>NC_060953.1:40888214-40935970 GCF_022045245.1 Lucilia cuprina | reverse complement strand
AGTTCAGTTCTAGTTCAGTTCTAGTTCAGTTCTAGTTCAGTTCTAGTTCAGTTCTAGTTCAGTTCTAGTTCAGTTCTAGTTCAGTTCTAGGTCAGTTCTAGTTCATTTTCAGTTCAGGTCTAGTTCAGTTCTAGTTCAGTTCTAGTTCAGTACTAGTGCAGTTCTAGTTCAGTTCTAGTTCATGGTAAAGATTATAATGTGTTTAATTAGATATTTTTCGGTAAAGAAAAAAAGGCTGAATTTTTGTAAATCTTTTAGTTGAAAAGAATTTAAGAGACAACCTAAAATTTCCCTCTATTAATATTGCACAAAAATCCGTAATCAAATTATGCTTTAGCCGAAACTATTTACACATTTGGGGTTATAGCAATTTTTATGTTATTGCTGTAACAAAACAACAATCACTTTGTTTATTTAAAATCTATCAATTTAGAAAATCATACAATTATCAAACATACTTCCTTGTTTTTTTAGATTTTTTTACATGATATCAACTTAGAACCATATTACAAGCTAAGGTCAAATTCAAATGCTATTGTTTAATACAAAAAAGAACATAGCAAAAAAGTCTTGAATTTCTTTAATAAAAATTTACAAGATGCTTTAAAAATGATAATTTTTATAGCAAGTGCAACAATACAACAATTGCCACACAATCGTAAATTATAATATTTATAAACAAATTTTCCTAAAAACAATCTCCACAAAAAAACCGTATGTTTGGAAGAAAACAGAAAGAAGAGATGAAAAAGATGTACGATGAACATGAATATGTTCATACCTGTGAATGAATGAGCAATGCCTAGAAAAATATGTAAAGAATTCAATGTCAGCAAATTTCTCTTAAAGCAATTTCTTTTTTATTCATTGTTTATTTGTCTAGATTTTGTTTTTCAAATAACAATAGACAAAACAATTGTTAGAATTTTGGTAGAATAAATGAAAACAACAATACATTTACACACACAAATTTTGGTTCAGAGCGAAAGCTACACATTTTGTTATATGTTGAAGTGACCAGACGTGTACACAAATATTTCAAAGCTTCAAAAAACGATATTAATACAGGTAATCCCCAAAGGATTTGTTTGATTTATGACGGAAATTTTCTTAGTGCCAGGTGCTGTAAAATAATTAAAATGTTTCTCGCAAATTCCATTCTGCGATAAATTTCTATGATAATTTGTAGATGGAAATTGAGATGCACATATACATAAGAGTATGTTTTCACATACACACACACATATATACATAAAGAACTACATACTTATGCAAACCATTATACCTACTTCAATAAAAGTTCAGTTCTAGTTCAATTCCAGTTCCGTTCTAGTTCAGTACTAGTTCTGTTCTAGTTCAGTACTACTTCAGTTCTAGTTCAAATCTGAATCAGTTATAGTTCAGTTCTGGTTCATTTTTAGTTCAGTTCTAGTTCAGTTCTAGTTCAGTTCTAGTTCAGTTCTAGTTCAGTTCTAGTTCAGTTCTAGTTCAGTTCTAGTTCAGTTCTAGTTCAGTTCTAGTTCAGTTCTAGTTCAGTTCAGTTCTAGTTCAGTTCTTGTTCAGTTCTAGTTCAGTTCTAGTTCAGTTCTAGTTCAGTTCTAGTTTAGTTCTAGTTCAGTTCTAGTTCAGTTCTAGTTCAGTTCTAGTTCAGTTCTAGTTCAGTTCTAGTTCAGTTCTTGTTCAGTTCTAGTCCAGTTCTAGTTCAGTTCCATTTCAGTTCTATTCTGGTTCAGTTCTAGTTCAGTTCTAGTTCAGTTCTAGTTCAGTTCTAGTTCAGTTCTAGTTCAGTTCTAGTTCAGTTCTAGTTCAGTTCTAGTTCAGTTCTAGTTCAGTTCTAGTTCAGTTCTAGTTCAGTTCTAGTTCAGTTCTAGTTCAGTTCTAGTTCAGTTCTAGTTCAGTTCTAGTTCAGTTCTAGTTCAGTTCTAGTTCAGTTCTAGTTCAGTTCTAGTTCAGTTCTATTTCAGTTCTAGTTCAGTTCTAGTTCAGTTCTAGTTCAGTTCTAGTTCAGTTCTAGTTCAGTTCTAGTTCAGTTCTAATTCAGTTCTAGTTCAGTTCTAATTCAGTTCTAGTTCAGTTCTAATTCAGTTCTAGTTCTGTTTTACTTTATATGTATATATAAAATATTTGGAACTTGAATCCATTGATCGTCAATGTTGACATTACGTAGAAATTGTTTTCAATTAAAGCTGGATTTGTAATATTAACCAGGAATTCAACAAAGAACCTTTAAAATTCCTTTTACCATGAACTCTTGGTTACCTCACTTTCATGTAACCAAAACAAATCCCCTCATCCTCAGCGACATTGTTTATTACTTTCATAAGTACATCTTAAACGCGCGCGCATACTGATTCGCTCATTGCCGCAATTGCTGCAATGACGGCAAATTATATCGTATCGCATTAACAACCATAAGCACATACAACAATCGATGTAGAGAAAATAAAATTAAATAAAACAGTTAGAAAAAACATTGCAATAAACACAAAAACGAATAGTAAAAAAAAAATAAAATAATAGATGAACAAAAATTTAAACTTATACACATAAACGGACATTGCGAGAGTGTCTTAACAATAAATGTTTATCACAATTGTAGTGACCGATCAATGGTAACAACAACAGCAACTGCAACACAATTGAAAATCCCCAGCAGCATTATAAGCAAACAACAACATCACCAACAATAACAAAATAATTCTATGGTTTGTATATATGACCATGTTACCATTCCTATTCATTGTTATTTGTTAGAAAATTTTCTCTCAAAAGTCCGAAAAAGAAATAGAAACAATTTTCAATGTTTGTTTATGCTGGCAATTGTGCAACAAAAACAATTTTCTGTTGCTGTTGCTAGATTTTATTTGTTTTCTTCTGTTTTTTTTTTTGTTTGCAAAGCAACACATAAACTCTTGGGCTGGTAATAATAGTTTTTTTCCTCTCGCCAGCTTTAAAAGTCAAAATTGCACTATGGGTCAAAATTTATACACTTTTTTATACGTAATTTTGCTTAACCATTATCTAGATACTTCCCATTGTGTCAAACTATACCAAATTGTATAGAGGTGGATATATTTGCTCAATGCTTGAACAATAGTTTTTGTTGTTGTTCTGCTGCTTTGACTCGTTTATTTTCTTTTATTTTTTCCACTTCTTTGCATTTGTTAACCCATTACCTTTTTGTGTGAGCTTTTGCTTTCTGGCTTTATGGAATGAAATGAAAAACTTCCTGACAATAATGGTGACGCAGCTCATTACTAATGCAAACACTTGAATACAGCACAAAATACAACAGCAAAGATTGGTTGAAAGAAAAAAAATCTATAAGATGTGTTATTGCTTTGTTGCAGCATCACTTGAACATTCCATTTCTTCTTCAGCCACATCTCCATTTGGGTCCCTCTTTCCTATTATCTAGTATCCCATACAATAAAACAAAAGTCCAGTAGGCTACAAAAAATAATGTCTGCTGCTCACACTGAGCCTGTTCTATAAGGAGTTGTATTTATAAATTCGTATCTATAGGCAGCACAGCAACTACTCCTGGTATTTGCTAGCCAGTGACTAGGAAATGTTTCTCCTCTGCTATAAATTCCGGCAATGACAATTTGTAATTGTTGGCTTTTACAATTGGAATATAAGAAATTCATGGAATTGTTTTTCTCTACGTGTAGTAAGAAAATTTAAAGCTATCATTGCGAAATATTTGTTTGTTATATAAACTGAACACAAAATTAAATCGATCCATAAGGAAAAATTTGGAATATGTTTCTCAAAAAGGTGTTTATGTTAGTCATATTGATTAGAATTTATAAAGTATTGCGGTAATAAAAAATTATAACTTTAGTAAGATATACATATGTAAATAGAGCGATATTAACATTTTTGGATGTCCATAAGGGAGACCAAATTAACAATATATTTAAGATAATAAAAAAAATTAAAAGTAAACTAGAACCAAAAAAAAAACTATGTGAGAACTAAACTAGAACGGACTATAACATAATTTGAACTGAACTACAACTAAAGTAGAACTGATCTATAACTGAATTAGAACTGAACTAGAACTGAACTAGAACTGAACTAGAACTGAACTAGAACTGAACTAGAACTGAACTAGAACTGAACTAGAACTGAACTAGAACTGAACTAGAACCGAACTAGAACTGAACTAGAACTGAACTAGAACTGAACTAGAACTGAACTAGAACTGAACTAGAACTGAACTAGAACTGAACAAGAACTGAACTAGAACTGAACTAGAACTGAACTAGAACTGAACTAGAACGAAAGTGGAATTGAACTAAACCCGAACTAGAACTAAGCATGTGTAGAAACGATATCGCTTCGTGAAGTTATGATCGCTTTGAAAAATTTTAATTGGTTTGACTTTGTGCATTTAAGTATTGTAAAAGTTAAATAACAAAAAAGCACTTCAAATATTAGCTATTCTCTGTATTGAAAATTACAACCAATTTCCTTCGATTTAAATTATCTGATAAGAATAGAAAAATCATCGCACACATACACATTCCATTATAAAAATTGATCGATCAATAATATCTATTCGCATTTTATTTTTCGCAATCTTAAACTAACCAGTCACTATAGCCACTTTTTGCAACGAGCAGTGCGAAAAAAGTAGAAATATCTGCATTTATTAAACGAATAAGCGGTCTAATTTTATAGGGTCATATATCAATGATTGGTTGGTGGTGGTGGAATCCTAGGAGTCTTGTCTTCTGTTCAGTTCTCTTGTGTTATACAAACACACAACGGACATTATATCAAATTGACAAGATCATAAGCTTCCTATAGCTTGCAATTGGAAAATAAGAAAAACACGGCAGGGGTTTTTCTTTATCCTTTACTGCAGTGGCTGCTGATGATGAGGCAAGCGACTGCTGTCGCTGCTGCTCGTTATTCAATAAACATTAGGATATGGACAAAAAACAGAGACACAATAGGAGAAAATGGTCAACAATAGCAATGTACAAAAAACCAGCATAATAAAGAACAAAAGTTAAAACTTAAACATAAGAAAAAGAGCAAAAAGTGGATGGATGGACGGACGGACAGTTTTAGTAAGATTTTGGTTTATATTAAGCTGTCCGCATATGTTTTTGATCTACACTTGTTAAACGTAAACAGTTGCATACAAAGTTCGAAGTGAATGCTTCAGTTTGTTTTTTTTTTTTTTGTATTTTAACTGGCAATTTGGTTAAAGAAATAGGAAGCCTAGACTTTTCGAGAATATACGTTAAAAGTAAATAAAGTGCTGATGGTGCTGGTGTTGGTGTTGGCCAAAACACAACAATACTACTTTCTTAGCTGTTAGATGATAAGCGATCAATTGTTTTGCTGTTATTCTATACTCCATTGGCATCCATCCGACAGACACTTGCATGTGCCTATGATTCAGTATTTGTGTTGCCTGCCTCTTGCGTGATGGATGATCAAGTTACCAATAGAGTCAACAGAGTCATGCGTTTGCTTAACCAACGAACTTACTTACTACTACTCAGTCGTCATTGTAGACGTTTGCTTAGTATCTTTTGGTGCGTTTACATGTTTATGTTTGAGACTTTAGTTTCTTAGAGGATCCCTCATTTCTCGTTACAGTTTTTGTTTCTTTGCCAATCCATTTTTTTTAGAAGAACAGTGGCATTTGGCATAGTTTTCATGTCAAAATGTATGGGTGTACAAATACATCATTCTTGATGGTCATCATCAGTCTTTTGCCCATATCAATTGATCACTAAAAATAAAGTACCACCACCAAAACCATTACCATCATTCCCAATATCAGGAGCAGTTGAATTTATTTGTTGTTTTTGTTCTTTTTTGACTTGTACTTTTAATAAATTGTTTTTCTTTTCTACTTTATTTGAACAATGAGTTTGAAGAGTTACAAAAGATTAAAAACAGGCCCACAGATTCGTAATAAAGTTAAGTCAAATGTAACACGCTTTTTGCACGTTGTTGTTATATTATATTTCTACCTTTATTTCTGATTCTGCCTAGTAAAGTTTAAAGTTGAAGGGATGGTAATCTTATAGATAAATTTCAGAAACAATGACTTTTCAACTAGAAAGACGGAAGGATCGATTTTATTATCCAGATAGGAACTGATCTGAAATGAACGAGAACTGATCTTGAACTGAACTAGAACTAAAAGCGAACTGAACTAGAAATGAACTAGAAGTGAACTAGAAGTGAACTAGAAGTGAACTAGAAGTGAACTAGAACTGAACTAGAACTGAACTAGAACTGAACTAGAACTGAACTAGAACTGAACTAGAACTGAACTAGAACTGAACTAGAACTGAACTAGAACTGAAATAGAACTGAACTAGAACTGAACTAGAACTGAACTAGAACTGAACTAGAACTGAACTAGAACTGAAGTAGAACTGAACTAGAACTGAACTAGAAGTGAACTTAATTTCTATTTTAGAATTTTCCCACAATTTTGCCTTTCACTGCATTCACTTATTTGAATGTAAGTATGTTTTACCAAAAGTGTTGTTGTTTTAGGTTGGCGTTATTTGATTTCAATCATTTTCAATTGAAACTAACTGTACCTGCAGTTGCAGCGACTCTATATAGTCCTAGATATATACATACCTAGGTGTATCTTTGCTTTGTTAAGTTCGTTTGTTTAAGAAACTGAAAACATTAGAACAAACATCACCATGGCCGCCACATATGTATGTTTGTGAACAACAACAGCAATATCATCGGACCTACAACATCATTGACAACTCTCTTGAGTTTTCCACCAGAACAGAAACAGGAACTTTGTAAAATCAGAATCAAACTCATCATCATAGTCGTCATCAGCATCATTCATTGTTTGAATGCATTATCAAAACATGTCACTTGGGAGTGCAATCTACTGCTTACAGCAATTATCATTTCTTTTAGTTTTTTTTTCCTTTTATTGTTTTGAATTTAGATTTTCTCTTTGACAGCATTTTCCAAACATATGGCGCTTAATGGTACGTTTCATCTTCTTTTGATAGATTTTCATTTGTTTAATTTAGAAAATTTATTAACCCATTAAATTTATTTTAATTTACTAACAAAAAATTTCTCACCATATTTAAAACATATTGTTAATGAAAATTAAATTGTTGTTTTTCTGTTTTGGCTTTTCTTTTTTAACATATTAGTTTTGTTTAATGTTTTACAGCCACCCCTTTTTTATGGGCATTTATTGTTGTTATAGAGTTTATTGTTTATTTCTATTTAATATGAGTAGTGTGTGATTTTTTTTTCGTTTTTACTTTGGATACCAATAGATTTCGAAATTCGAACCACAAAAATTGTATAAGATTTATTGTGTAGATAAATCTAGTGTTTGACGAAGAATATATTTAGCCGACAATATATTGAGTCAAATAAATCAAAGACCCGTTATGTTGTTCGTTTTCTTATGCAAGAGAAAAAATTTTTAATTTGTATTTTTTAATCAAATCTTAAAGATCTTGTCAATGACATTTATGTTTTGGGTATTTGTTAGTAACCCTAGGAATTTGTTATAGGGCTTGACTTTAGGCATAATAAAGTAGCAAGTGATTTTGAAGACTTTATCATTTCAAATAAGGTTATTGATCAGGCAAATTATTTAAACAGTTTCGTTAGTATACTGGTATTGTTAGACAAATTATAAAGGATACTAACAGTGGGGCCAATTATTGATCCTTTTTAAGTTATGACGTCGTTTTCGGAAGGGGAACTTATATAGTAGGCTTATGCCAATTCTGAATACGTGGTTTTCAAATTTGGTAAAGACTTATTACTCCTTTTATCTTCGTGAGAAGTGTATGAAATCGAAATGCTTTCAGGAGTACCTGGCGTGTGGCCCTATTTCGCGATGGTACTTTTACAACCACTGGGTAAGTATAATAAACAACTCACCACTGCCCCTTTGTGTATCTTACACGCAGTTTGCAATTTTTGTACATGGGTTGTCCTGTCCATGTATAAACACACTCAAGTACTCGAGCTATCTAATCTCTTGCCATAAAAGTCACGTTGTGGAAGGACTGGTGTCATGAGCAAGCTCAATCTACCCCGACATAATGTTACTGGCTCTGATATTTCGGCAACAACACCTAGGAGGACATAATTTTTAGTTCGAAATACGAATCATTTTAATTGACAAGACTTATTTTAGTGATCACAAAGACCCACTGTGATAAGTTGAGCATGTTTTAGAGTGAACTCCAACGCACTCAGCCATGTAGGAATATCGCAAATAAATAACATAAAGGGCAGCTACGGCCTTGCACCACGTCCATCAGTTCCTTCTTGCTAGACCATAGTCTAACACATCACACCATTCGTCAAATCCTTCAATTACTCAATTATTTTTATAAAATCAGAGTAAACATCAGAAAATATCAGAAAACACCTGAAAACTCCACCAACATTTTTTAATCCACAGTCATGATCTGACGCTCCAGCATCTAGGAACGATAACAGGGGTTGGTTTCATGAGATATATAAGTTTATCATTCCGTTTGTAATTTCTACAATATAATTTTCCGATCCTTATAGGTAGCGGAGTCGATTTAGCCATATCCGTCTGTTTGTATGTCTGTCTGTCCGTCTGTATGTGTGTTCGAAACGGTTTTTTAGAAGACCCCAGACGTTTGCGATGTTATACTCTATGCTATTCCCCTAATCATTATGCATACCAGCCGACAAATTGTTAACACAAATACCAAAGTATACTTCTATGAAAGTTTTAAGCTGCGCTAAATGTGAGACATTATAGTGTAGTTTCACTTCTGCACATTATACTTCGAATCCCGAATTGTGATGCAGGGCAGATTCGTATCCAGTGCAGAAAAATATGGTCTTAGAATTTGGTCATTTTCAAATTTTGTCGACCTGTGTATAATCATTTGACTTTCACTATAACTTTCCCATAGAGGCATGTTATCTTGATGAAAGACCCTTATCTTGGTGTTACAGTATCCCTTTGAAATTAGGTGCTACTAGTACCTCTAATCTGACGGAACTATAAACTGGTGATAATTTAATGCATCCTCGTCCTTTTTTGGCAATGATTTTACAAGGGTTCGAAACAGAGAAGCACAAACGGTAGCCCGCAACGTAGAATTTCTCGGGATTAGTTCTATGCTGTTGCCGAGATAATATATTTTCCGCAAAGCATTGATAAAGATCCTATAAGCCGAACAAATTACAGAGCATGACGGTGGATTACAAAATGTTGGATTTGAGCTGATAATTGGTATTCGAGTTGGAGTTTTCTTGGTGTTTTCTGATGTTTATAGATAGATTTTACGGAGGATGGAGTGATGGATACGCTGGTGGAAGAGATGTGCTGATGGACAGCTTGGCAAAGCGGAGTATGGTGCAAGGTCGTCATTACCTTTTTTTATATTTCAGCAATTTCCTGAAATAAGTCTTGTTAATTAAAATGATCCGTGTTTCGGACGTGCTCTAGGTGCTGTTGCTGAATCAACAGAGCCATTTCAGTAAAGTGGTTGGGCGACATATAAGGTTTTTCTTTTGTCGGGGTTAGATTGAGCTTTCTCAGGACACTTCTCCTTTACCAACGCAGCTGTTATGGCAAGAGATTAGAAAGCTCAAGTACTTGAGAAAAGTGCACGTATACTGAAATAGTCTCTCAAGGCAGGTGTTCACGTAAAGCACTTCGACATTCATCAGGCAAAGGAATGACTGCAGAACTAAGCTTTGGAAATAAGTTGTTGTAAAGTGTATATGATACGCAATGGATGTAGAGGACCTTACCTATACCTAGAGTATGAGACGTGTACTGAAATGAAAGGCGATGAATGAATTTTTAAATTTTCAGGTTTTACTCTGTTCATACCAGTATTGTCACAGTTTGTTCTCTGTGAGTAAAAATAAGTCTTCGGCGTATGTGATACATTCGATTATTTGATATCGTTTTAATGAATAGGTTTGCTGCAATCACCTCAACAGAGGCCATCCCTTCAGCATGGTTTTAATCTGTGATATTTTTGCATCTCAGAAGTTTATTAAATAAGCAGCAATCATCAGAGATTAGATAGCTTGAACACTTGAGCAAAGTGCAGCAGAACCATGTGCACCATGTGATAGGGTGGTGAACACATAAAGCACTTCGACTTCTATCAACATAAGTCAACTACTGGTAATTTTTAGAAATTTATTTATTTACAATGTAATGTAATTTTATAAGTTCCTAACCATGTTAAGCTTTTGACGGAAATATACTTTAAATTTTTTTAAACAATATGTCGGAAATCGTATATCGTCTCTTAATTGATTCCAAATTCCCTATAAACCAAACCTATAAAAATACTATTAATTTCATTTCTAATGCTTTTATCTTTTTCCCAAATGTATACAATTTCAGTTTATGATTAATCATTAACTTTAAAATATTGTATTTTTTACTATTGAATATTGGTAGTTGGTTGGAACCCTCCTAAAAAATACTTGATTTTTAACTACAATCATTGACAAATTTATTCATTTCTATAATGATACTTAAACAAGTATCATTTCAAAATAAACAATTAAATTTTGTAAACACAATTAAATTGTAGTAGTAGTTGTTGTTGTTGTTGATATTGCTGTGGTGTGCAGTTTAAATATCTGAAGAGGAAATTAATCAATCTTGGTTCAATTATACACTTCTGCTCATACACACACACACGCACACAGAGAAATACACCGACAACCGAAAAACAATTAATTATACATTGATCGATAAGTGTTGTTGTCGTTGCTATTGTCACTATTCAAAATTATATGCGTTGACATTTATGTGACAAGTGAACACACACTTTAAAGTTTAAAACACATTTGTACAAGTTTCATATAGTACGCTACCCAAAAAAAAAAGAGCGTTAGAGGGAAAAAGAAAACAATTAAACTGTAAAATAAATTTCATGTGTGTGTTGTTTTTGTGGAAAACACATTAAATTGTATTTCCAGGAAATTTACACAAATACTTACAACTAACAACTTGTCATCCTCCCAACCCCTGACTAGAATAGTAAATCTCAATCAAGACAATCTTTGCATGTTCCAAAGGTATGTCCATGTCTCAGGGTGTGTGTTTTTGTTGGAAAATTTAACATTTACATGATTTAATGTGAGTGAGTGTGTGTGTGTGCGCATGAGGAATAGTGTGTTATAATTCCCAATTGGTTTGTGGTGAGAGGTAATAAATCAAAATTTACTCATTGAACTCACAGGAAAAGTGGTGTGACATTTGTCTCCAAAAAAAAAAAAAAAAAAAAAAAACAAAAACTATTTATTCATTTATATCAGAGACATGGTTCAGTTGAAAACATAAAAATAAAAAATAATTAATTTTTGTCACATTTTAAGGTCATAAAAATATTGTTGTTTTGAGTCATTACTGTTTTATGTTTTATGCCTGAATAGTAATAACAAAATCTGATTTAAACTCGTTCATGTTTTAGATCGTAGGAAAATGATTGTTAAATGTTGGAAAATCGTGTATAAAATGTACATTCGTGTTTAGGGTTTAATGTTTATAAAAACCGTTATAATAAATTCTAATCGTAATTCTTAAGCATTCATCTGGAATTGCTTATATTTCGTTATCTAAAGCCATATATTCCAAGTTTGACAGTTGATTTTACTATGATCGATATTTTAGAGTTATTGATAACTAAGGTGAGGTTATGTAATGCTCATTAAGGGGTTCTCTTAGCTTTAACTTAGGCCAATAGCATGAAGTTTTATGAAACTCGATTCATTACTTTTCAGATGTTAAGTTTTAATGCAATTCTTCAACTAAAGACTGATACCAAATGAGGACAATCCGACAGAAATGCATAATAATTTGTAGGAATTGCAACTTTAATTACACATTCTGCAGCAGAGATATAACCCGATGTAAAATGATCGGCGGCGGCGGCTTGTTATAGAAAATATCGGAAAATATTTCCGAAATACATGTGTGATTCCAATCTTTATCAGCGGCTACGTTTAAGCCGGTTTAGCTTTTGTACCGAAAAAAGACCAGCCGCCGCCGATTTGAGGCGTTTTGGCTTGTATCTCTGGTCTGCAGATTATCGTCTCTCCAATCTTTTACAAAAGATCTGTTAAGCTCCTGCTTGTTCTTTTCGAACCTTTCAAGTTTTTCAACAATGTCGGCAACAACTCGGAGCTTTAGAAAAGCAAAGTTTTCAAAATATGCACGAAATACGAAATAGTTACTAGAGTTTTGCTCTGGAATCTGGTATTCAAAAGTCACTTAAATCGCGATGAACGTATGACTGGGTTATACTAACATGACTATAATGGTTGTTATTACATGATTACCGGCTTCTTGTTGTTTGTAAATCTTTCAATTTCCGCAAAAATATCGGCAGCAAGTCGAAGCTTCTCAACAAATAGAATTTCTAAAGATGCACCGACAATGCCGCTGGGATCTGTCAACTAAGTCATTTAAATCGCAGAAAAACTTGTGATTAACAAGGATTTTGAAAGTTTTATACGTCTACTATTCCGAAACAACAGCAAAGGGATCTACACAACAATAGCCGATATCGATGCTTGGCTCCTTGTTTTTCGAACCTTTCAAGTTTTTCAAAAATGTTGGCAATAACTCGGAACATTTCAAGAGCAAGGTTTTCGAAACATGCATATACTCTGAAGTTACCAAACTCTATTGTTGAGAACTGCCATTCTAAAGACACTTTAATCAAGGTGAACGTATGACTGGATTACACTAACATGAATATAATCGATATTGTTAGTTGATACTCTGCTCCTTGTTATTTGCGAAACTTTTAAATTTCTCAAATTTGTTCTCAACAACTTGAAGCATTTAAACAGCAAAGATTTCAAAAAGTGCACAAATGATGCCTGCGACACATCAGACAATGTTGATTTAAATCTCTAAGAATTTGTGATTGCCAAGGATTTCGAAAGTTGTATTCGACTACTCTGAAGCTACAGAATTCTATTAATGGAATCTGACATCCCAAAATCACTTCACATCACAGAGAACTTGTAACTTTTACAACTGATCTTTGATTTATCGACTTTTTTCGATGTAATAATTATCATGACTATAATCGATATTGTCGTTTGATGCCAGGATCCTTTGTGAATCTGTCAAGTTTTTCAGAAATGTCAGCAACAATTCAAAGCATTTTATCAACAAGAATTTTTAATGATTTTGTGATTTTTTAATTTCATCAGCAAGGATTTGATTAAATTCATGGTACTTATCCGATGTATACAGACATTATCAATAGAAATTGTCCTTACAAAGTCTCGCAAATCTAGAAGGACTTTTGAGTGACTTATACTAAAGACTTTGAGCTGACGACTTTATTTAATGTGAAGAAGACATAGCTTTTTGGAATTGGGATTGTCGTCTAAACCACTGTTCAGTGGTCTATACTAACAAAAATTGTATCTTTCTTTCTAGGATATAAAGCAACATTATCCTTTTTCAAATAAGCCGGTCATTTTCAAGAACATCATTTGAACAAATAAACCACACCAGCTCCAGCATTTTTTCAGCCTAGCTTGTAAGATGATTCTCGAAACTGATAGTAATCTGGATCTTAAAGGTATAGTCAGTGAAGATTCCTCTTGGCATTTTTCTTTGCGTAGGATTTGAATGCTCATCAGCGAGGAAAGATGAAATCTGCAAACAGTTCAAAGATCTAAAAATCATTCGGATAGCAGATTTGGTTGGTTTGTTAATGTGATAGTTTACTACGCGCAAACAGTCAAGGTGATTCAATGAGACTCCGATTCATCCTTTTGCAGTGGGAAATCTGAGAATATCATTAAGTTTAGATCCAGATGTCTCACCAAGGTTAGATCTTAGAAGTAGCGGCCAATAAAACAGTTTCTTTTCACGGATAGAGCAGGTCATTCGTAGAGAATATGAAACACCATTTCTATCTTTTCCCTGTCTTGCGACAGTTTTCAATGCCTGCCTAGCACTTAGCACCCTGTTATTACTGTTGTTAAGCTCGATATATCCCGTCTACTTTGGTTTATAAGGTGACTTGTGTATTTCTCATTGAAAGAGGGCCACAATATCTTGGCCCTTTTCACGTGTCTTCATTATTCCACCTTTTTTCAGCTTTTTGATACTAATCTTGATAAAACTAAAGGGGACTTACTACGGGAACGGTGTTAGATACATCATTCTGGCAAGCTCATCTACCTGTTGCGCAGGATCCCAAACAAACCTATTAGTGTACACTCTTAGTGATATTTGCTCTTTAAAAGTTATTTGCTATTGTTAAGAAGTTACACTCATCCTGATCCTTCTGTAATCGCTCAAGTCATCCAAACAACATCAATTCATCGTTCTCTTTTGGAGATGCTACTTAGTATTGTGAATACCTCAATACATTTACAGTATTAATTGTCAAACTACATGAATTGTTCAATTCTTTAAGAAACTGACGCCTTTTGAAAGTAGTTTTTAAATGTTCAAATATGTCAATCGACAATGCGATATGGTGTGGAAACCGTAGATCGATTCTGCAGTAGAATCTTACAGTTTTCAGACATTGATCATAAAGACTTAAATTTAGGTTATATAATGATCCTCATTGTTTTCCCAGAGTTCCCTTGTTGTTTTCCCAGAGTTTCCCACCATTGAAGAAGATGGATGTATATTTTGTCATTCCGTTTGTAACAAATCGAAATATTGATCATAGACTCACAAACGTATATACATGCATTATGGGTCCTTATTGAATTCTAAGACAATCTAGCCATGACTGTCTGTCCGTCCGTCAGTCTGTCTGCAAGCACGATAGAGTCCGAACGGAAAGAGGTAGAAGGTTGAAATTTTACACAAATATTTGGTTTATTGGTATTGAAAATGGGCTATATCGATTCACGTTTTTTATAGACCCCAAACAAGTGGCCTCCCGAAAAACAGCTTTAACCATAACTGCTTTAAAAATGCGAGTATAGCAATGAAGTTAGTTTTATTTTAGCCAAATTCTCTCTACCAAATTTTATAAGCATCGATCCACAATTGACCCTTCCCCTCATTTATGGTCCCCTAGAAAAATGACTTAACTGACTAAAATTCGATATAAGTCAGTTTTTCAATCTATATAAATGATCCATAATCAACCCAAGCATTCCACTTACTGCCTACGGTTTGATGGTGGTTATATAAGATTCGACATAGTCGAATATAACAGCTTTATTTGTTAGTACGGTAATCACGAAATTACTTCCCTGTAAACAATATTGGAGTACATGATCCGTTTCAAACATTTTCCAATGATGAGACATTATATCAACCGACTACTTTACCGCCACCAACAAACCCTTTTGATAATTGCAAAAAAACAAACAACCTTTTGATTTACTATAGTTCAATAAATTCCAGTAGCTAATTGCTGCTACAACTACTTGATTGAGTGTAATTTTAAATTTTAAATAAGTACTATTAATTTAATTTTATTTTAGCTCATTTAAAACAGGTGTCACAATAATCAACATCATCACCAGTGCAAAAATCCTACAAGACAGATAGACGGACTCAATGTTCACACAATCTATCGTCATCGTTCTCCGAAGAAAAGCTTTTAGTGACGCTTTTTTTGTTTGTCTTTTTATATCTTTTTCCTCGAATTGTCTTGATTTTACGAACTCTGTTTTTAATAATTTGCATATTAAATGAGCTGGACACGATGTGTCTTGGAATATTTCTCCAACGTCTGGTTGTAGTTTTAATTTTGTTTAAGTTTAATTTTTATTTTTTGCATTTTCCTGCTCTCCAGAGACATGATTGTGTAGAATATATATTTGAATTCATAAAATAAACAAGAGATTCGAGGTAAAAGTGTATAAAGGAGTGAGCAGAGCTAGTCTGCAAGTGACTGGCAAATGTACAAGTGAAAGACACTAATTTGAAATGTTAGAAAAGTTTAAAAACAGGGTGGCAGACACATACCAGGACAGACAGACAGACACTCCAAATGGTCTGGCCAACACACTGACTAGCTTCAGTTTTTTCTGCATAAATAAATAAAACATTTTTTATCAATTAGACATTAAAATAAAAAGTGAGAAAAGAATAACTAGTTTGTTGTTGTCACTATTAAGTGTTAAATTAATTATTTTTATATGTATATTGTTGAAAAATGAGACATTATTTTTCTTTTGTTTTATTATTTTCTACTTTGTTGCCTTTAATTTAATGCATATTTAAATAATTTGTCAATTATTTTACATTGTCACTTATTTTTTTTGTTTTTATATTTTCTTTGTTTCATTCTCGAGTAAGTGTTTTGTCTACATAGCTGCTTGGGAAACATGTAAAAAGTAGTTTGAGTAAGTTGTTCTGATTAATTATATTTAGTTTTAGAATGCAATTAGTAGTTTTAAATTATTTTAATTGACATTACGTCTTGAATGATAAAAAGCTATGGAACCGGGTTTTCAAAAGAAAATTATGCCAAAAATACTGGTTTCTTTAAAAATGTTTGAAACGCAAAATTTAACGAAACTTCTAGTCAGATTTTGTTTAGGTCATTTTTAGTTTCAGTTTATTTTTACTTAAGCTCTAGTTCAGTTCTAGTTCAGTTCTAGTTCAGTTCTAGTTCAGTTCTAGTTCAGTTCTAGTTCAGTTCTAGTTCAGTTCTAGTTCAGTTCTAGTTCAGTTCTAGTTCAGTTCTAGTTCAGTTCTAGTTCAGTTCTAGTTCAGTTCTAGTTCAGTTCTAGTTCAGTTCTAGTTCAGTTCTAGTTCAGTTCTAGTTCAGTTCTAGTTCAGTTCTAGTTCAGTTCTACTTCAGTTCTGGTTCAGTTATAGTTAAGTTTGGCTGAGGTTGTGGTTCTAAACTGTGAAACGAATTCATTCTTACCGACTTACAGATTTAAAGAACATTCGTAGAGAAGATTTAAAGAACATTCGTAGATCATTACGATCAATGCATATTTAACTTTGAACTAACTAGCTGGGTAATTGATGCTAAACTTACTTCTAGAACCTCGCCCTTAATTGAAAAAACACCTCCCTTCTAAACACCACTTAATTCGATATAGATTTTTGTATTAAATGAAACAAATGAAAAGAAGGCAAAAACGTAAAAATGTTTGTGGTTTAAAAGAACCAACTATAAAAACAACAACACAAGTAGATGAAAGAAATATAAAAACAACAACTTGGACAAAATAGTACAAACAGTAGTTGCAAGCAGCAGCATCAGCAACCAAAAGGAATCAACTTTACCGCAGAAACCACAATTAAGGAACGGACCATTTAAAGAACCACCAAGAGGCATTAGTTGCATACCGAAAAACCATTCACAGAATTACTTGCCATTTGTAAATTGTTGACAATTTATGCATATGGAGAAAGAAGACTACGTTCGAATGCCAAAGCAAGTTGTACTGTCTCTGCTCTGATAGCTTACTCTATCTGCTTCTTCGAGCCCTTGACCCCTTTGCTTTCATGAAGCTTTTTTGTATTTCTATTAAATTTGTTGTTTGTTGTTATTTTCTTAAATTGTTTGTTTTTTTTTAACTTAAATTACTTGTTTCATTTTTAATTTTGAAAATCTGTAAAATTTTCAAATTTTATGAAGAATTTTTGTATTTGTTTTTTTGCAAACTCCAAGGGAATTCTTGTCTTTGAAACATACATACAATGTCTATAGGAATTTTTGTAAATTACTTAAATACACACATGTCTTTAACCAAATGTTAACAATTGTCTCTAAAAAGGGCGATATATTTATTTCAACATTGACTTTACCTTTTGATTTTTCAGTTTTGTACATTGTGAATGTGTGATGTTTTTTTTTCTTCGGATCAAATTATTAACGCCTTTTTCTTGTTGGTTTAGTTTTTAATTAAGTTTTGTACAAAATAAATTGTGAAAATAAAATAACATCTTGTTTTCTATAAGACGCAGCTATTAGTGTTGGGAACAAGTCACTACATTTTAAAGAGTAGTTCAAGTTTCTTATGATACCAAATAAGAGATAATTCGAACTGAAATGTATTGTCTTATATTAAACACCAAATGTTAAAAAATTAAAAGATTTATTTAGAAATAAACCTTTTCCACACACCAATAAACATACTTCTTTTGCGGCATCTAATCATTGCCCAGGGTCAATTTTAAACTAGATATTAAAAAATGTCTAATCTATAATCAATATTAACACTTTATTTGCCCAACTAATGTTCGGTTATTAAGAACATAATAAAATAAATGAATATAAAATAGACTAGGAACATCTAAAAGGTTTAATTAGCCAAGTGTGGAACATGTTTATGGAAATTATTTCCTTCTATTTAAACGAAGATTAATGGTAACAAAAAGACAAGCTTGAAGATGTTGTTTTAACGCTTTTACTTTAACAGGGGTCATAAAAAATAATATAATTCTATAGAAGATTTATTATGAGACGTTTGCTGTACTAAATTTACTAGAACTGAACTAGAACTGAATTAGAACTGAACTAGAACTGAACTAGAACTGAACTAGAACTGAACTAGAACTGAACTAGAACTGAACTAGAACTGAACTAGAACTGAACTAGAACTGAACTAGAACTGAACTAGAACTGAACTAGAACTGAACTAGAACTGAACTAGAACTGAACTAGAACTGAACTAGAACTGAACTAGAACTGAACTAGAACTGAACTAGAACTGAGCTAGAACTGAACTAGAACTAAGCTAGAACTTAACTAGAACCGAATTAGAACTAAACCAGAACTGAAATTGAACTGAACTAGAACTTAACTTAGAAATAAAAGTAAATTAGTGATGGAAGGTAATATGACGGAATAATTAACCTAGGAAATGGAAACAGAAAAAATCGAGAATATATTAGAATGACTTCGAGGAAGAGTATCAATCAAACTTTGCAAACACCCTATATTAAAAACACATGCTTATGTATAAAAATATGTATATGTATGCTTATAAACAATTCACACACATGCATAGATTTGTAGAATTTTTCTACCCGTAATACAATCATCTACTAAAAGAAGTGCAAAGTGCAGTTCCACACTATACATCCAGTATGTACTTTGTTGGCTCTGGTAGGGAGACAATTTAATTTCTTTGGCTTCGATTTGTTAAAGTTCGTTAAGGTTCTTTTTTTTACAATATTTGCTGTATAGTAAGCCACTCTAGCAATTGCACTTGCCGCGTTGCTTTCAAACATTTCAAACTATTTGCGTTTTTTGTATATTCACATTTATATTGGCGACAATTTTTGCTTATTTTCCTTTAACATTTACTCTCTCTTATTTTCTACCACGACCCAACATCCACATTTTGGGGTTTGTACTACAGTATTATTTCACTTGATCTCCTCTATTTTTTTTCTTTGTTCTTTAGTGAACTTAATAAGCACCGCTTGGATTGCAGCTCTGTTATTACATTAAAGAGGAAAAAGCAAAATGAAAAAAAAGTAAACGGACGGACTAAAAAGGCAGACAGACAAATGTTCATTTCACTTCCTGTGACGACCTCCACCAAAGTTTTAATTTGCTTTTTGTTAACTGGGCTTTAAACAATCAACCATCGGACTATGAAATGAAAAAAAGTCCAATTGCATTTTTTCGCTATAGCAGAGATCTTATAAAGCAACTTCTTTAGTTTTTCTTCAGTTCTTCGCTTTTTTCTTTAGTTGCATTGTTGACATTTTTTGGTGACTTCGTTTGAATTCTTATTGTTATTGGCTTGTTAAGTTTCTCAGTATTATATGTCTGTCAGCGACAGCGAGCGAGCCAGCCTGCCTTCCAGTTTACCAGCCAACACTTGTGCTTGTTGTCTGCCTGTGCTTGATTGCCCAAAGTAACTACTGCAGGTTTAGCAATTACTGCTGCTGCCATTGCTGCCTTTCAAAAGGCTCTAATTGTCTTTGAATTCTAATTGCAGTATAACCATAGTCATTGCTAGCCGTTAGCTGTAGCTTGCCCCTTTATACTTGGTTTGTTTGCTGTTGATTGTGTGCAATTATTATCATACTGATTTTAAGTTCCATAAATTTTTCTATCTTTATTTTTTATATGGAAAACTTTTTTTTGTTTAGATTTGTAGGTGCTGTCTTAAGAAGTATTTTGCACTTTTTTTAGCCTTTATCTACAGACATCCTAATTAATCGCTTGTTTGCATAAATATTTTCATATTTTTTTCATTTTTGGTATTTTAAGCAAAATTTTATTCTATAAAAGCAATTTAAGGTTTTGCTTAATCAATATTATATTATTGTACTCATATTCGAGAATCGCTTAGAGTTGCTACCCCTACTACAATATAGACTAAACTTAACTATAGGGCAGACTATAACATTGACCATCGACTAGACTAAAGAATAGACTCGACCATAAAGTGGAATATAGACTATACTTAGACTAAACAATCGACAATACTATAGACTAGAATACACCAGACTATAGCCTAGACTATAAACTAGGCTTAAGACCAGACTATAAACTAAACTAGAGACTAGATTATAGACAAGAATATAGACTAAATATAAGACTAGACTAAAGACTATAATAAAAACTTGACTTTATATTAGTATATAAACTAAAATATAGACTAGAGTAAAGACAAGACTAAAGACTTGACTATAGACTAAACTATAGTCTACACTATAGAACAGACCATAGTCTCTACTGTATACTATACTAGAGAATAGTATATATACTAGACTATAAACTATACAATAGAATAGACAATAGACTAGGCTATACACTAGCCTAAAGACTATAATAAAGGCTAAACTTAATACAAGACTATAGACTAGACTAGACTATAGACTAGACTAGACTATAGACTAGACTAAAGACTATACTATAGACTAGACTATAGACTAGACTATAGACTAGACTATAGACTAGACTATAGACTAGACTATAGACTAGACTATAGACTAGACTATAGACTAGACTATATACTAGACTATAGACTAGATTATAGACTAGACTATGGACTATATTATAGACTAGATTATAGACTAGACTATAGACTACACTATAGACTACACTATAGTCTATACTATAGACTACACTATAGACTTGACTATAGATTACTCAAATAATGCCCCGAATTCGGGATTGTGGAACCTCAGCATTTCCTAGTATCATTCCTACTGTTCATTTGAATTAAGAATGCTTTTATTGTTAGTATTATTATATGATACTCCACACATTTTCCTTTGCCAACATTAATTGCCTTCTCCTTACTTACATTGTAATGAATTTGCTGACAGGCTCTTTTAGAATTGAATTTCTTCTTAAGTCTCCATTAAAACAAAAGTAATAATTTCCATTTAAGTTTGAGAAAACAAATAAAATTATTACTACAGGCAAAATGCCAAATAAATCGCTCCCATATAATTTTTAATTTTTAAATAAAAAGGACATGGATACAATTCAACCCACTACTTTCACATGTATTTTTAACTTCATTAAAATGTATAAAATGCACTTTTCGCCCCCCAAAAAGAAAGAGAGAAAAAAGAAAGAAATAAACCTACCCCAGGCTATACAGCTGAATAAAATACCCTTTGGCTAAAATTTTCCAATTGGCTGCATTTTTTACTTGTCATGAATATTTAAACGCATTTTTTCTTAATTTGCTCTTTTTTCCATCCAACAGTTTGGGTGAACGAACCGTCATTATAAAATGTTATGGAAAATAATGATGATGATGTTGCCGATGACGTTGGTGTTGTTGATGGTAGAAAACAACTAATTGACCTGTGAATATTATAATGTAACGGTTATTTATCAAATTATTATTGTATGGTGGACGTGCCACAAGATCCATTGTTTAAATAATAGCAACCAACAACAACTACTGCAACATTTTGTTACCTATTCAGCATGTGTTTTTTTGTTTGTTTTGTTATCCATATACATACACACATACGTACAACTTCAGTTGACTTTTGGACCTTATTTGCTGGTTACAGGTCATTTTGTGGTACAAATTAATTAATTAATAAATTTATTATAATATTTTGGTAAATTTTCAAAATATTCAATAGGGTATGAAAATTGAAGAACGTGTTTAATATTTATGTACAGCATGTGTATGTATGAATTGATGATTGAGCTGAGTATTAAAATAAACACTTGTTGTTTATTCATACTCAATACAATTCTTTAGTTATGTATGAAATACAGGTAATGTCCGCTTGGGGATGCTCATTAGGTGGATGCAAAATATGATGGGGAAATATAATATAGGGCCAGGGTCTAAACAATCCGACGGCAAGTGTTGATCCACTCGTGAGTTACGTGTTGTCGTCATCCTGCAATCGGGAGCAAAATACTACTACGGAGGTGGGTACATTGGCCTCCCTGGCGGACAATGCGTCAAGAGTTCAGAATGCTATTGGCAAAAACATAGGGGTGAAAGAGAAGGATGTTCTCGGAGAAAGCTCTACTCTATCTCAGCCTTTAAATATAAGTGAGGGTTCCGACTCTGAATCCTCAGACGATAATAACAACACCATTATAGCAAATCCCTAAAATGATGAAGCAGAGCAAATGGTGAAATAGGTGAGTTATACCATAGCTAAACTACCTATTACTAAGAGAAGAATAGTTGGAGCAAAGAGGAGGAAGTTGAAAAAGATGTTTCAGCAAATCATAGTTAGTCAATCCAACGACACTCAAAAAGAAAAAATCGGACTTTCTCACAAGATCTGGCAAGGCAAAGAGGATCAGATCTCCCGAAGAGTTGACAACTGAAAATAAACCTAAGAAGAAAATGAGATATGAGTCTTCAAATACACAGTCGAAGCCAAGCCATACTTCACTTAAAGGAACCTCAAGTCTGAATCCAGATAATAAGGGTGACAACGCCAAGAAAGATATTCCGAAGACGACCTCGTCGGCGAAATCAACCGCGAAGGTAAGGGTACATCAAAAGAAGCCCCGAAAAGCGAGAAAAGAGAGGCTAGATAGTGGAAAAGAAAAGAGTCGCCATCCTACGCCAAAGTTGTTAGCAGAAAACTCCGGGACGATCTCTGCTATGCAATTTGTGATGCCAGTAATTCGACACGCAAATGTCCAATTGACCAACAGAGTAAGGTAGAAGATCTGATGAACAGTGAGATAGTGGACCACGCAATCGCTACAAAGGGCAAACAACCAATAGAGAGCGTGAGCTGCGAGTTCAGCATGGGCGTGATGTTGATGACGTTGGCATCTCACCAATGTGTTAGCACCCTAAAGAACTCGGTGGAAAATATCCCTCCTCCCTGGGACGTCGCTAAGCTGGGACTGGCAAAGAAGAGCGAGCCTCCGGTGCTCTTAAAGTCCACTGTCTACATAAAACAATGGGACTGTAAACTGGGTAATGAACGTATACCGGAAATTCTGAGCTGAGCTGAGTTTTCCGTGGAAAAATGGGACTAACTTACGAACTAAGTAACTATCTAACTAACTAACTAACTAACTAAATAACTAACTAACTAACTAACTAACTAACTAACTAACTAACTAACTAACTAACTAACTAACGAACTAACTAACTAACTAACTAACTTACTTACTTACTTACTTACTTACTTACTTACTAACTAACTTACTAACTAACTAACTAACTAACTAACTAACTAACTAACTAACTAACTAACTAACTAATTAACTAACTAACTAACTAACTAACTAACTAACTAACTAACTAACTAATTAAATAACTAAATAACTAACTAAAAAACTAACAAACAAACAAACAAACTAACTAACTAACTAACTAACTAAAATTTAATATAATAATGAACCAAAAGCCCAATTGGGAGGGGCAAGGTTGTATGGGGTCTAGGCGAAATAATGAAAATTGCGACCTGTAGTGTTCGCACAATCTTTACGTTGACACGGCGAAAGATAGTTCAATAGACTTACCGATAGACGGACGCATAGAAGGTAGTTCTGAGGTGGGTTTAGGACCAATATTTTTAGGTGTTACAAATATCAGCACTATAGTGGTATAGGGTATAAAAAGTAGCCTATAGCGCTTACCAGAAATATAGGAAGACACTATGAAAATCCAGAGATTGGGTTCAGCATTTTCGTCTTCCATAAACTTTAAATATACAAACAAACGCACATTCATTTTTATATTTATATATAAGTAGATACCTATGTGTAAATTCCAAACCTTTTTTTATTTTAAAATTTTTCTGGATCAGTTTAATAAACTGTTGTTTGTTAATTTCATTGTATTTATTATAATTACAACAATAGAATATTTCCGGTATAATGAACAACCATAAAATATGGCCTAGTGAGCAAAATTGTGCGTACATAAACATGCGAGGGTGGTTAGAGAATTAATAATCAATAACATGTTAAGTTATTTACAGCTAAGTTAAGGAACTTTATCCTTTTAATAATGTAGTGTTTAAAAAATTTTTTAAACAGTATACATCGAAACCTAAGCAACTCTTCTAGCAGTGTAAATAAAACTAATTTTTTTAAATAATTTTAATTAGTACTAGAGTTTTAATTATCTCTACTCACTGCTTAAGTTTCAAACAATACTGTATTAGTTCTACAGTCATGCCCTTAAGAATTTTGGTTAACTTTTGACTTCATCCACGTTTTAATAAATTTTCATTTGATGTATTCTAAAATATTACACAAATTGTTCATTTCTAGCTAAGGGGTCATTTATGATTTGTTACATCATGATAAAAATTTAATTACTCAACTAATTAGTTTGAAAACAATTATTTCAAAATTTCAAAAATAAAAGCGTCAAAGGGGAATTAAAATTTAGAAAAATTCTCCACACCCTATATATGACAAAGTTTATAAAAAAAGAAATACTTGTTGAAAATAAAACTGATTTGGGAATCTTGTAAAAAACACAAAGGCTACAGGAATAAATATCAAATCTTATCTTAACATTTATCTTTTTGTTGTTTGGCAACGAAACGTGATCAATGTTCAATAAGATCACATAATTTTGTTAGTAGTTTTTTTTTATTCTCCCTACATAATGTTGCAAGTCTAAAAGTAAAGAAGCCTAACATACTGATGATGTGATTTTGTGATTATTACAGGTTGTTATTATACAGCATTGAGATGACCTTTAGTAAAAACAAAACTATTGAAACACACAGCAACTGCAATAACAACAATATCAATGTTGATGTTGATGATATTGTAACAACAAGTAGTTTATGTTGTAACAACAACTGTTGCAACAGCAATAACAAAAACCTCAATAGCATAAATACATACATATTTAGAAATCTGCTCTATATTACAGCAATATACAAAAATACTTGTAAACACACTCACTGATCCCCAACATTTAAGACAGTTGACTAGTTGGATAGACATACGGATGGACGGACGGACGCTCAGCTCAGATAGATATTCATTTCATTTAATGTTGGATTTCTTTTTTTCTGTAGTCGATACATCTATATAGATTTTGTAGATGAAAAAGAGGAAGCCTATAAAAAACCTTTATAAATGGCAGCAAGATAAATCTCATGTTACCCAAATGCAACCAATACAACAGAACATCAACATTAACAACAGCAAAACAACCCCATCATACCAACAAATTGTTAAACATTGCAACTAAAAATTGTTGGTTGTACGTACAAAACACATGAAATGTATGAATTGTACGTTTAAATTTTACTTGTACTTAAGGTTTTTTCTTTTATCTGTTGGTATTTTGAATAACCCAGTAAACAAATAAGTTAGAAAGTTTAGGGAAATTGAGTTGAAAAAACAACAAATACAAAAAATTTTTTGGAAATTTTTTATGGAAAGATTATCGTACAACATACGGTCTATCCAGTTGTTTAGCATATAGTCTAGTCTATAGTGTAGTCTATAGTGTAGTCTATAGTGTAGTCTATAGTGTAGTCTATAGTGTAGTCTATAGTCTAGTCTATAGTGTAGTCTATAGTGTAGTCTATAGTGTAGTCTATAGTGTAGTCTATAGTGTAGTCTATAGTGTAGTCTATAGTGTAGTCTATAGTGTAGTCTATAGTCTAGTCTATAGTGTAGTCTATAGTCAAGTCTATAGTCAAGTCTATAGCCTAGTCTATAGTCTAGTCTATAGTCTAATCTATAGTCTAGTCTATAGTCCAGTCTATAGTCTAGTCTAGTCTATAGTCTAGTCTAGTCTAGTCTATAGTCTAGTCTATAGTCTAGTCTATAGTCTAGTCTATAGTCTACTCTATAGTCTAGTCTATAGTCTAGTCTATAGTCTAGTCTATAGTCTAGTCTATAGTCTAGTCTATAGTCTAGTCTATAGTCTAGTCTATAGTCTAGTCTATAGTCTAGTCTATAGTCTAGTCTATAGTCTAGTCTATAGTCTAACAGATTATGTCGGATTCCTACCGACTAAAAAACCACCTTCTTCGTCATCAAATACCCTGCGGAACTGTCTATAACCATATTACATCGCAGGGTTTGATAGGCTTATGTTGCCTCTGTCATGTTGGTTTGCGCAATTTTCCTTCTATCTTCCTCCAATCGTAGTTGCTTGTGTATGCTGGATACCATAATGCATATAGCTTCCCAATTCTCCTTTTTTCTTATTAAGGCATTAACTATGTTCTCGATATTAAGTGTCTCGCCAACTGTTTCCACCGTACGTTGTCGTATTTCCGCGAATCTGGAACAATTGAACATTACGTGTTCTGGGTCTTCAGTTTTATTGGGGCAACAGGGACACATCGGAGATGCATCTAGTCCAAATCTATGTAGGTAACTCCTATATCCTCCGTGACCTGACAGAAACTGTGAGAGGTAATAATTGGTCTCTCCATGTTTTCTACTTAGCCAGTTCGTGATGTTTGGTATCCGTCGGTATGTCCATCTTCCCTTTAAGCTGTCATCCCAACGGATCTGCCATATTCTTAGTGGCGTTTCCCTTTCCATTTTCTGTATGATACCTAGGTGTTGTTCATTTGATCGTCTCCGTTCGTAAATACGTTTGGCTTCGTCTGCTAATATGTCAATTGGGATCATACCAGCAATGACGAACGCAGCATCGTCCGATGTAGTTCGGTATAAACAAAGCAAGGGTCCTGGGAGACACCAGCCGTGACTTCATATGTCTTGGCACCGTCATCTGTATGATAACATAGCTTTCTTTTTGAAAAATTATTGTCCATAATTTTTATCAGATAGCTTGGAATGCCGAGTCTGCCGAGTGATTTGATTATAAGCTCCCAATTAGCTGAATTGAAGGCATTTTTAACATCCAAGGTTATCACAGCGCAATATTTTTTACATGCTCCTTTACCTCTAATGGCTTTTTGTGCTGTTTCCTTGACCATATAAATTGCATCGATTGTAGATTTCGCTTTACGAAAACCAAATTGTCGATTTGACAGGCCTCCACTCATTTCAACGATTGGTAACAAACGATTATAAATAAATTTCTCCAGTATCTTTCCTACTGTATCTAATAAACATATTGGTCTGTAAGATGCCGGTTCTCCAGAGGGTTTGTTAGGTTTTGGAATTAGCACTAGCGTTTGTTTTATCCACTGATCAGGAAAAATACCTTCTTGAAGGCACTGGTCGAAAGTGTTGATGAATACACTTGGACTTTTCATAATTGCCAATTTCAGAGCGCTGATTGGGATGTTATCCGGTCCCGGGGCTTTTTGGTCTCCTATTCCTTTCGCTATTTGCACTATTTCTTCTTCTGATATTGGCGGTATATTCTCCGTTCTACCTTCGATATCAATGTATTCTCTTTGTTGATGTTGAGGGAACAATGTTCCGACTATTTTCTCCAGAAGTTGCGGGCATGTGGGCTGTGGGGATTTTTTCCCTTTCAGACTAGAAGTAACCACCCTGTATGCTTTACACCATGGGTCTGTGTCTGCTTCCTTACATATTTCTTTAAAACATTTTCTCTTGCTTTGTATAATAGCGTGCTGAAAATCATGTCTAGCTTTTTTATATTCTCGAGAGAGTTTTTCGATATTACCATTGCGTCTTGTCCGTTGGGCTCGTCTTCTGGCTCTTAAGCATATAGTCCGTAATTTGCCTATTTCTTGGTTCCACCAATAGTTTGACTGTCGGTTTTCCATTATCCTCCGTTTTGGCATTGCAGCATCGCAGTCTCTTTTCAGTTTAGCTGTTATTTGATTCGCTTTATCGACGGCAGTTCCATGTATTTCCGTTTCCTCTGAAAAAACCATAGCAAAGACTTCTTTATCTAGGTGTTTCGATGCCCAACCAACATATTTACAATTGTTGTTCCTATCTCGTCTTTTTCTATCATCGTTATTTAGAGAGAATATTATAGCCATGTGATCACTGTGGGTGTATCGATCACTGACTGACCATTCGACATGTCTTGCCAGTGGCGTACTCATGAATGTGAGGTCTATAATAGAACACAGTCCTCTAGCCATAAACGTTGGTTTGTTGCCGCTATTTGTCAGTACTAGGTCACAAGCTGATACCGCTTCGAGTAGGATACGGCCTCTTGTGTTTGTAATTCTACTTCCCCATTCTACAGCCCATGCATTAAAGTCTTCTGCTATAATTTTAGGATTATGATTCA
The DNA here is from genome assembly GCF_022045245.1 of Lucilia cuprina. Taxonomy (NCBI): domain Eukaryota; kingdom Metazoa; phylum Arthropoda; class Insecta; order Diptera; family Calliphoridae; genus Lucilia; species Lucilia cuprina. The sequence goes on along the minus strand of NC_060953.1, from coordinate 40,907,407 downwards.
TGGCGTCCTTTATTAAATTGTCTAGCATTTGTTTATATTCATTTTCTTAGGCTCTTAGTATCTGTCTATAGTCTAGTATACAGTCTAGTCTATAGTCTAGTCTACAGTCTAGACTATAGTCTAGTCCATAGTCTAGTCAATAGTCTAGTCTATAGTCTAGTCTATAGACAACCCTGTAGCCTAATTAGTAGTTTTATCTATGGATTAGAGTATAGTCTACTCTATAGAAATTTTTGTTTTTAAATTAGTTATTAATTAATTTTGTTGCAAGATTGGAGCAAAATTGTTTCGCGAAACAATATGCAAAAAAAGGCAAAAATTATACAATTAATTTTTCTTGTTTTTGGCTTTCACTAATAAAGAAATTATTGTTGATATTGTTTGTAAAAGAAGATAGGTATCACTTGTAAAGTGTTTCTTAGAGAATTATTTATGAGTAAAAATTAATTTTTGAAAAAATTTCTCCTCTCATATGTTCGTTAGTTTTTTGTTTACTGTGTTACCGTTTGAAGAGAAAAATCAATAACAACATCATGATGTAACATGTAATAATGTTCATCAATGCACCTGCAATTTAGAAATCTACCGCCAACCAATAATATTTATGTTTCATAGAGTGTATTCACATATAGATAATATTGTAAAGCAAGTATAAAATTCCTTGTTGTTTTTATTTTTTGTTGTTCCTGTCGAAATGGTAACAAACAACTATAACTATGTAGTAAATGTCAGCACTACCAAAATAAAACTTAAACCGAAAAAAAAAAATAAAAACACAAGCAAACTAACACATTAACAACTAAATGTCTGAGACTCTCTATGTATTGTATATTTGTATTTGCAACATATCAAAATACCACTGGTGAGGAACCATAATTTTCTAAACTAAAATACTGTGTAGCTGCAAAATGTAACAACCACATGTGTACATGGTACGATATGAAGACATATTTTGTTGTAAACATTTGTTGGCTTTGGCTTATTGAAAGTTTCCGTTCCCCATTTTTGCTGAAATTCAAGCCATCTAACTACATATAGTTTTGTTTTCTTTTTTTCATGTTCCAAGCATATAGTAAACTTGATCTCTTCACTCGCTCAGTCGCCGCAGACGCTCTCTCTCTAAGGATTAATGTTTTGATTTTTGCATCAACGAATGTTTTGGCTTTTGTAGTAAAATTTATGATTTCTTTTATATTTTTATATTTATTTCATATGGGGTTTTATTTTACTGATAGAAATAAACATTCCTCGAGATATTAATACACCATTTTCAGTATGAATTTCAAGATTCTGAAAAGAGCTTTATACGAATTATTAAAATCTTTGAAGTAAAAAAGTGGTTCTGAATCTGAGCAACGTTTTGCCAGAAATGATGCTTAATGTTTAGAATTTTTATTAGAAATGTTGCTCAAAATTTAAGAAAGGTTGTTCAGATTTTCAGTAACCTTCTATAGATAGATAGATAGATAGATAGATAGATAGATAGATAGATAGATAGATAGATAGATAGATAGATAGATAGATAGATAGATAGATAGATAGATAGATAGATAGATAGATAGATAGATAGATAGATAGATAGATAGATAGATAGATAGATAGATAGATAGATAGATAGATAGATAGATAGATAGATAGATAGATAGATAGATAGATAGATAGATAGATAGATAGATAGATAGATAGATAGATCGATAGGCTAGAAAGAAGGTGGATTATAAGAAAATTATGCCCAACAAAGTTGGTCCGATTCTGTTATACTTCTCACTTGTAGTGTTGCTCTAGTTCTAGAATAGTTTTCTCTCGAAGAGTTGCTCTGAGTCTGAGAAACTTTTCGCAAAAAAAGTTGAACAGTTTTTGTGCTGGAGTTCAAGAGTTTTTAATATCCTGAGATCATTTAGCAAAACATGTAAAAACTTATTAGACTTTTGGGAAATGGTGTTCAGTTACAAACGTTTGAATTTCAATACTTTATTTTATGATCATAACAAGGGAATTTTCTTTTGCAAATAAATCTTAAAGATTATATATTTTTTATGGTTGTTAGATCTTCAGATAGATGTTAAAGATGCAAGTGCGTAGCAGATTTATTTCGTTAGACTCATCGTATACAATTGCCATGACAGGCCATGTTGAAGTACAAGTCAAAAGGATTAGACAGTTACATTGATTTTTTTCGTTTTTTTTCTTCTTGTTTTTCTCTATTTTCATATAAAATTTTTTATTTATAATTTGGTTGGTCTTAAGCAGGCATAAATTTTATAGATTCTTTTTATATAAATATTTTTTGTCTTCTCAAAGCACTTAAGGGATTTGCATTTTATTCTTTTGTAAAATATATAGTTTCCGCCAAAATGGAAAAAAATGTTGGCAGGCGAAAAAGATAATGGTAGAAATTTATAGACTGGTCAAATAAAAAGGTTGACTACTGTTGTAAGATATCATATCATATAGAAATTAAAATTTCAGGAAATTTTTGCAGTGTTTTTTTTTTTTCCTTAACTCAAGTCATATTTATTAAATGACTCATTTTAAATCTTTAATTATGGGTATTTATTGCCTTGTGTGGTTTTAGTCAAACAAGCCTTATTACAATTTCAATCAGATTTCAAACTAATTGTCATTGTCATTCTATCTCTAAAATCTTTTAATATTGACCTCAAAATTTCAATTAATTTTTTGTTTCAAAATTCTATTCTTAACATTTGATTCATTTGTATAGAATTTATCTTTTTAATTGCCTCACAATTGTTGAACAAATAAATTACACAATTATTCGTACAATATGAAATGTTCACGTATAAAAATATAATAAAAATTCAAAAACAATTGTTTTACAATAATCATAGATAATAATCTGATATGGTTAGTTGACTATAGTTGATTTTTTTTTTCTTTTTATACGAATGCAACTGTTTAATTATATGATTTGGTAAACTTTAATACAACCACTACTTGTTGTTTACCACAATATAAAAAAACAATAACAATTTGAAATAAATTTGTTACAAATGTGTTGTTCTATTGAAAATTATTACTGAAAGAAACCAACAGTAATTTTTACACTTCGTTCCGTTTGTTGTCCAGTTTATGGTTAATTTTTTTTTTAATAAAGACAAGGGCCCGCATATGGGTATGTGTAACCGACAAATACATATAGTCACATTGAAATAAAAATTGTAGTTATTTTTATCTAATAATCATAAAATTTTATATAGACACATGTGTGTAGTTTTACTTTTAGAATTTTATTTGCAAGAATATAGAATTTTTGTTTGAAAATATACAAAACAAAACTTTATTTGACCTAAACAAATCTGAAATGCAATATGATTACAGTTTTTTTTTTGCTATGTATAACTATACAGGGTTGGAAATAATAACATTAACAAGTAACAGTGTTATAATCAGATATAACGCACCATCAAAACCTACTTGTAATAAACTTACTTCTGTATATCGAATTACATAGCTATAATCGCATTTTTTAACCTATAATGTATATCAATGTCAATTTCTGAAGGGGACCATTTTTGTCGAATGTTATCGTTATACTCGTACTTATACCCTTCACCGCTATAATGGGGAGGGTATTATGCGTTTGTGTTGATGTCCTACATCCACCTTAAAGTATAGCTCAGAATCACTTTTTGAGTCTATTTAGCTATGTCCAGTCAATGTCTGTCTGTTTGTCTTAATCTTGTGCGCAAGCGACAAAATAAGTTAATGAAATCTGACATATATACTTACTTTTTTTGGTTCAAGAACGAATGAAATCGGTCCATTATTTCGTCTAGCCACCATACAACAGTACCCCCGAATAGGGCCTTTTGGGTTCATAATTGCGACAAAACTTAGTTTTATGCAACTTTAAGTAATACTAAATATTTTTGCAATGATCGGGCCTCATAAAAACTCCCCTTCAGAAAATGACTTCAAGGTCAAAATTCACTTAAAAACTCTTTTAACACGATTAAAATCTATAAACAAAAAGAAACAAGTAAAAAATAATCGAAAATTTTAAAAAAGTGGAAATAAGTCAAAAACTCTAAAATAATCGGAAAAACTCGAAAAAGTCAAAAAATAGTCGGAAAAAAGTCGAAAGAAGTCCAAATTAGTCAAAAAGTCGAAAAAATAGAAAAGTCGGAAAAAGTCGAAAAGTTGGAAAAAGTCGAAAAGTCTAAAAGTAGACTTTTAATTAAATGGAAAAAGTAAAAAAATTGAAAAATTGACTTTTCGTAAAATGCAAAAAGTTGAAAAGTCGACTAAATGAAAAAAGTCGAAAAGTCGACTTTTCGTTTCAACTATAGAACCCTAGCGAAAATTTGCACTCATATTGCCCATTTTCTATAACAAAGAAGCCTTACCTGTAGGAAATATTTGTTCTCTATTTCCTTCTATTCGAGTTCAGTACTTTTAATTGTAGAATCTTCCCGATTTAAAACGGTAATACATGTACATATGACTATATATAGACCATATACATATGTTTATATCCGAAAAATTTGACATTAGTAAAATGTCAAATAAAAAGTATGACAGAATCTAAACAGCTTTTCTCGTTAAAAAAATATCCCGTCTGTCTGTTTGTCTATCTGTCCGTTTGTGTGTTTGTTGAAATTAGTATTTAGAGGACTCCAGATATCGGCGAGATCCGAATCTTCAATAATTCTGTAAGACATGCAAAATTGGTCCATAAATACCGAGAAAACCTCTGAAAATTTTCATCAAAAATTAAGATTATTTACTCATGCTCAAACAGAAATTCGAAAAACAAAATACATAATCATACGGTAAATTTTGTTATTGTACTCTTGCTTATAAAAACAAGGCAGAGCGAGAGCAGCAGAGCAAGAGTAGCAGAGCGAGAGAAGCACTATTGTGTTGTTATTGGCTAGAAACATGAAATTAAGTATTAGGAGTTTGGCTTAAGTTAGAAGCCATAAAAGAGAACTTTTTGGTACTTTTTTACTTTTTCAAAAGGTACTTTTTGACTTTTCTATAATATTGAGCCTAGAAATATGAAATTGTGCATGTAGTGTCTGAACTAAAACTGAACACTAAAGAAATGATAACTTTAGAAAATATGAAGTGTTTTAAAGAACCATTTTCCATCCCCGATTATAGATGCATTTGTGACAGCACTGGGTTTATGTTGTTTAGTTTTGTTCTTTGGTTTTACACTTTCATATACATAAATGTGTAATGTTAAGTATAGTGGTAAGATTTTGTTGTTATTTGATTTTATGGTCAAATTACTTGAATATTGTAACTACTTTTGTACACATTAAATGCTTATATACTTCTACTTCAGATTCTTATACATTGTATGCAAAAAGAGAATATCAATACCGAAGTAAAATTGTGTTGGTATAGGTCGACTGCTTAAATATCACAAAAGATTTAAAAGTGAATTTAATTCACATAATCCCCGGGATCAGACTTATTGATTTTAATAATAAGAAGATGCTTCTGAATTCCATTGGAACCGATAAGTTTAGATTAGAAACCTTGCAACAAGTTCGCCTAGTTTAATTGAACTAAATCATACATTAATCAATATACTTTAGGTCCTTTTTGAAGGTTTAGAAATGTAGCATACATCACTATTCCATAAACTTTCAGAAAACTTTACACAAACAGTTCATATTCATATCTCATTTTACGAATCTTCCATACATTATTTTTTATTTCCTCTTACAACTTTCAAGAACAACTGCAACTGTGCAACATTTTTATTGTGTTACTTTTTTTTGTGTAGAATATATGTATATATTCATATTTGATAATCATTTTTCTGTTTGTTTAAAATAAGTTTCACAATTATTTTTTATAGTCTAAATTAAACAACTATCACATGCTTAAGTTATATGAGTATGATATCGCCTAACGTTTTTTATTTTTCTTCTCGTCTAAAGACTTTTAATTTAGAATAGAAAAATTTAAGACCATATGTGGAAACTAGACACAATTATCTATATTGTTGGTGTTACGTTTTCAGGTGTAATAAATAATTGATTGTGTTAAATTATTAATTAATTACAACACAATTACAAATTAATAATTTTATCTGATTTAACGTACTTTAAACTACAGTTAATTCTATATATTAAACAGGTTAGAGTTTAAAAAGATCAGATATGAACATGATATTTATATTGTAATTAATTGCGAAAGATTGATCAGTAATAGTTTTGGGTGAGGTACTCTAATCTAAAAACTACGTTCTTTTCTTTAAAAGGGGGAATATGGAAAAGTTCAGAGTCTAATTGTTTTAAATATTATCAACTTCTCTGGTTAAAGTTGCTTACAAGTTGATTAACCAAAAAAAAGCAGATCCAAAGCTGATTGTTGAACTTTTCTGGCTTTTAATCCGACGTTAAAAACTTGTGGATATGTTGTCAGTAAAAACTAGTGAATGTTATCATTTTGTGATCAAGACTGATTGACACTTTCAATAAAATGTTGCTCAGAGTCAGATCAACATTTCTAGTAAAAAGTTGCGAAGAGACTCATCAACTTTTCTAGTCAAAAGCTCCGAAGAGACTGATCATCTTTTCTAGAAAAAGTTTCTCAAAGACTAATCAACTTTTCTAGTGAAAGGATGCAAAGAATCTGATCAACATTTCCACTAAAAAGCCAACTTTTCAATATAAAGATGCTCGGAAACTGATCAACTATTCTAGAAAAAAGAAGCTATACTAGTAAAAAGTTGCTCAGAGTCTAATCAACTTTTCTAGTAAGAGTTGCTCAGAATATGATTAACTTTTCTAGTAAAAAGTTGCTCAGAGTCTAATCAACTTTTCTAGTAAAAACATGCTCATAATCTGATCAAATTTTCTACTAGAAAAGTTGCTCAGAGTCTGATCAACTTTTCTAGTAGAAAGTTGCTCAGAGTCTAATCAACTTTTCTAGTAAGAGTTGCTCAGAATATGATTAACTTTTGTAGTAAAAATTTGCTCAGAGTCTAATCAACTTTTCTAGTAAAATGTTGCTCAGAGTCTAATCAATTTTTCTAGTAAAAAGTTGCTCAGAGTCTAATCAACTTTTCTAGTAAAACATGCTCATAATCTGATCAAATTTTCTACTAGAAAAGTTGCTCAGAGTCTGATCAACTTTTCTAGTAGAAAGTTGCTCAGTGTCTGATCAACTTTTCTAGTAAAAAGTTGCTCACAGTCTGATCAACTTATCTAATAGAAAGTTGCTCGGAGTCTAGTCAACTTTTCTAGTAAAAAGTTGCTCAGAATCTAATCAACATTCCTAGTAAACAGTTGCTCAGAGTCTAATCAACTTTTCTAGTAATAAGTTGCTCAGAGTCTAATCAACTTTTCTAGTAAAAAGTTGCTCAGAGTCTAATCAACTCTTCTAGTAAAAAGTTGCTCAGAGTCTAATCACCTTTTCTAGTAAAAAGTTGCTCAGAGTCTAATCAACTTTTCTAGTAAAAAGTTGCTCAGAGTCTAATCAACTCTTCTAGTAAAAAGTTGCTCAGAGTCTAATCATCTTTTCTAGTAAAAAGTTGCTCAGAGTCTAATCAACTTTTCTAGTAAAAAGTTGCTCATAATTTGATAAACTTTTCTAGAAAAAAGTAGGTCAGAGTCTAATCAACTTTTCTAGTAAAAAGTTGCTCAGAGTCTATTCAACTTTTCAAGTAAAAAGTTGCTCAGAGTCTAATCTATTTTTTTTAGTAAAATAAGTTGCTTACAATCTGTTCGAATTTTCTAATAAAAATTTGCTCAAAGTCTAAATAACTTTTCTAGTAAAATGTTGCGCGGGGTCTGATCAATATTTCTAGTAAAATGTTGTTTGGGGTCTAATAAAAACTGATCAACTTTTCTATAAAAAGTTTGCTCAGCCTGAACAACATTTCCACTAAGAAGTTGCTCAGATTCTGATCATTTGTTCAGTTCATGATCAAGTTTTTTGGTACAAAGTAGCTTAGCAAAATTGCTTAGACTCTAGTGTAAAATGTCTCATCAACTAATTTCATGTACAAAGTTGCTCAGATTCTAATCTTTTTTTTTTCAAGTAAAACTTTTCATCCGTATAATCTTTTCAAATGTTTTAATAAAAAATTGCTTTTAATGTTTTAAAAATGTCCTAGCAGATTTTTGTTCAGAATCATTAACTACATTAAATATTTAATAAATTTAAATTCTATTGTGTTCTTCATTCTATCATCACTTTTGAGAAGGTTTTGATACATAAACTCTACTATGCTCACACCCATGGTTTTCCCCCATTCGATTGTAGTTGTTTTTTTTTTTTCTTGCCACTAATAAAGTGATAAACATTTCGTAGAATGTTGTTAAATTGTTTAGTTGCAATTTACTTTACTGCAGTACAACGACAACAACAGTTAGTTAGTTAGGTAACATGCAACAATTGTCGCACTGCAGTGGTAAGTTGGTACCCTGCAGTTATGGACAATACATTAAAGTTGAGTTATAATAATTGTTGTTATTACAGGGATACATTTGCACTTTAAATTTTGCCAGTTTGTAAATATTCGAAATTATTGTAGTAATTTTAAAGTATTATTATTATATTCCCCCTACAGAGAATGTTACCAATTGTGTTGAACATAATAACTTTAGTGTATTAATATGATTTTGTTTAGATTTTTTTTTATTTTGACCAAAATAAGAATTTGTTTTTATAAATATTTTTATTCTAACTTGAACTTAAATTACAAAGAGACTGTTATGTTGGTGTTGTTCTTTTGTGAACTCAAACATATAATTGTAATAAATAATCTAATATTATACATTTTTATCTCGCATCTAAATAATGTTTGATATGCTCTAGACAACAGCAGCAACAACAGCAGCAGCAACAGCTATAAGAAATAAAAACCCAAATGTCTATGAAAATAATTCTAAATAAAAATCTTACAGTTTTGTTTAAATGTGTTTGCAAAATTTGTTAAAAAAATATAACTAAATAAAATCTCAAATATTTGCAGAAAATTTGTTTAAAAATTGTGAACAAATTACCAGACATTATTAAAATGGAAATGTATAATTTGGCCAATAGAAATGATTAGTAATGTGATTGAAAAATAAGATTTTTAAAATTAGTCATACAAAATCTAAAGAATAAAATACATTTTTAAACAAACAAATTTATTGTCAGATATTAAAGCAATAAAACAAATATTTAGCTTACATTTTATAAATCCTTGATAGATTATAAACTTTATTATGAATAGAACAGTTTAATTTTTCTCTAATTGCTTAATTTGTTTACATCTTACTTAAGTCTTAATTCCTTTACAAATCATTTGATACAATACTTTATAAAATGGCAAAAATTCAAACATTACAATGCTTACAAATTAAGTCAAAATAATAAATAAACTACTCGAACTCAACTTCAACTTCAAACTATTAAAAAAGACAGACAAGAAACATTTGATTACAACAGATCACAACAACAACAAGGAACAAAAAAAAAAACAACTTAAATGTTCAATTTAACAATCTCATGAATCGAAATGATCCTCATAATCCAGCAACAACTTCACTAGAGCATTTTTAACAATTAAGAATTGTATTGAAAATTGATCTGCAAACATCAACTACCAATTGAACGATATTTTTTTTCTCAATTTGAATCAAATACATGTTATGTTGTAGTTGTTTCCACTACAATTGTTGTACTATTTTTTACTACTTATTCATCCTGTCTGTTTTGTTTAATTCTCTGTCTGTCTTTTCTTTCGTACGTTCGTTCGTTTGTCTATCTTATTGATCTTTTCTATGAAAGTTACATGAATATTTTACTAACTCCCTCTTCCAGACTCTTTTCTCCATATATCTCCCGAAAAAAAACATAAAAGTCTACATGAAATGTGAATGGATTTTCTGTAAAGATTATTGAGCTTAAACAATTAGATAAAAAATTTCATATAGAAATCAGTAACAATGGTTATCCGAGAGGACAAAGCTTTAGAGTCATAAGGAATCCTAAATGTTATCCGTATTTTTTTCAGTAAAAATTAACTCGGACTCAAATCAACTTTTCTTAATGTCTGATTAACTTTAATGCTCAAAGTCGAACTAACTTTTCTACTAAAAAGTTGCCTTTTCTGGTAAAAAGGTGCAAATAGTCTGATCAACTTTTTATATAAAAAGTTGCTCAGAATCTGATCAACTTTGCTCAGAGTCTGATCAACTTTCCAGTAAAAGGTTGCTCAGAATCTGATCAACTTTTCAGTAAAAGGTTGCTCAGAATCTGATTAACAATTTTAGTAAAAGTTGCTCAGAATATAATCAACGTTTGTAGTGAAAAGTTGCTCAAAGTTTGATTAACTATTCTAGTGAATAGTTGACCAAAATTTGAGCAACTTTCAAGTAACAAGTTGCTCAAAGTCTGACCAACTTTTTTAACAACTTTTTACTAGCAAAGTTAATCAGGCACAGAGCAACTTATTACTAGAAAAGTTGATCAGAATCTGTCCAGAAAAGCTGATCAAACTCTGAGCAACATTTTTACTGAAAAATTTGAACCAACTCTGACCAGAAAAGTTGATGAGACTATGAGCAACTTTTTATAGGAAAAGTTGATCAGAATTTAAGCAACTTTTCAATAGAAAAGTTGATCCGACTCTTAGTAACTTTTTACTAAAAAAGTTGATCCGACTCTGAGAGACTCTTACTAGAAGTCTCATCAACTTTTCTAGTAAAAAATTGCTTAGAATCTAATCAATTTTTCGAGCAACAAGTTGTTCAGAGTCTAATCAACTTTTTTAGCAACAAGTTGTTCAAAGTCTGATCAACTTTTCTAGTAATGAGTTGCTAAGAGTCTGATCAACTTTCAAGAAATAAGTTGCTCAACTTTTCTAGTAAAAATTTGCTCAGAGTGTGATAAAATTTTCTGGTAACAAGTTGCTCATAGTCTGATCAACTTTTCAATTAACAAGTTGCTCATTGTCTAATCAACATTTCCACTAAAAAGTTGCTCAAAGTCTGATCAACGTTTCTAGTAGTTAGTTTGAAAGGAGGATGTATACACATCAAATCCGAAGAAAAACACCTTGGCCTCTATCGGGCCTGTGTGCGCTCCTTAACCAGTGCCACGGGTGGGAATCGAACCCACCACCTACGGTCTACCAGACTAGAACACTAACCTACCGGGGGCCACAAAGTTTCTAGTAACAAGTTGTTCAGAGTCTGATGAACTTTTCAAGTAATTAGTTGCTCAGAATCTGATCAACTTTAGTCTGATTAACTTTAGCAGTAAAAAGTTGTTCAGATTCTGACTAACTTTTCTAGTAAAAAGTTGCTCAGAGCATGATCAATTTTTCTAGTAAAAAGTTGCTCAGAGTCTCAGAGACTAATAAAATGTCTGTTTAACGTTTATAATAAAAAGCAGCAATTCTAATGAAGTATATTAGAGTCGGATTAACTTTTCTAATCAACTTTGCTAATAAAAAAGTGCTCGGAGCCTGACCTAAAACAAATTGCTCAGACCCTGAAGCTATTCTTGTAAAAACGTGCTTACTGATAAACTTTTCCAATAATATTAAACTTTTTTTACAATCTGATTATTGAAAAACCTTATAAAGAATGTGAAAGTCATAATGAATTCCATGACAATTTGAAAGTATTTGATATAAACTTTATTTACCATGTGCCTTCGATTTCACAACCCTGAGAGACATATACAATTTCGAGATGATTGTTAACGAAAAATTGTAACATTTTCAAATGAAAAAAAACTCATATCAAATAAAAATAAGAAGAAAAAAAAAAACAAAAAGACAAAAAATTGATTGTCTCATGTGTAGAAATAACATCTTGTTTAATTGAACATTTAGCATACAAAATGATGAGACAAGACACAACAAGATGACTTTGGTAATTTTTCTTTAATCTGCTTTAGATATAGAGGCAGTCGTAGTACCTCCTCCCTCCCCCTTTATCGATTGTCGAAAGACTACATTGATATTTCGGCAAAAATTTTTTAACTTACATGAAAATCACTACAACAAAAACTATGATCATTTCTTTTTTTTTTTTTTGTCTTGTTGCTGTTTTTGCTTCTGCTGTTGTTGTCATTGTCGAAATGATCGGTGAAAAGAAAAATCATTGTAATGGCTTTTGATTGGGATTTAGTGGCAATAGTAAATTGTTGGCATGTTACTTAGTTTTGGAAAAGGTTTCCTGTGATGATGTTAATTCTGCTGCTTTTGCTTGTTGTTGCTTCATTTTTATTATTGTCGTCGTCGTTGTTGTTGTCTTTGTTGTTGCATTGGAATACAATGGCCTAAAGGAAACACAGCAATTTGCGCTCTTGTCGATTGTTAAACAACATTACGCGCAATTGTTACTGTCAACGCAGTAAAACTCACAATTCTTTAACTTCTAGTACGTCGTCTCATCTTGTGGCTGCAGACAACAACAGCAACATTGGCTGCAGCAATAGTAGTATCAACAACAAAGAAAGTTTGTCGTCATTGCGTTACTCGTATGGTTTTGATGTTGCAGTTGTTTAGTTAAAGCTTTTGTTGTTGCTATTGTTTTTAAGTTTTTGGTATCGATCTAATGATGTGTGCAATTGTTTTTCAATTGTTGTTGTTTGTTATTATCGCTGAATAGTTAGATATGGCTGGTTGATAGTTGTTTTTGCTGTTGCTGTTGTTCTTGTTGCATTGTACTTTCATTGATGTGCTGAAAAGTTTATGTTACTGATAGTTTCATTAATTTTACTTTTTTCTTCATATACACACAAACACTCACTTAACATCCTCAATGCAAGCAATATTTCGTATTCGTACGTATTGTTTAGATGTTGCACATGAGCCTGTATGTTGTTTGTTAGTTGAACCAAAAAAAAAGCAAAAAAAAAGAAAATTTTACCAGCCGCCACTATTATTTCCATAGTCATCAACATCATCATGTTAATGGAGACAGGTATAAAACTCAATAACACACATACATAGATATACATGTATGTATAGATCTTTGTAAAATTCTATGAACGTTGTTTATACAATGTCGCAGACTTAGTCACAGTTACATTCAGGCTGCCAAATATACGACCAAATTTCTAACAAATTTTCCAAATAGACCTTGGTTGGACAAAAACAAAATTAATTTTCTAATGTATTGGACAGTGGGCTGGCAGAAGTATATAATGGATCAGATTTTAGTTTTGAAAAATAATACACCTCATCGGCCCTCTTGTTTCTATAATTTTTTCAATGTTTTTTCAAATGTAACTTAGTCTCATATATTGGATTTTTATGAGACTTGCCTTGTCGCATTCGTTTCTTCACATCTCAATACTAAAGCCGTAGTAGTAGGAGGTTTTAGGAATTATGAAGCACCGAATTCGCGGTGCACACTTCTTTATGTTCTTCCATGTTTGTACTTGTAAACAAATTGCATCTAAACTCCAGTATCCACTTATGATAGCAGCTCAATAAGAAAAAATCATAATGTTAGACAAAGGGGAAGGGTAGATAAATAGATAGATAGGTAGATAGATAGATAGATAGATAGATAGATAGATAGATAGATAGATAGATAGATAGATAGATAGATAGATAGATAGATAGATAGATAGATAGATAGATAGATAGATAGATAGATAGATAGATAGATGGATGGATAGATAGATAGATAGATAGATGGATAGATAGATAGATACAATTCTATTAAACTGTTGCTATCCTAATTTATAGAGTCGTTTAAGGATATATAAACCGATGTTTTATCTAGATATTGGACAATCTTTGTAAATAAATGGAATTAATGCCGTATGATCCTTATAAAACATTAAAATTCACTGTTCCAGTTTCAGCTCTCACAAATATTCCCACATGCTGCTGTACATATTGTTTTCTCATCATCACTGAAAATCGTTTGTGTTTTTAAACAACAACAACAACAAAGTAAGTCTTCTTAGTTGAAGTCCGTCGTCTTCTTTAAACTACTCCTGGTGCATACGGCAGGACATCAAAATCAACATTATCAAACAACAAAAACTGCAGCAACAACAATAACAATATCAGTAACATCAAGACCATCACATGACATTTGTTTGATACTTTACTCATTACTTTCGTAGTCATTGGCTTTAGAAGTATATTCATACTTACAGACATACATATGAATGTATATATGTATGAATGTATGTACTACGTTGAAGTAGTTGTTGCAGTTATCCGTTGACAGAATGCGAAATGTGACATTAGTATACTTTTCTGGTTGTTGTTTGTTATTTGCAAAAATTGTGCAATTTGATTAGAAAGAGAAATTGCTGTGGTGTTGTTGTTTCTTTCAGACTGCACATGTGGTCGTTGATAGCATTTTGTTGTTGTTGTTATACTCCTGTACTAAAATTTAAATGGCCCTCACTTGCTCGCTTGGCTTGATAGTGTCAGTTTGAAGAATGACATCGGGTTCCAGGCAGTTACCATGGATCCACCGCATACATTGTTACACAGACAACATACCAATATATGCAAACCAACAAATAAACAAACACACATTTCTGCAACCATTTATGTCACTCATTGATTGTTATTTTTTTGGCTACAAGCCGCGTTATTGTGTTTTTTTGTTTTTTGTTTCTGAAAATCACTGTTTCGGTTGTTGGTTTGGCTCTATACTATATGTCCATTTCAATGTTTACTTTTCTGCATTACTGTGTAAGGTTTAAACACATGTATGTGCAATTTTTGTGATTATTTTATGTTAAAACAAATTTTATGCTGGTCATCATCAAAAAATAAAGAAAAATTTTGGAAAATTTCTTTTTATATGTTTCATTTTTTTTGTTCAAATATTTTTACATTATTTTGTTGAATGATGTTTACAATGTTTCTACAGCATATTTTTCTCTTTATTTTCAAAGAGTGTGACCTTTCAATGTGTGTTTTGTGTTGGGGATTTTTAGGTTAATTAATGTTTGTTTAAATTTTAAGAATTTTTGCAAAAGTATAAATGTGATAGAGTGAGTTTGTTTTACTTGATTAAATGACAACAGACAGAGTTTTGTGATAGAAAAAGTTTATCTTTAGTGTTAAAATTTATAAAATATTTTATATATTTCTCTTTAATATTAACACATATTATTTATCTAAAGAGATTTTGTGTGAGAAATGTATATTAATTGGCAGATTTTTTGTCACTTTCGATCAGTCTATGATGATTTCGTTCAGTATTTCCAACTTTTTCGTTAATAAACATATTCGTGTTGAATTTTGTGTCCCATAGTTTTATATGGGATCTATTTTCAATCATGAACCTATCCATGTTTTACTTAATAATTGACAATTTGTATTGATATTAACTACAAATAGGTTTTTTGTCACTTTAGATCAGTCTATTCAACTGAGAGAATAACAACTTGATGGAGAGACCTGTGGGCGTTGTCGATATGGCGAACCTTATATGAGAGCTATTATCAATCATGAATCGATCCATGTTTTACTTAATGGTTAGCAATTTCTATTGATTGCTATTGCCACTTTACAGAAAAAATGAAACTTTTATGTTGAATTTTACCTTAATTTCAAAGTATTTTTTTGATAAAAAAAAACAAAATTTTCTAAATGAGAAGTATAGGTCAAACATGGTCCAATCCTCGGTAAATTTGGGTAAAAGGTATTTTCTGTTGTGATTCATTGCGATAATGGTATAAAACCCCCAAATCGGGAGGTACGGTTGTATGGTGGCTAGGTGAAATAATGGACCAATTTCAACCATTTTAAATAGGCTACGTCCCTGTGCCAAAAAACATGTTTGGTTTATCAAATTTACATGGAAAGTCAGCCAGCCGGACAGACGGACAGACTTGTCTAAATCGACTCAAAAAATGTTTCTGAATCGATCGGTATACTTTAAGGTATTTTTTTGTGTGTTACAAACATCAGCACAAAAGTATACACTATAGTGGTGAAGGGTACAAAAAGACAACGTTGCGTTGTTAAAATGAAAACGATTCGTTGTAGAGATCACAACGATGTATTGACAGAAGTAAGCAAAGCGTACTCGAAAATACAACAATGCGTCATTGCGGTGACAACGATGTTTTGTCAAAATTACAACGGTAGTTGCCAAAATGATAACTTGCAGTTTATTGTATAATTCATTTTTCCCTCTGTGTTTTTAAAAATTTATAACCAAGATAATCGCTGGATGGTAAAACATGTAAGAAATTATTGTCGGACGAGGCCTTTTCATAAATGAGGATTAGTTTTAGTTTAGCATTTAAGTTGAATTGTACCTTGCCTCAGATATACTTAAGCCATTTGTTGTTGAATAAAATTGTGGCCATTTAGATCAAATTTTGGAGGGGGCCTTTTATAGAGGCTAGGATTAAATGAGGTGCTTTATTTTAAAGTTCACGAGGGTCATCAAGGCTAGTTTAGAACTTGGGTTTTTAGCCTTTTGTCGAGATACGAGTATAGTCTTCTCTAATTACGAACTTAATATTCGTCCTATCCGTCGGGCTCAGTTGTATGGGGGCTAGGTGAAATAATGGACTGATGTTAACCATTTTCAATAGGCTTCCATTGTCATGAAAGATAATGTGCAAAATTTTATTGAATTATCTTCAAAATTGCGACCTGTAGTTCGATTACAAGGTTTACATGGATAGACGGACGGACCTAACATGACTTAGAAAATGATTCTGAGCCGATTTGTATACTTTAAGACGGATATAAGACCAATATAATTGTGCGTTACAAACATCAGCACAAACCCAATATATTCTCCGCACTAAAGTGGTGTATGGTATAAAAAAGCAGGGACAACATTTGTTGTATTTGCTGCTATAGTTTCTGTTGAATAGAATCAAGAAAGTTGCTTATTACTCCGTTATTGATGGACCGTTATGACTGATAAGAAACTTCTAGAACACATGTCTGATGGAATTATACAAGATTTTCAAAGATCGACATAAGAAATGGAATTTAAGGTAATCACTTTATCAGACTTTTACTTTCTACTTATATATTCTGAAAACTCTAACATTAAAGAAGAAGGAGATAAGTTTTATGTTTTTAGAGAGTTTATTTAGATATCTTGAAGATTGTTTCAAGGACTTAAATTAAAATTGTTCGAAACAATGATTTGCTTTTTTTGTAAGCCACATAATCATAAGTGAATGAAGAGCCTTGAACCTTGGTCTATATGACCTCATAATGTAAATACAAACGTCCAATATATCAAAAGCTATTCCATGTCAAAAAAAAACAAGAAATAATTTTTAACAAATTAGTAAGACTTCTTACACACAAGCATAGATAATCATTTTAACGTCAATCAATTTAATATATTTTAAGATGTTTTCTTGTCAAACAATTTGAAATAAGTTATGCTCACATTTTCTTAATTAAAAATTCCTTCCTTCTTTCAATTTCATTTTAAATACAAAAAAAATATTTGCTATATATTTCCTTTCAAAAAAAAAAAAAAAATCTTCATCTACCCTCTACTTAAATAAGATAATTAAAATATTACATTAATAAATACCATTTTTAAAACTTCTACTTTATACTTCAACATTTTGTCTGTTCTCCTTCTGCTATTCTCATTGACGTCATTATGACAAAAATCAAAATCATTTAAATTAGTTTTAAAATAAAATCACGATGATGTGTAGGATGACTTCATCATCAAATGAATAACGAAAGCAATTGGCAACAACTTAATGCTGCTGCTGATGATGATCATCATCGTCATTGTTATTATCTTCATGTCGTCATTACAAAGACATCTTGTATTGTCACACATACCCAATTGTGATGAAGTTTAAAGTACGTGAACTACAAAAAAAAAAGAAACTTTCATAGATTCAAACTCACATACTCATGCACCTAGACAAACAGACAGCTGCATTTAAACTAAAAATAAAATTTAAAAGACTTTTATATAGATAGTCGATTGTAGGAATATACTGGGGGACATACAGACAGACAGACATGTACTCGTATTAAATGACTGACTGTTCAATTTAAATTGACAGCAAAAGCAACCATATAGTCAAGTTTTTTTTTCCAATTTTGTTACAGATCTTCAAATTGAGAAATAAAAAGTTGAAGTAGATATAGATTGGTTATGGTAGACTTTTCAGAGCTCTACTTATACAGTCATTATTTAACATTCTCATAGATACTTCTATTTTCCTTAACATTTGAGATAAACGTTTTTTTGCTTTAATTCTTTGTCTATTATTTTCTGAAAATATTTATATAAATGTGAAAGTCGCCTGATGAATTTCACAGATATTTCTTACACATATGATTTTTTATACAATTAGTCGATATAGAAGGCACCACCACCACTACTGATGTTATGCTCTTTTTCTTTAGTAAATATAAATAATAAGTTACTCATGCAAATTTTGAAAGAGGAAAATGCCACGCCCATGTGCAGTTCGTCCATGTGCAGTTGCTTATAAAAACAATAAACACTCATGAATTATAAAGTAATTGAATGACAATCGAAGTGCCTTTCGTGAAATCCTGTCCTGTTGGTCTATTTCACAGCGGTCTTGTTAACCTCTGGATGAGCTTATGAGTTTTCCTATAAAGTTAAAAAAAATCATCATTAGATCGAAGTTTAAATGTAAAAGCGAATAACAGTCGAGAATGGATAAGAAAATTCTAATTTTATCAGCTTTGATACTTAACATGTATGTCTTAACACATTGATTGTAGATCTACATTATTACGTTCGTTTTATAAGTGTTAGCTCAGTTAATTCTTTGGCATGAAAAATGTGAATCTGAAAATTTGGCATCGAATGCCACAGTTTTATATTAAGTTTGAAGCTAGGTATTAAGTTTAGTTAGAAACTTGGACTGTCTTTTAAGCATACTTATGTATGTATTTATCTGTCATAGTCATATTTTTTAAATATATCCTAGATGACTAACTAAATACTACTTTCTTCCTGTAAACTTGTAAACATAATTCAGGAGGCGTATACTTCATATTAGAAGAACATTATTTCAAATATTTCACATACAACATGCTGAAATTATTTGACATAATAACTGAACAATCTTGATTTTCTAGTCTATAGACTAGACTATAGACATGGCTATAAACTAGACTAAAAACATGGCTATAGACTAGACTATAGACTAGACTATAGACTAGACTATAGACTAGACTATAGACTAGACTATGGACTAGACTATGGACTAGACTATAGACTAGACTATAGACTAGA
>NC_060953.1:40759828-40888114 GCF_022045245.1 Lucilia cuprina | reverse complement strand
TAGACTAGACTATAGACTAGACTATAGACTAGACTATAGACTAGACTATAGACTAGACTATAGACTAGACTATAGACTAGACTATAGGCTAGACTATAGACTAAACTAGACTGAAGTATTCATATAATTTCATATACTTAGAATTATAGTTTAGTTCATATTCATATGTGAAACATATGTATACTTATCGTGATCGTTAATTGATTGATTGATTCTTTTTAATCCACATAAAATGATCAAGATCTGTTCTTGTTTTAATTCATAGTTCAATAACTGGTTAAGATACTTGGTGAAAATTATATTCGAAATTTTAGTACTAATTTAAATCAGCATGCATCGATCTTGGCTGCTAGTAAATCGATCCCATATTTTAAATTGATCTCACATAAAGAATTGGAGTCTGTGTATGTAAAGTGGATTAAGGTTTCTAAGGTTGTCGACAAGTCAGTCGTTTTATAACTAAGGGAATATTGAATAATTACTAGAACCTTGTTAAGATCAATTATTAATTAACTTCCCCAACATCATCAACTGTAGCGTACCACAAAATAGACAAACACTCAAAAGAATTTGTTTATATGAACTGAAAAGTGAGACAAAAAAACTTCAAATATCAAAAAAAAGTGAAAAAATTGAGATTTCATGAAATTGATCGTGACATTATGGGGATCGTGAGGTTTTAAATTTACTAATAAAGCGGAACTAAATGAAAATGAAAATTTTTAAATAAAATGATTAAAAACCAAAGAGATCTAAAAACAGAAAACAAAAAATAATATTAAATTAGAAAAACAAACAAAAACTTAAATATTTCTAAATACCAGGAAGAAAAGCAAAAAAAACACAAAACATATATAAATGCAAAAATCCAAAAAAATGCAACATTGTCAAATTTGTGATTAAATGAGCAGGTTTCACAAAAATGTTTCTAACAAACTGTCACCTTTTTAACAAACCAATATTTTTTGCACATTTTCTTCCTAAAGATTTGTCATTTTAGTTGTTCGTTAAGGTGGCATGCCACAGAGTAGAGTTGTGCACACAGTACTTTAGAGTTTCTAGTTATATGTTTGCTGGAGGTGGTGTTGGTGGTGGCTTGGAAGTGAAGTATGCAAATTTGTCTTTTGTGCGCTAATGAAGTTATAAAACTGCACGACATTTGGTGTCTATCTTAACACTCCATCACAACATGGCCAAAGACGACAACGACAACAACGATGACTATGACGACAATATTAAGGACACGGGCATAAAACTGATAGACAGTCAAAGTAAAACAAAACAAAACACACATACATACTGACACTCTACAACATAGACCAACCTCTTTCGAAATGTAACAAACTGACAATCGAATCTTTTAATACAATAAAAGACAATACTCTAAAGTAATTTTCTGTGTTCTGTATTAAGAGTTTGATTTCTTTTTCGTTTTGTAGTTTATTTTAGCTTTTCATTTCTTTTCACTTTAACACTATTCGTTTGCTTATAATTCAACTCAGTTGTTTTCTTTTTTAAAGACAGACATACAATTCATACTAAAAATGTACAATTGTCAGTTTGAAATCCTGTATGCGCAGCTTCCTCAATTGTTTATGCCACAATTTCGATATTTTTTTTTTGTTGGCAAATGCAAGCAACCATGCAGCAATCAAAAGCCAACAAAACTTATCAGCCCCAAAATAACCGAAAAGCTACACGACTGCAAGTCCAAGCAATACCTTTCTAGATTTTTGTGTCTTGTTCCCCTGTTGTTGCACTTATGAAGGATTTGCAGCGTAACGAAACATTTTGTTGTGGATTTTCTTCATAAAGCAAAATAAAACTGGCAGATATCCATGTGTCCCATTATGTTTGCCTTTTGAGTGAGCTTATGTTAAAATTTTGGCTGTAATTGTTGGGTGGGAAAATTGATAAGTAACTGAAATTGATTAACTGACCATCGAAAAACAACATTTTAAAAAGCAGATCCTTAAAAATGAATTTTTAAACACGTTTTATGTTGTCAATATCCTGTTTGAATTTCACTGTAGAGAATTTATATTGTAAGATAATAGTGTAAAGGAAATGGGAGTGGCATGATTGGGCAATCCCTTAATTTGCCTAAAACTTCATTATGATGTTCCAAGAAAAAGGAAATTTGGAAAAATTCATTTGAAACATAATTTTTATAACATAATTTGTAATCATATATTAGCTGACGAACTTAATAGTACTTTCTACCTGTAAACATAATTCAGGTGGCGTATACTTAATAAGAAGAACACTGTTTCAAATATTTCACATACAACATGCTGAAATTATTTGATCCATTAACTGAATAATATGGATTTGCTAGTCTATAGACTAGACAATTGATACGACTACAGACTAGGCAATAGACTAGACAGCAGACTAGACTATGGGCTAGAATATAGACTAGACTATGACCTAGACTATTGATCAGACTATAGACTAGACTATAGAATAGACTATAGACTAGACTATAGACTAGACTATAGACTAGACTATAGACTAGACAATAGACTAGACTATAGACTAGACTATAGACTAGACTATAGACTAGACTATAGACTAGACTATAGACTAGACTATAGACTAGACTATAGACTAGACTATAGACTAGACTATATCAATGTGCCCGATGTAACTATTATCAATGTGCCCACTTACTTGGTTAAAGTATAGAGTGGTCGTTATTTGATTTCGATCTATTTTCTTTGTCATCGTCATCCTTATTGTCAGCATCATCATTATCATCACCCTCCTGAACAACGTCATCATCAGCAGTATTGTATGCATCTGGTGTTTCGATGTAGTAAATATGTTCTGTTGTTGTTCGGTGGATAAAGTATTTTTTGCCAATTTCGATCGTGAGTCGTGTGACATACTGGCACATGGAGTTTTATTTTTTCCTTTTGTTTTTGTACTATGAATATTTTTCTTTTTAGAGTTTTTTTAAGTATTTAAAATCATATAGAATTTAAGTCATTTCTCTTTCTCCTTAATGCTCTTTTTTAGTCTTTAAATTATGCAAAAATTTTCTTTCATTGCAGTAATATTATTTTTGTTTTTATATTTGTCAGCATTATATTTTTTGTTTATTCCTTATCGGAATTTTTAAATATTTTCCTATTAACGATTATTTTTTTTTTTGTATATTTTGAAGTTCATAGATTGTGGAGGTTTTTTTGCCAACATTTATACGGTAGAATATACTACATATTTTAATGGCATTAGTAGTTAATCGTGTCATTGCTTTTGGTCACTAATATATAGTTTTATTTAAACTATTTTGTTGGTACTTTTTTTATGATCGTGCTGTTTCATTATGATTATTTTCTGTTTTTTTCGGTTCGTTTTGGTTTAGTGGTGACCAGACAACCTATATTTCGATTTTTTTTTTTACCAATTTTTCGTTTTTTTCAAGGGGGGAATTTTCTATGGTTTTAACAAATTTATGCATAAACTTCATGTATCATAAATATTGGTAGTTAGCAACCAACACAGTGAGTGAATGAAAGAATGAATGAAAAACAACAGCAACAGCCAGCAACATCAATTTCAAACGAGCAAAAAAATTTTACAGAAGAAATAATGACAATATTTCAGTTAGTGACTTTTACTTTTGCATGGCAAATATTAAAATAGGAAACAAAAAAATATGAAGTTGAAAAATATTGATTATGTTGGGTTTTTTAGTTTTTTTTTCCTTCTCGTATCTCCTTTGTGTGGCTCTGACAACTACTATGTATATGTCCCATTTTTTCATGGTTTATTAACATGGCTTGTCATGAAATGGTTATTGATTAACTGGGTTTTAAAGTTTTTTTTTTTTTTTGAGGGGCTTTTCAATTTTGTCTTCTGTTTGAGCAAATTGAATTGAATTTTTGATATTTTTTGTCTGCTATTTAGGGAAGTAGTATCGGCTTCCAAAAAAAAAATATATATTTTGAATGGTTTAATACCCTACACTACTTTAGTGGGGAGGGTGTATTGGGTTTGTGCTGATGTTTGTAACACACATTACTATTGGTCTTATGAACACCTTAAGAATCAGAATAATTTTCTGAGCTATGTCCGTCTGTCTGTCCGTCCGTCCGTCTGTCTGTCTGTCTGTCTGTCTGTCCGTCTATCTGTCTGTCTGTCCGTCCATGTAAACTTTGTAATCAAACTACAGGTCACAATTTAAAAATAATTCAATAAAATTTGGTACATAATCTTCTATTGTCTCAGGGGTGAAGAATATAGAAAATGAAAAATATCGGTTCGTTATTTCACCATACAACTGAACCCCCCGAATAGGGCTTGTAAACCGTGTAATCAAACTACAGGTCGAAATTTTGGAGGTAATTCAATGAAATTCGGTAAATAATCATTTTATAGTACCGTAGATGAACTCTATTGAAAATGCTTAACATCGGTCTATTATTTCACCTAGCCCCTATCCAACAGAATCCGCCGAATAGGGCTTTTATGTTCATAATTATGTTTAATATACTCGTATTCCTACAAAAAGCTGCAAAACCAAGTTATAAACTAGCTTTGATGATCCTTATGAACTTTATAATTATAGGAACTCATTTGACCCCTATAAAAAG
Source organism: Lucilia cuprina (assembly GCF_022045245.1). Lineage (NCBI taxonomy): Eukaryota > Metazoa > Arthropoda > Insecta > Diptera > Calliphoridae > Lucilia > Lucilia cuprina. Next base: position 40,883,513 of record NC_060953.1, on the reverse strand, counting down.
CTCCCTTCAAAATTTGACTATAATGTCCATAATTTTATTCAACAATGAATGCCTTTAGTATACCTGAGGCAAGGTACAATTCAACTTAAATGTTTTATTATGAAAACTGAATTACAATTTATTCTTGTAACAAGTGTAGGGTACTATAGGGTCGCCATAGCCCCACTAAAATTTCTAACTTCTTTCTTTTTAAAGTATTCCTGTTGGTGGTGTTTACTAAAGTTAATTAAGGTCATTTTATTTATCATTTCACATCTTATTCTTATTTATTAATACAATAAATAAACTTTGTATAACTTCTTATAATATAATCCACGGTAGTAATCAATCAATGTACAGTGGTACCAATACATATGTTTCTGTCAATTGGTTTTTAATCACTTTTTTTTTACTTACACGCAGGTGGCAATTAATGAATATGGTTCTGCAGGTCCATGTACAAGCACTTCGATCAAAAACTCAATCTTACTAACCTTTTAATAGTTTATTAAGATATTACGAAAGGGTGAATGTATTAGCTTTAAAGGGTAGGATACTCGAGGTAGTTAATCTGAGGAAGGTCAAATCATTTGACGCAACGAAAGCTGAAATAACAAGTGAGAGTGTTATAGCTTTGCCGACTTTCATATACCCACCATCAAACCGTATGCCGTAAAACGAATGCTCCCCTATAATCATCAGAGTGATATTTAGAATATGGCTTAAGTCAATTGTGGACAGAACTCTTTTGAACTTACAAAATATTAATTTTTAAAAAGCAAAATATTTTTATTCAATTTTTAAAACTTGAGCGTATGAGTAATTTTTTTGGATATGACCTTTATATGCGTCAATTATGAACCGATACAAGTCGTATTTTAATAAACAAACTCTTTTCTAAAAAAAAAACTTTTATAGGGGATAGGGTCAATAGGGTAATGAAGTATTATGATCCAATGTAAAAACTTTTTTATTTCGATTTTCATCGCTGTTCTAGTAATATTATGAATCCTTTTCATCAAATTTTCTAAAGAAGATCTTATGTATCTTATGATCTTATGTCTTATAATCTCAAAGTAATTTTGAATTACCGACACACATTCGGTAGCGAATTTCATAACCGTATTTCACAAGTCGTATTTTTAAGCCAGTTATTTTCGCTTAAGTATTTTTTTGAAGGGAACCTTATATGGAGGGTAGTGTCAATTATGGACCGATCCACATACAATTTGGTAGAGAGATTTTGGCTCTCGAGGAACTTTCTTGTGTCAAATTTTATCACTATACTCGAAATAAGCGTTAAAGTAATTATTAAAGGGGACCTTGTATGGACGATATGGTAAATTATGGATCGATCCTAACTAAATTTGGTAGAAAGATTTTGGCTCGCATAAAACTTATATGTGTCAAATTTCGTTACAATATTTATAGTTTTAAGCTAGTAATGAGCGCTACAGTCGTCTTTAGAGATGGGCTTTATATGGGGGTAGGATCATTTATGGGCCGACCGTAAACTTACGCGTATCGCATTTCCTCGCTGAACTCTTATTTTTAAGCCAGTAAAGCATATTAAAGCCATTTCCTGTAGGGGACCTCGTATCGGGTAGACTCAATGGAGGGATCACATAAAACTGGGCAAAATGATTTTGGCTCATGAGGAATTTAATTGTGTAAAATTTTATTGCTATATTTGTATTTTTTAAGCCAGTAATGTGCGTGAAGGGGAACTTGTATTGGCGGTAGGGTCAATTATGGACCGATCATCACTAAATTTGGTAGAAAGATTTTGGTTCGCATAAAACTTATGTTTGTTGAATTTCGTCACTATATTCATATTCTTAAGCCAGTAAAGTCATAGGGGTAGGGTCATTTATTTGCCGATCCTAAAAAGAATGGTAGAGAAGTTTTGGGTCGTAAGAAACTTACTTAAGAATTTCAGAATTATACTTCAATTTTTAGGCCAATAATGAGTGTTAACGCCATTTTCTGAAGGGGACCTTATATGGGAGTAGAGATACCCGAAAACGTGAGCCGAAATCGCCCTTTTTTAATACCAAACAAACAGAGAAGCAACAGAGAATATTTTTACAAAATTTCAGCTCCCTTCCTCTTTCCCTTCAGACTCTATCGTGTTTTCGACAGACAGACGGACGTACAACGACAGATAGTCTTAGAATTTAATAAGGACCCAGAATATATATACTTTTGTAGGCATATGGCCAATATTTCGATGTACTACAAACGGAATGATAAAATCAATACACCCCCATCTTATTTGATGGTGGGTATTAAAATATTGATGAGAGCATCCTAAAGTTAATACGAATAATCCCTGATGAGCGCAAGACGAGAAATCTCCTCGAAATGAGCAAGTCTAAATATGATGGTTCTTAGATCATGTGTAGAGAAGAACGAAACTCTCAGGCAGTATCTTTACGGCTGTTAGGTATTCGTCGATGTTAATCCAAGTACCTTGGAAGTGATATTTTTCCGAAAATAATATTCCTTACATTATTTCAGTAGCCACAAGGTCCTACTGTGATAAATTAAGCATGTTGTAGAGTAAACTCGTACATACTCAACAATGAAGAAAAATCGCTAATAATTTAAATTTCATACTTTTCAATGACTACTACATATGCTCTCGATTACATAGAAGTAGTCTAATAAGTTCTTACCAATAATGAGTTATATAAATACTTTCTAATTCATTAGTACTCTTGCCTGTGAAACTGTAAAAACGTTTACGATTTACAACAACAAATTTTTTTTAATTACTTGTAAGCGTATGTGATAAGTACTCGCCTCCAATGACGTTACCGTGTTAAAATAAATGCTATTGAGTAAGTAAATTTTAGCATTTTAACCCCTTGCAAGGTAATGTAAGTTTTTGCTGGGTATTTTTATTAAATTTTAATGAGAACATTTAACATTTGTGTTGAAAAAATTCACAGTTTGTTTTGTGAAAACTTCTTCACTTTACCTTATTTTCTGCATCTTTATTTTTATTAAAAACACATTTTCTTTAGATTATTTTTTATAATTTTCATTTTATTTTGTTTAAGTTTTCTTTATTTGAAATTTGATTAAATTCTATTTATCGATTTGTTTGTTTTATTTATTATTTTGCATTTCTTTTCTTTAGTTTGGAACTTTAAGAGTTTCATTTAGGTTTTGTTTATTTTAATTTAATTTTTTTACTATAAATTTATAATTTTAACAAAACTTATTACAAAAAAAAAAAGACAAAACATAAAAACTTATAATTAAAATTTCTTATTAAAAAAAACTAATTATTTATAATAATATATTGCCATAAAAAAATAAAAAAAATACTTTAAAACTATAATTATATACAGTTGTTTTAAATATTTTACAAATTATATAAAAAAATTTTAAATAAAAAATAATAAAATAAAAACACACACTGTGGACTAGTCTTTGGTTTCAAAATAAATACAAAATTATTTAAATATATTTTTATGTTAATTATATTAGTAGTTAAAGGTTTAAAAATATAAATAATAAAAACAGTTAATAATGAAAATGTTCCACCGAAAAAATGAGAGCTTAATTACTCTCTTGTTTAAAGCAAAGTTTTTGTTGTTTGTTTGTCTCTACTGAACTTTATTAGGCTTAACCAAATCAAATTGTTTACATGGAACATTTTTGTTTATTTCTGCTTGTTTTTCATTATTTCTTTTCACTGTTTTTTTAATAAAATTATTTTTTTTTTAATTTATTTAAATTTAATAGTATCTGTTATGTTTTATATTGTTTTTTTTATTTAAGTACTTATTTTTTTTTTTTATTTTAAGCTTTAATTAAGAAAATTTTATTAAGAAACTTGAACATTTTTGTTTTTTTGTTTTTTTATTTAAAATATTTTGTATTTCTATTATTATTATTTTTTTAATTTTAAAGGAATGTTTAAGTTGCAAAAAAATTGTTTTTTTTGTTTTAAATAGGACGTTAGTATTTGTATGAAATTATTTTGTAATATTTGTTTAAAAGAAATAAATTAGCTATTTACATAGAATATAATTTAAATATCTTGATATGTTTTATTATATTTATAATTTTTTATTAAAATTTAATTTAGTTTTTTTTTTTATAAATAATTTGGAATGTTTTTCTTTTATTCTGTGTTTAGGTGTGAATTTGTTGTTTTTTTATTAAGTTTTTCTTTTTGTATTAAATTCTTTTTGATGACCTTAACAACCTTTTAGATTTCTTGAGTTTTTTATTATTTATTTATTTTTTAATTTATTTTAAGGGTATAAAATAAATAAATTTTTACGAAATAATGAAAATTTCTACAATGCTGTTAAAAAAATGTAATAAAGGACAAGACGTGACATGATTTTTGTTTTTTTTTTTTTGTTCTTGCCCTTTTCTTAGCAAATAATTCTCTAGACATTTTATTTTACGTTTCACCTTTTTCATTTCGTTTTTCTTTGTGGGGGATAGGAAAGATTTTCTCCAGTGCTGTCTGTTTTACTAAACAAAAATTTAGACAATGTCAATTAAACTTTTTTACACCACTTTTTTTTGGAGTATTGCAGAAATAAAAGACGCAAAAAATTCGTTTGTTTTCAAATTTGTTATGAAGATTAGATTTTTTTTAAAGAGGAGGCATCTTTAAGGATTTCAAAGAAATAATTTAAAGGTGATTTTCAGTAATATAATGTCATAAAAAGACGTGCAAATAAATGTCTCGGAAAGGTGAGTTTTCCTAATCGGTTGACTACCTTTAATTGGCAACTTGAACAAAATCCTGATACAATTTCTGCGTAAATTTAGAAAATGTTTCAAAGGCAAAAGTATATGGAGAATTTTCGACTACTAATAGGTCTGTTCTTGTTCGCGAATAAGATCTTTAATTGTAGAGCAACACATTCCACTGTGATCATGCTTCATGAGAATCAATAAAGTTTTAAACCTAACTGTCACTTATACTGGACTGTTCGAGGTTAAGTAGCGCCATTGTCACAAAGCCAAAAAGATATAAAGAGTTTTCGACAACCTAATGGATTTGTTCTTAAAGAGAAACTTATGCCTACATCCTCCTTTCAAACTAACTACTGTCACTGACAAGGACTCTACGAGGTCGAGTAGCGTCAAGTAAAAGTGATATTTTTAATTTTTGATCTGATCATATATGTTTTGCCAAGGTACTGGTTAAAGAACGCACAACAGGCCCAATGGAGACCCAGGTGTATTTCTTCGGATTTGATACATTCTCCTTTCAAACTTACTACGGTCACTGACAAGGTCGAGTAGTGTCAAGTAAAAGTGTTATTTTTAATTTTCGGTCTGATATACATATTGAACGTGGTGTAATTTTGAAGATCAAATGAATCACTTGATAAATGTGTTGCCAAGGTATTGGTTAAAGAATGTAGAACAGGACCGATAGAGGCCCAAGTGTATTTCTTCGGAATTGAAACGTCTTGTAAGGAAGACTATTGTCACTAATAAGGACTCTACGAGGTCTTGTAACGCCAATAAAAGAGTTTTTTTTAATTTTCCGTAGGCGGTGTATTTGTGTTAAATACTGCGAATGTTTTACCATGGTACTGGTATCCACAACAGATCCAAAAGAGGCCCAGGTGTATTTCTTCGTATTTGATACATCTACCGATCAAGCTAACTACTGTCACTAATAAGGAATTTATGAGGATGAGCAACGCCAAGTTAAAGAGTTATTAATAATTTCCGCTCGAATATACATATAGTATACGGTGTAATTTTGAAGATTAGATGAATCACTTGATAAATGTGTTGAATACTGCGATGGTTTTGTTATCATATTCAAACGTAATGGAAAGTAATTTTCCCCAAAACGGTGTCTAAATAAAGAACTTGTCACAGAGAGGAAAAAACAGTTATATTTGTAATGTATTATCCGTTACACTGTCTAACTGCTCAAAAATGGGTGTGTTCTTAAGAACTGACTAATGCTGCGAGTAAGTATCTGGAATAAGATCACATTCTTCTGTAGTATCGATAAAACAATGAAGCAATAAAATGTGATACCTTATTGTCACTGACATGGACAGAATGGCATGGTCAGGTGAGCAGGTGATAAATGAGTTGAATTCTGTGAATGTTTTGGGCATGATTTTTCAAGAGTTTCTGATTTCTCGATCTTTTAACTTCTTAAGATTTACACCACCCATAAATAAAAAGGAAGCTGAATGATCGTGTTAAAACTCAGCGTTTAGCCTTAGCGGGCATTGGAATCTTCTATAATGGAAGTTGCTTTTTATTTGATTATATTATGTTATTTGATCTTCTTTAAAGCGAGTCATTCATATTGTTGCAAAAGTTCTAATAACTAGGTCTAGAATTGAATAAATAGTTCGATGTAAACCGATAAAAGTATTAACCGACACATAATCAAAAAATAACATGGGCCTTAGAATTTCTTCATCTATATAGGAATAATCTATACTAACACAATGTTCACTCACCCATCAGTCATAGTTCCAAGAGAACAAATGTATATATAAAAGCTTACAAAACTTTATCCACATATGCAGGACTATACAAAAGGCAAATTTTCGTTAGCAGTCAAATATCTTGTTGTTATCTTGATTTCAAAGGTCTCATGTAAACGTTAAGGAATACAATATGTTAGCCACTATAACTTAATAGTTTTTCGCATGGAGAACTTGGAAAAGAGAAGAAACTGTACAGTGATCATGAGAACTATACCGACCTAAAATAATTCGCTTGTATTATGAAGACTCTAAAAGACCGGTTTATACAGGTTATAGAAACTATAATTAACTGGATGCATACAGACTTCGATTAAGATTTGTTTAAAAATTATGATTCATATATCGAAATCCGATATCTAGCTAAAAAACTTAATTGACTATTTGACTGCCTTTCTCTTGCCTGGTCCAATTCGGTAGAAAACCTCTGAAGAAGTTACTGATCTGTAAGTCTCTTTATTTGGAACGTCATAGTCTACACTTATGGTTCAAAATACAATACATTTTTGGAACGATTCAATTCTCATACTGAATGTGGTTTTAACGAGTTCAGCATTTGCGCCACATTGGCCAAATTCTCTCTCTATTAGAGAACTTTATGTCATCAAAAGAAATCGAACTAATTTTTCATACAGTTTATAGAAACTATCATTAAATGGATATATATCCGATATTTATATCAGAAGCTTGACTCTTTGACTGAATTTCTCTTGTCTGGTCAAATTTGATAGAAAATCTTATAAAAAAAGTGATTGATCTGTAAGTCTCTTTATTCGGGATGTCAAAGTCTACACTTATGGTTCAAAATCTAAAACTTTTTGGAACGAATCAATTCTGAATACTGAAACTAGTTTTGACGAGTTCTACATCTGGCTCACGTTGTCGAATTTCTCTTTTTTTGAGAGAAATTTATATCATCCAAAGAGTTCGAGCTAATTTTTCAACAACTAAGACGTAAAATTTAAGTTCTTTTAAAGTGCAATTTCAGCATACTAAGAAGTGACAACCGAATTGTATGTTTCATTCATTAGATCCTTCTCACACAATTCAATAACTTAAACGACGCTTGACAACCTTGAACTCTTGATCTCTCTCTCGTGGATCACCTAAACTAAAAATCTTAGATTTAGATAATTAAAATTCATTTAATAATAATGATCGGTTTGGAAACTCCACAATTTAAATCCAAATTCCTAAAAAGGTTCAAGTCTATCTAAATAATTTGTTAAAAAAGGAAAAGATTGAGATATAATGTAACATGATTTTGCATAATAACATATGGACTTTGAGAAGACCTCTTTTATACTTAAGTAATATTTTTATTAGTTATTTACCTGTGTTTAAAGTAGTCAATCGATTTGCATAACTGCTTATCTCCAAGTGTAAAAAAGTTTTTAAACATTTACATTTTTTTTAGATAAATACATACTAAGCCTACTCAATACTCTGCAGCACCTGATGTTCTAAAATATTTGTTGTTTAGTACAAATAACCAAAACTAAATTTTTAGCATATTTAAAACTTTTTCTACTTGTTTTTCGTTTTTTCATGTTTTTTTTTTCTATTTTCTAATTGTATTATTAAGGTAAATGGCCTTTTAGTTTTTGTACGAATATATGTAAGTATGTAGTTGTATGTAGTTTTTCACTGCCAAATCCAGTCATTATTTAGACTTTTAAAATTTTTGGCTCGTGTCCATTCAAATTCACTTGTTTGGGCTAAAACATCATCAGCAACGTCGTCCATAGTTTCAGTAACAATAAAGCTACTACCATCGCCACTAATACTGCGACCAAGACCAACACCACAACCAGCACCACTACGACCAATATAATGCTGTTCACATTGTGGTGTTTGTAGTCTTAGCTGTTGTTGTTGTCTATGCTGGTGTTTTTGTTGTCATGTAGCTGCATCAGTTGCAGCCTCTACCACTCAGCTGGTCACGATTGATGTCGCAGTAGGCCAGTGGAACATATTGTCATGTAAATCTGATGATGACTGTTCTAACTCTAGATCTTGTTCGTGCTGCTGCTGGTGATGCAGATGCGGATTTTGTTGTTGCTGTAGATGATGATTATGTTGTTGTTTGTTGTTTTGTTTGTTGTGTTGCATGTGGACATGTTGTGGTTGATTGCTTGACTTTTGTAAATGTATTTGTTCTGGTATTTGCATTTGCAAAGGCTGAGTTGACAATGAGGGCATTGAATTTGTTGACGATGAAGACATAGACGCACTATGTTGATGCTGTGGTCCATGCTGTAACATTCCACCAACTACTGATGCTCCTGGATGCTGTTGTGTATGATGATGATGATGGTGAAGACTATTATTGTGTTGCTGCTGATGATGATGATGATTATGCGGATGATTAAAATGAGATGATGGTTGTAGTTGCTGTTGTGGTTGCAGCTGCAATTGTAACTCTTGAGGTTGATGATATTCATGTTCATGTTCAAATTGTTGCAAATACTGTTGCTGATGTTGCTGGTTGCCTAGAACATGTTGAACTGGCAGGGTATGCGAATGCTGTTGTATTTGCTGTGGATGATAATATGGCAGTTGTGTTGTAGTCGTAGATGGAGCTGTGGGAGCCACAGTCATGGCTGTTGTCATTGCTGTCATAGATGATGAGGCTGACAATGAATTGGGCTGTTGCAGGCCCCTTATGCTATCTGCTGGGTGGGCCGTGTATATATTACTTCTTCTCAAATGATTATTGTTGCCATTCGGACGTTTATTGCGTGACCACCATTGCACATGCGTGTCTGAACGAAAACGAGAGAAGAACAAAGTAAAAAGTTTAAGCACCAAATTTTATTATGATTTTTTTTTTTTAATTTTTGTTTTGTTAAGTTTTTGGTTTTTTTGGTATGAGTATATGTGGAAATAGAGGGGAAATTTTGGTTTAATTTTGATTTTAAGAAGAACCCATGCCATTGCCAGAAGCAGCCACCACCACAACAGCCGTTATTGATTCCTGCATGGTTGGCTCTTCATAAACATAATGCTCCGGCATTAGACTTTCATCATCGTCTACATCTTCGTCATCCTCATCATCGTCGTCTTCGTTTTCTTCTTCGCTACGTTCATCGGGTCTAGGTGGCAATGGCCGTTTAAGCATAGAATTTTCTCTTTCAATATTTAATGATTTCAATTCATTGTGAGATTTTGTTTGATATAGAGTCGTTAGACTGGTTTGTGTCGTACAATTACTGCTATTATCGTTCGAGGATGATGAAGAGCTTACGGTGCGCGGATGATGATGCAAATGATGATCCAATTGTTGCTGCGGGCGTTGATGTTGTTGCTGATGCTGTATATGATGCATCATTCCTAAGGGTCGTTTGTGACTGTGATGATGTTGTTGTTGTTGCTGCTGTAGCTGGTGGTGGTGACTGTTCAACGGTAATTGCTTAAAATTTTGGGTTGCCTCTGCTGGTTGCAAAAGATATTGATGTGATGCATTTGCAATTGTTGGAGGAGGATAGAATAGATTATGATGTTGATTTATGTTTTCATGATCAAGATGATTATGATGATGATTGAGATGTTGTTGCTGTTGTTGCAAGTGATTATGATGCTGATCGATAGAAGGAAGCGGTAGTTGCTGTTTGGGAGAATGATGTTGACACTTACCACTACGTTGATGTGATGTCTTTTTTCTGTAGATTGATGAAGGGAGAGGAGAGAAGAAAAAATTGTTGTTAAAAATGTTGCCGAAAATGTGGTTGTTCTTAAACTATAGACAGTTTTATATGTAGTCTTAACTGAGTATAAAAAAACTATAATCTTAACTTTATGCTAGAGTAAATCATACCTAGTGTGGACTGTAGTATAAATTGCTTGCCTGATATTTTGTCTCAATGATATTCTGACTGACTATGTAATCAGTCTAAACTAAAATTTTAACTATAGTCTAAGCTGCAGGGAGGGTATTAGTTCCTTCTGTAGTTTAAACTATTTTATGAAATATTATCTGAACTCGAGTATATATATTGGTCTATATTTTGGACAATTGTCTGAACTAAAATCTGGATTAAATGTCTGCTCCTAGTGAACAATAGTATATATTAGTATCTCAGTCATTACTAAAGTTTATAGTATAGTCTGAACTATAGTTTGGACTATACTCTGAAATATGGTCTGGGCTGTTATCTGAAGTATAATCTGACCTAGAGTCCGAACAATAGTATGGACTGTAGTCTAAACCAAAGTCCCGACTATAAAGTGTAAACTATAGTATGTGTTATAGACTATACTATATATTGACTTTAGTCGAGTGTAAAGTCTGAAATATAGTCTGGGCTATTGTCTGTACTATAGTCTGGACTTCAGTTTGAACTACAAACAGAACTTTAGGCTGAGCTATAGTCTGTATTACGGTCTGAACTATAATCTGGCCTATAGTTTTATATATCGCCTAGACTATAGATTGACTTAAGTCTGATATATAATGTGAAGTATAGTCTAGACTATAGTCTGAATTTATCTATATAAAAGAGTCTAAACAAAAGTTTGTTTCAAAGTCTAAACTGCAGTTTAAACTAGAATATATAGTGAATTGAAGTATGGACCATAGGTAATACCATAGTCAGGTCTAAAATCTCGACTTTGTTCTTAAAGTTTAATTAGAATGTACTAGAAGTGTCTTAGACACTAAAACACTTACCTTCTGCATTTGACTACTGCTATCATTATAATAGCTCCAAGAATTGCTGATAATATCGAAACTATAGTCAGTGTTAAGGGCCAGCCCAATTCGGAAGCTTTTTCTGAAATTATAAAAAATATAAAAATTGTGTTAAAAGGGAATAAAATAATGATTAAAAATATAAAATTTAACGTTTAAACAGCTAAGCTTATCATACAGTTGCAGAAAGAAATCTACGCTTTTCCAGAAATTTCGAATAACATCCACGATACAAAAACTGTGTAGAACTATGAAGCGTAAAGCTTTTTTAATAGTATTGTTTGAATGTTTGTTAAAAGCTTTTTAGGAATTATTATAAAATTTGGATAAGCTTACTGTTTGACTTCCCTAGAAGCCCTTAAAGAAGCTAACTAGTAGTATTTTTTTAGTATTTTTGTCGAGTTGATTTTATTTTCTCCTAGTTTAAATTTATATTTTACTTTATTTAATTTTATATATTTAAAGTTTATTTTTAAATTTCCAACAGAATTTAATAATTTTTTTCTCTCACAATTTTCAATGTCATTTAAGTTTGACAAACTTTTTTTTTTGGCTTAACTTATAAACAAATTGAATTGCATTTTATTTCGAGAAAAAAAAACTTATAGAAAATTGTTTTCTCGTTTTTTCTATATATATGTTTAACTGAGTGAATTTAAATTTCATTTAAATACTTTTTCAACATTGTGTGCAAGTTTGAATACTAAAATTTTGTATACGAAAAAAGAGGAGCATATAGAAAATATGCATTTCCCCAAAAAAAGAGGAAAAAAGAACATAAATGTTCAGCTTAAAATTTGTTTCATAAAAATTTTTAAAACTTATATACATATATACACATTTCCTCTAGCAGACGTAATCTTAAATAGATGAGCAATCAGTTAGAAAGTTAAACGAATAAGTAGAGATGGTCAAGTGAAGCTGGGTTTGCGAGGGTCTGGAGAATACATATAAAATCTCTAGTAATTAGGGAGTTTTTATTATATTAATTAAAAGCTTGATTTTAAACTAATATGAATGTATAGTCGGGCATAGCCGACCATATGAATTTTGACTTTAAAATCATTTCATGAAGTTGTGTTCGTATGAAGCCAAATCATTACAAAAATCGGTAGTCATTTAAAGTTCTAAAAAGTAAGTTTAGAAATTTTTGTTGACATAATAGAACGTTTAACGTAATTATGAGCCCAATAGTCCATTTCGGGGAGTACGGTCGTAAGGCGGCTAGGCGATATAATGGACCGATTTCAACCATTTTCAATAGTGTTTGTCCTTGGGTCAAAAGAAGATTATGTGAAAAATTTCATCAATCTTGAAAATTGCAACCTGTAGCGTACACACAAGCTTTACATGGACAGACAGACAGATAACAGACAGACAAACAGAAAGACAGACAGACAGACAGACAGACAGACAGACAGACAAACAGCAGACAGATATACATACAGACAGACGAACGGACTTAAATCTTCTCGTAAAGTGATTCTTGGCCCATTGCTATACTTTAAGGTGGGTGTAGATTGACATAATAGAACGTTTAACGTAATTTTGAGCGCAATAGTCCTTTTCGGGGAGTACGCTTGTATGGAGGCTAGGGGATATAAGGAACCGATTTCAATCATTTTCAATAGTGTTTGGCCTTGGGTCAAAGGAAGATTATGTGCAATATTTCATCAATCTTGAAAATTGCAACCTGTAGCGTACACACAAGCTTTACTTGGACAGACAGATAGACAGACAGACAGACAGACAGACAGACAACAGACAGACAGACATACAGATGGACGGACTAAATGGTACCCTTAAAGTGATTCTGCTATACTTTAAGGTGGGTGTTGCATTTTTTTGAGTGTTGCAATTAGCACAAACCCCAAAAACCGTCCCTACATAGCGGTGTAGGGTGTCAAAAGCCCAGCGCAGAACGGTTATGACTTGCAGTTAAGCTACAGTTTATTTTTCAATATAAGCTGTAATTGTCGCTTTCTACATTACTTAGAAGTAGTTGAGTAATAACTTGTAGTAACGTTTTTGGTCATGACATTTTGTTTTTGCATAAAAGATGTAGTTGAAGTATCCTCGTCGGCTGTTTTATCTCCTTATTAAGAGGTGATCATGGTTAATACTTACTTAACTCCCTACTTATAAGCGAGAGTGGAAGTACTTGCAAACTATGTCATCAATGTGTTAGAATAATTTTTATTCCCTTAACTGGGGAAAAGGAGACACAAAAACAACTTTCACTAGAACTTTTTCTATTACAAGCTTTTGCTGGGCAGTAAATAAGAAAATCTACAGTGATTTTAATGAACTAGTCCCTTAACTGGGGAAAAGCAGACACAACAACAACTTTTTATTTAACAATAAAAATTGTGAACTCATAACTATGAAGTTTTCTTATATTAAGTTTGAATTTAAATTAAATTTAAATTTATAGAGATCAACCAAATTGTCACTTTGTTCCACAAGTATGACTTATAATTCAAAAACCACTCACGTGCCCACCTCTTGGTATAAAAATGCATTTTTTTTCCTGTTATGCCATCTATCACACTCCCTTAGCAACTCATCTACAATACTATTTGATTTTATTGGCAAATAAATTTAATTTTACGTTTGAAACTTGTCGTTTTTAAACATTTTGTGCAACTTTTTTCCACTTGTTCTTGTTTTTTTTTTTCTCTGTTGCATGCCATACAAACGTAACAAACTTATAGAAAAATTCCAACATATAACTTTTTAAAAACATTTTATTGTATGAGTGCCAGTAAAGTCCCTGTATTCATACAAAATTCAAGTAGTCATTCTACATTGCCATCCATTCATTCATTCACTCAGTCATTGCCTCACAAAAAAAGGACAAAAAATATATCGAAAAAATATAAAATAAATGTGGAAGCAGTAAAAAACAACAACAGAAGAACATAGTACTACTAACAACATACAAGTCAAAGAATCATATGCCATCAACAATAGTGATTACTTTTTAGTTCATTCTTTACTTACCCATTGTGCCTTCAAATATAAATGTACTTTTTGTTGGCATTGCCCAGGAGCACAAATCACATGTTGTCAAACCATCACTCAATACTGGTTCATCAACGAAAAAGGGTGGCCGTGGTGGTGGCGGTACAAAACGTCCATTCCATAGACCATTTTCACTGGCATCGAATGCCAATGGTGAACCAAACAAATCGTTGTCATTGTCATCGAAAATATCAAATGATAGATCCCGAAAATTATTGCTAAACTCTTCAGCCGAACTGGCAACTAAACTTTCAACAACTGGCGGACTATAGGAGGGATAAAATGTTGTTGACGATAATGGCAATGATGATGACGCTGATGCTGCTGCTATTGTTGACGATGAAGAGGTAGATGAAAATTTTGTGTCATCTGCAGACGTTGTGTCGTCATCACTAGAGGATAAGGATGTTGATGATAAAGGCAGGAAATTCGAAACTACCACGGATGCAACATGGGATATAGAGGTTAAACCAGTTGAGCTATTGATTTCACTTGTATCGTCTGCTGTTGATGGCGATATTGAGAAGGTTGTTATTGCTGCTGCTGCTGAGGAGGAGGAGGAGAGTGGTGTTTGTAGCCTTTCCTCTAAGGAGGGCAACAGTATGGTGTTATTGTAACGATATGTTGTTGACAATGAGGCAAGAGCGGCTGCTGCCGTTGATGATGTTGCTGATGGTAATGCATCAATTGCTTTAAATGTTGAGGGCATTTTTGTGTATTTTGTTCGTTTCGTTGCTACTGCTCCTTTGTCTAGTTCCTTCCGTTTGGTTTCTTTTTTTATTTTTTTTATCAAGTTTCGTCTATGGCCAAAAGGATTATGGCATTGAAGTGGTGTTGTAACTAAAATAAAAGAGACAAATAACAAAGTTTTTTGGTTAAAGGGTTGTTAACTGGATTTTTGTTTGTAGTAAAATTGAAAAATTGAATTTTATTAAATTTTAAGTGAATTCAAGTAGATTTTTATTTTATGACTAAATGTGGTTGTAAATCTAAAAGTGAATAAATCAGTTTTATTAAATAGTTCACGAGTCTTAGGCATATTTGAAAAGCGTGAATAAATTTGAATTTAAATTTTCTTAAATCACATTTTTTTTAATTATTTCATTCTCCCTTGATTGTTTCGAAATTCTATACACATTAACGATCGTTAGCATTAATTTCTCCAAAAAAAAAAAACAAGATCACTTTTGGTTTCTGCACATAATAACGATCTTGACAATTGCTTTTCCGAGGTGTCGAACTTGTATTTCCGAAATTATTTATAGCGTGATCACTGAAATGTAGAAGATCATTAAAACATGAACTTAAACGATATCAGATGGCGTAAAGTTGTCCTCGAAGCAATAGAATATAAGATAATAGTTCCCTTTTTTAATTCATAATCGTAACGTTATGTCCATATTTCTACACTTAAGATCAACGATCTTCTCTCTCTCTTGTCTGTGCCATACATGCCTCGCCTTTAATAGTCTCACAAAGATTATTCACAATTGTCTTGGCTGAATGATATTTGACTTGATCTTACTATTTAAGGAATTTTTATGCTGAAATGTGTACTGGAACGATATTGCAAACGATCGATTATTTGCTGGTCCTTATGAAACGTTCATTTTATTACAAAATTCTCTGATACATAATCTGAAACTTAGTGAAAGATCTTTGACAAATAGATCTTTTAAAGATCGCGATCACTGTTATTTGATGGTCCCTCTGAAACGTTCATTTGTTTGGAAAATTCTCTGCTACATAATCTTAAAAAGAGAAAGATCTTGGTTAAATAGATCTTTCAAAGATCGCGATCACTGTTTTATAACTAAAGATTTTGGCTTTTCATTAATGATTCAAATTATGGAAAGTTTACTGAAAATATACCTAATATGATCGTTTAATTGATGGTCTGTTATCCGTTCATCTTCATTTTTTAAAATCGCGATCGCTGTTAGTATTATAACTTACAACTTCAGCTTTTCAATAATGTGAATTTGTAGTGAAAATATACTGCAAACGTTCGATTACTTAATGATCTGTTATTCGTTCATTTTCATAATTTAGGAGAAACTTCTGCGATATATGTTTGCTCTTAATAAAAGCCACTACAAGAAGTCAGAGATCGTAACTCTCTTTTCCCTTTTTGGTTTACTTTAGCCATAGCTTCCTTCAGAAATTGTCTTGAGTATTTGTTTATATCTTTCGAATGCTATTTGTCTAGACGATCTTATCAAATTTCTACTTCTTTTAAATGTTTCCGACAATATTTTTCTTAAGAGTCTAAAAAATGTCTATTGGTGGTCAAGATAACTATAAAATCTATAACAAGTTGGATGAGTAGATGACGCAACAGAGATCATAGTAAAATGATCTATACCGCGTTGTATGTCATTTCGTTTGTTCGGCAAAGCTTTACAAATGAAACTTATAATAATTTTCATAATGATCGTGATAATTTCTGAAGATTTTATGTGAAGAGTCAAATTGTAACCTAGACACTTTGTAGAATATGCTGGACATTGCTTGTTTATAAATTTCAGCTCCTACTCTAACCTATATTAGGACTTAAAGAAAATTTGAGCAAATTGAAAACAGAAGGAACAACGAGGGGCCTTAAATGACTAGTTGTTATCTTTCCCTTATGAATAAATAACAAAAATGTTAGTCGCCCTGTTTGAGTTATCGATAGGCCCGCATAACATTATTTACCTCACAAATCACTTTATTTTACATAAAATATTTCGCTTTTATCTCTACATGAACCAATAAACATTTATTAATTAAGCTTTAAACTTTCCTTTCAACATATTTGTAACATTCATATTAATTTATTATTAGATACCATCATCTACATAAACATATTTTTTTAACATATTTATATTGTCACATAATCCCCTTTTTACGAAAATCTATTGTTTGTAATTAAAGCTTAATCCCCCATAGAATTGTCACAATTACGTTAAGACTGTTAGTTTATGGTTAAATTATCACTAATACATTGACACGCAAGTTGGCCACGATAAAAAGGTTCGCTTTTTTTTTCTTACTCGTGTTTTCCACCTTCCTAGTTTAATAGTAGACCCTTTGAATTCATTGGCATCATCATCATCAAGTATAACTATGGACTATTATTGGCCTTATGTTTAAATAGGTGTTGTTGTTCTGTTGCTGTTTTTGTTTTATTGTTATAGGCTTTTTTGTGGCAAAAGGCGAAGTGTTGTTGTAACAAACTCAATTTGCCAAATGACAACCGACAACCGACCTACCAGCCAACGAAACACCATCTCAATTCTAAAAACCTAACTGTGAAGCCTACAAATGAATATAAAACGACCGCGTGAATATAAAATACCTTCCTTATGGCCTTTAGAGAGTTTTATATACATACATATAGTTGTTATAGTATTTATACACAAATACTAGTTTCAGTTTGCCCACAAAACTTTACTATATAACGTTTTACAATCGCACTCACGTACGTTCAACTCTTCTTTTGGCAGATGTTTAAAGGAAATAATCTTTACTGCTTGTTAAATGCTTGTTAAAATCACCAATTTATGTAAGGTTCGAAGGACCTTTTTTTGGTTCCTCCGGAAGTTTCTATGAAACGTTCTTTTGATTTGTATGATGCAGATTAAAGTTGTGTATGTTTATTCGAAGAATTCTTTACTTCTTGGTATGTGTATGAAAAGACCCACAAATTTGTTTGTGGTTCGAAGGACCATTTTTAAGATGAACCTTAAATTTGTAAAAGATTTCATATAACAGACCAATAGTTTTAAAGTAATTTCAGATTATGTTCGTAAATAATTGATCAAATTTCTAAAAACCTAGAATTCACTCCTTTAATCCTCATCTGTCTAAAATTTGTAAGTGTATGTTTCTTTGCAGTATTGTCTGTCTGGTATGCTGGTATATTTGCAAGCCTGTGGCAATTTTTATTTTTATATGTTTTGTTTTCCTTCTCTATGACCACATAAAGACCACACACACGCACAGGTGCCGCTGCCACAACCACCGCCAAATGCCACCATTCGCTCGCTCTCTCATTCTGTTGGTCAGTAGATTTGCAAAATTTTATTTGCTAACATCTAGCTGTACACAAGAGTCCATGTATCCCTATACTATAGGGCCTATAGTATAGTTAACTACACTTAGGTGTCTCCAAGTAATGTAGACAGGGACGTCTTAGATATTCAAAGAGAAGAAAGTTGAAAACTTAATCTTTTTAATTTGATTTTTTATAGAAAGAGACTGAAGGAAAAGCTTTTTTATGTATTTTTTAAGAAATAGCTCTGTTCAATGAAAACTTTTTTTTAATAAAAAAAGCTTTTTTACATAAAATAATTTTATTAAAGAAAAGTTTCTCACAAAGAGAGAGAAAGAAAGTAAAAGCTTTTTCTATAAAAACATATGGGAAAAGCTTTTTTTATAAATAAAAGATTTATAAAAGTTTTTTTTAATAAAAAATGTTTTCCATTCTCTTTTTTTTCAGAAAAAAATCTTTTTTAGTAAAAAAGCTTAAAAAAACTTTTTTAGAAAAGCTTTTTTGTACAAAAAGTTTTTTATGCAAAAAGCTTTTTTTTACAAAAAGTTTTCTATGCAAAAAGTGCATATTATATGCAAAAAGTTTTTGTACATAATATTTTTTAAAACAAAAAGCTTTTTATACGAAAAGTTATTTTTTTAAATTTAATATAAAAAGCTTATTTATACTAAAAGCTTTTTATTTGAAAACATAAAGTTTTTTTCATCTTTTTTAGAAAAAATCTTTTTTCAAAGAAGCTTAGGAAATACTTTTTTAAAAAAGCTTAAATATGCAAAAGAGCTTTTTAGTACAAAAAGCCTTTTGGTACAAAAAGTTTTTTATGCAAAAAGCCTTTGGGTACAAAAAGTTTTTATAAGAAATATATTTTTTTAACAAGAAGCTTTTTATACAAAAAGCTTGTGATACAAAAAGCCTATTTATACTTATAGTTTTTTTTATACAAAAACCTTTTTTATTGAAAATAATTTATTGATAAAGCTTTATATAGACAACTGTCCTATGGAAAAAAGCTTTTTTATAGAAAATTGCTTTAGAAAAAAGTTTTAATAAAAAAGTTTTTTCACTAAATCATCTCCATCATCAACTGTAGTACTATTAAAGTCTTAATTTTATAACCAGATCATTACTTCTGTACCATTACCCTGAACTGCAGGGTAGCCTCAGCATGATTTTTTTTTTTTTTGTATGAGTTTTAGTCTTCTTACCATTTTATTTACTTAGGCCGGCTTTAATGTCGCGTGTGGTTGCTTTATGGTCAGTAATTTTTAAGACCATAAATATCAAATGCCTATAAAGATCAAATTTATTTCGCGTTTTCTTTTGTTCCTTAACTACACTTTAGATCCTGACATTTTGCGTTAATATCCTGTTCAATGACAAAGATATAGAAAATATCTGGGCATGAAAAGAAAACAAAAGCAATAATTTTCACAGTTTAACAAAAAAAATCTTACATATTATTAAAGATGTTAACAAAATCATTAATATTCCTATACAATCCTTGTATAATGAAGAGCTTATGAACTACACCTTAAACTAAGTGATTCTGATAGGTTAGTTGATAGCTTACTAAACTGTCAGTCTTGAAGTAGTGGGTTCGATTTCGACCAGAAACGTCTAAAATTTTGAATTCGTTTCAGCTATAGTCATTTTTATCATATTACCACCACACCCCCACCCTCTCATGCGCTTTTCATTGCTCATTTCGTTGCAATTTTCAGCTTATTTTGCAATTTTTCCACCTCAAAAATATTAAATGTTTAAAATTATGATTAATGCTAGTTTTAACCACCGGCTGTATGAAATATACTCCGTATAAAAATACACAACAAAAACTAAACCAACTACCACATTTTGTTGTCAATATGTATTTAATATCGGTTTGTGTTGTGTATTTAGTTAATAATTTGTGCACGTTTTAAACATTAGTTTAACCACAAAAAGTTTAGCAAATGTTAAAAATTTCCCTAATGCATAAAAATGTTTGCTAAAATTATGACAAGCGTTTGTACAAAAAAGGGGTGACCAGAGCAATTTGTGAGTCCGTTAGTCTGCCCTGAACGATTCAACGATTAACTTTGACATCCCGTCCTATTTCGGTTCAATCATAGCTAAAAACAAAATCATCTTAGGAATTCTCAAAGATCGGTTTAGGGTGTCTTCGTATGTTCTTTCCTGGGTAAACATATTTCGACTGATTTCAGAGACTCTGGTGTAGGAACCTACCTAATTTACATAATTTACTAAGTAACTAACTACCTATCTATCTGTCTGTCTGTCTGTCTGTCTGTCTGTCTGTCTTTCTATCTATCTATCTATCTATCTATCTATCTATCTATCTATCTATCTATCTATCTATCTATCTATCTATCTATCTATCTATCTCTCTCTCTATCTATCTATCTATCTATCTATCTATCTATCTATCTATCTATCTATCTATCTATCTATCTATCTATCTGTCTATCTATCTATCTATCTATCTATCTATCTATCTATTTATTTATTTATCTATCTATCTATCTATCTATCTATCTATCTATCTATCTATCTATCTATCTATCTATCTATCTATCTATCTATCTATCTATCTATCTATCTATCTATCTATCTATCTACCTATACATCTATCTTAAGTGCGTGGTGTCGTCCTCTGCCTTAAATTTTTTAAACAAATTAAATTTCATCATCTCTCTTGAGAGATGCTAAGGATATCAATTCCCATATTAATTTTATTTTTTTTTTTAATTTAAATATTTTAAATTAATTTGCACTTCTTCCCTACTTCTTTCCCCACGTTTTCCTCATAAAAAGTTTATTGCAATTTATTTTACATTTCCCCTACAAAAACAACAAAATTTTTTTTAATTAAAATACTTTGTTATGGCCACTTTAGTACTGGCTTATCAGTTACCTGTTAATTTATTCATTCAATGATTTTTCCCCATTTTTATTTTTTGTAAAATTTATTATTTTTATTCCACCAAAATACAAAATAAAAAAACAGTTGAAAGGTAAAAAAACATAAAATAAAAAAGCTTTTTTTACATATGTTTTCCTGCTCACTTGGGTGTTGGTTGCTGTGGTGGCGAGTGAGAGAATTTTGGAAGGCAAGTGAATGAGTAAGTGAATAGATATTTTAACCCTACCTTTAAATTTATATATTTTTATTATTTGTTGTTGTTTGTATGTGTATGTATGTATGTTTGTATTTTTGTGAGGAAGTTTTAACCAGATATTTTTGCACAAGATGAATATTTAATATACGAGTTTACATTACGAGTAAATGATATTTAGTCATTTTGTAAATGAGAAAACGTGAGGCGCATAAACTGCTACACTAGATCTGGTGGTAACTGAACTTTGTCTTTGTACAAGAAAAAAGAACAACAACAACAACAAAAAGCAGACCTGCAACATACGAACAAATCGCAAAAAAGTAGTATCACATGGATAATGAAGCTGCTGCTGCTGCGGATGATGTCTTCCATACTGGTAAACAAACATACATCTCCATCATAGAAAGTTTGTTTCTGACAATAACAAGAAAAAAGTTACCGTGCAGGGAATAGATCTCTAAATAGGAGTGATATGTATGGAGGAACTATGGCAATATGTTGTTTTTGCAACCACAACAACAAAAAGCACTGTGTGTAAATATTTGTGGGTTTTTTTTTTGTTTGGTTCAGTTTGACTTGAGACTCAGTCTGGCCATGAATGAGTGACTGAGTGAGTGATATTGTGTGTCTAGGGTAAAAAATATATTACTGCCGCGTTGGAGGCAAGCAGGCAGTTGTAATGTGGCGCGTGTTGGATACCTAATGAATTTTTAGACAAGTTTTTTTTTGTTTTGTTGCTATTCGAAACCAAAAAATAACAAAAACAAATAAATACATTTAGAAAAAAATGAAACAAACTGTGTTTATATTCCCAGTGACTACCACAAATGTTTTTGCGGTAATGTTGTTTTTCTGTTGTTATTTTCAAGTGATGCTGCGCCTGCTGCTGCCTGCCACAGCTTCTGTTGAATGCTCTTTGGTGTATTCCATAATTAATATAAATTGTCAAAACATCAATTGTATATTAAAGTAAATGTGCTACTCTTTTACTACTACACCAAAATCAGTGAATGCATGATGAATTTTAAGTATTTTTAGTTTTTTTTTTCTGCTAAATAAAATGGAAAGCTTTTAACACGGCTAAATTGTTGTCTGTCTCTTTTATCTGCACAATAGAGTAACTGACTGTAAATGATTGAGATTAACAAAAGGTTTAAGTGGAAGCTTTTAGTAGACAAAATGTTTAACAAATTAAAATCCTTTCTTTTTCAATGTGTGACAAAAAATGGATGTTTTTACAGTGATTTGTTTGGGATTTTTAAGTGGCTTTTTAAGCTATTGGGGTAAAAGTTATATTAAATTTTTAGAAGCTTTAAAGGAAAATTGAAAATCTATTAAATGTTAAAGGGAAAGAACAGACTCGCACCAACTTCAACTAAGACTAGTATCGTGAATAGTTTTATGAATATGTTTAATTTTTCCCATTAAAAAGTTTACATTTGTCGATAAAAAAAAATATATTTTCAATAAAAAAAGCTTTATTCTCAGAAAAAAAGATTTTTGATAAAAAAGCTTATTCATAAAAACTATTTTTGTGTAAGAAAGCTTTTTCACAAATAAATCATGATAAAAATTATTTTGACGAAAAATGTTTTTTTTAGAAAAAAATGCAGAGCAATTTTGTTTTGAAAAACAATATTATTTTTTAAAAAAGAAAAGCTTTTTTCATAGAAAAATTATTTTGTTGCAAAAGCGTTTTCAAAGCTTTATATAGAAAAATTCTATTTAAGCAAAAAGCTTTTTTTATAGAACTACAGTAAAAAGCCTAATTTGTTTATATATTTTTTTAATAAAAAGAGCTTTTCTGATAACAAGGAGTAAAAAGCTTAATTTGTATTTATTTTTTTAAATAACAAGAGCTTTGTTTTTGAAAAGCTATTTAATATAAAAATTATTCTGGTAAAAAAGCTTTTATTTAAAATAGCAAAAAGCTTTTTTTCATAGAACAAGGTGTAAAAAGCTTAATTTGTATATATTTTTTAATAAGAAGAGCTTTTTCTGATAACAAGGAGTAAAAAGCCTAATTTGTTTATATTTTTTGTAAAAAGAGCTTTTTCTGATTTTTTTTTGGAAAAGCTATTTATTATAAAAATTATTTGTAAAAAAGCTTTTATTAAAAATATTTTATTGAAAATAGTTTTTTTATGAAAAGTTTGTTTGGTGTGATAAGCTTTTTTATAGAAAAAATATTTTGTTAATAAAAAAGCTTATTTTTATCCAAGGAGCTTTTACATGGCTTTTCATTTAAAGTGAAAAGCTTTTTTATGAAAAAATTATTTTGTTAATAAAAAAGCTTTCTTAAAATATGTTTATTTTTGGCTTTTATTACAGGACAATACTTTTGGTTACAAGGGTTCTGTGTTTCTTAAAATATTTTGTCGAAAAAAGCTTCTTTTTTATAAAAAAATTTTAATGCATTTTAAAATAGAAATATTATTTTTGAGGCAGAATGCTTTTTTATGGAAAAACTGTATTGCCATAAAACAATTTAAATAAAAAGCTTTTTTTGGAAAAGTTTTTTATTTAAAAAAGCTTATTTGTATATTGAAGAATACCTTGTTTTGATGAAATGAAAGATTTTTAATAGAATTTTTTTTCATTAAAGAAAAACTTTTCCTCTAAAAAAAATTTGTAAAAAAAGTTTTTTTAATAAAAAATATTTTTCATTAAAAAAGTTTAGTTTGATGAAATAAAAGCTTTTTACCGTTTTTTTTATAAAAAGACTTTAATAATACAATGTTTCTGTGAAGTTTCTTCGTTTAAAACTAATTTGTTTACAAAATTTACTTGTGTCCAATGAAAAAAGCTTTTTCCATAGAATTTATTTTTTCATTGAAGATAGTCTTTTTTTAATAAAAAGCTTGATGAAGGCTTTTTAATAGATTTATTCATTACAGAAAAGCTTTTATCTTTTTTTGGAAAAAAGCTTTTGTCATAAAAACAGTGTTTTTGTGAAATTTCTTCGATTAGAACTAATTTTTTATAAAAAATACTTGCGTTTAATTAAAAAAGTTTTTTTCCATAGAATCTTTATGTTAAAAAAAGCTTTTTTTATAAAATGTTTGATGATAGCTTTTTCTTTCAAAAAAATACTTGCGTTTAATTAACAAAGCTTTTTCCATAGATTTTTTTTATTGAAAAAAAAAAAATATGAAAAGCTTGATGATAGCTTTTTCTCTCTGAAAACTGTTTTTGATGGCAAATTATGGTACAAAATGTTTTTTTCCTGCAAAAAATGACTTAAACAATGAAAACTGATTTTCATTGAAATTTTTTCGATTAAAACAAATTTTTCTTAAAAAAAATATTTCTTTTTAAAGGAAAAAGCTTAGTCTAAAGTAAAAAGGTTTTCAATGCTAAATAGAATAAATTTAAAAAAGAAAATCTAATTTCAATTAATTCTTTTCTTTTAAAATTTTCTATCCTTTCTGTTTCTAAACAAAAATACAATTTATTTTAAGAATCTATTTTGTTTTTTACATATTTTTCAGTACCAAAATAACTGTACCCTGTTTTGTAAGTTTAACTGCGATAATAAAATGAAACTCTTTTTTCCACTTAGTGGGTGGTCGGTCTGTCCAAGAGATAAATAATCGTATGTTTACGTGACATTATTAAATTCTAAAAGAGTATGAATTGTCAAAGATTTATCAGATGTCTGGGACAACATAAACGCTTGACAATTACCACATCACATTCCTGGGTGGTTTCCTATTATTAAAAGCTTTTAAACACTGTGAATTTTTTTCTATATCACTCTCTCTCTCTCTCGTTGCCTCTTAAGTGGATATTTATATTTAAACTTTATTTTGCATATTGAATTAACAAAGATTGTTAAGATTAATCATAAAGTTTAATCAAGAAAAGGAGGAAAAAAAAACTTTAAAGTTTATGATGAGAATATTAACAAGTATGAGTGGTTTGACAAAGACTTCTTTATAAAAGTTTTTTTATGAGAAAACAAAGGAATGGATTGTAATGCTAACAGCTGGATATTGTTAAACAGATTTCAATTTTAAATTTTTTTTAAATCTTATAAAAAACCTTGATATGTAGACTCTAGTATGAAACTGTTTAGTTCAGATTCCAAATAATCAACCAATTTTTAAGTTATCATAAACTTACTCAATCCTGTTCGCACCTTTATTTCAATGTATTCAGGTCTTTGTATTCACTTTTTAAACGATTTTAATAAACATATTTAAAATTCATTATAAATTTATTCAGATTTTTTTTAAACTTATTCATTATTCTTTGACTGATCATGAAAATTTAACCAATACATATGCATTTATTAAATGTTAATTCTGGTTTTATAACTGTTTATATATGTATTGCCTATAAATTATTTATATATGAATATAAAAAATCTTAAGAAAATATATATATTTATATTCATTTAATAACTCAAGCGTAATTAAAAACCCAATTTGATAATGACAAATCGTTTATTGATTTACTTTACAAAAGCCTAAGAAAAAAATAACTTGTTTTCGTCTACTAAATAATGAATTTATTAAAAAAACAATAATTTTTGCCAATTTCTTTATATTTATTCACTGTTCCGTAGAAAATACAATTCAAACCATAAATACTGGCTGCTACTTGCATTTTATACATAACTAAATATGTATTTAGAAATACAAACCGAACGAGCAGCACAGCACAGCACAGCACAGCACAACACATGTTTAAATTTATGAAGCCTGCTACTGGCTGTGTCGGTAGTTGATGCCCCATTCATTATATATATTGTTTTTATATTTATATATATTTTTTGTTTCATAGCAGCAGTCAACATGGTGATTGATCATTATCTGTCTGAAGCCAAGACAATTATAGATCGTTTTACAATTAAATAGTGAAAGATAAAAATCAATATATACAAACACACATACACTCATATAAGTACTAGGTCTACGAGGCAAAATATTTAGAGACCTATTAATTTAGATTGCGTAAAGAGTAAAACAGTGCTTTTTTGGTTTATTTACAATGTAGTAAGCAGTTATTGCAATGGTAGGTATAATACGAATATAGAGGATCACTATTATACAGCAGAAGAAATTGTTTTATATATAAACGCTTGTTTAAACCCGCTCGACTTATTTTGCTTAAAAAATCAACATCTAAAGAATTTCAGCTTTAAAATGTTGTATAAAGCTATTTCCTTTAAAAGCTTTCAAAAACGTAATTCATAAAAAGTTTTTTTTATTATTTTCTTCAAAAGCTTTCAAATCAATTAGATGTGAAAACTTTGAAAACTTTATTTAAAATTACATTAAAAGCTTGTTTTGCATAACGGTTTCTTTAAAATATTTCTATAAAATTCTATTTAAAACATCCTTATTTTATACATAAACAAAACAAATCATTTCAAATTACTATCAAAAGCTTTTTTAGCGTTATTGAAAGCATCCCACAGAAAATATATATAGATATGAAAAATAATCCCTTAAAAGCAAAAAGATTCCTTAAAAAGCTTTTAAAATATTATGAAAACTTTTGTCTTTGATACTTATAGAAGCTTTTTCTTTTAAAAAAATTTTCGTAAACTTGGCTTTAAAAATACTTCTAGATTCTTTAATAGAAAAAAGCTTTTAACAACTTTTTGTTTCCTTAATAGTATCTAAAGATACCCAGCAAAAACTGGGTAATAGCTTTCAATTGAAATTAATTACTAACAACATACCTTTCAATGACTACTAGATAGCGCCTGGATTACATAGAAGTAGTCTAATAAGGTCTTACTAATAATGTGTTATATAAATACTTTCTAATTCATTAGTCGTCTTGCCAGTAAAGATATAAAAGCTGTATACGTTTTTTCATGCGATTTACAATGACAACTTTTTCTAATTACTTGTAATCGTTTGTGGTAAGTACTTGCCTCCAATGACATCACCGTGTTAAAATAATGACTTAAAATGCTATTGTGTAAGTAAGTTTTAGCATTTTAACCCCTTACATCACAATGAAAGTTTTGACTGGGTATTTTGTTAAATGCAAATTGAAGTTTTTTTCTTTAAAAAATGTTTTAAACTAAGTTTGTCTAGATGACTTTTCTAGATGATTTTTCTATAAACTACTTTTAGAATATATTTCGAAAAAAAAGCTCTTTAGGTTCATGGTAACACTTTCCGAAAAAAACCTCTTAAGACTCTTAGTAACACTTTTCTTAAATAGTTTTAAGTAGCTTTTCTTAAAAAGCTTTCAATAGCTTTTCTTGAAAAGCTTTTCGCAAAAGGCTTTTTGTAGTTTTCCCAAAATGCTTATGGTAATTTTTCCCTAAAAGCGTTTAATAGCCTTAAACCTTTTTCTTCAAAAGGATTTAGAAAGATTTTCCATAAAAAGTTTTCTGAAGCTGTTAAACGCTTTTAATTTAGAATTTGTTTTAGCTTTCCAATTTTTTTTTTCTTAAAATCAGTTAGGAGCTTTTCACTTAATAAACCTTTATATAGAAAAAGTTTCACAATCGTATATCTTTATTCACATTTATGTAAAGTTTTGTATCATCAAAAAAAGTCAAAAAGCTTTTTAAAGAAAATGCTTCAAGACAAACAAATTACAATTTTTTATTTTTCAATGAAAGCTCTTTTAAAGTTGTTTAATACAGCAACCAAAAACAACTTTTTTTGAGGCTTTATGTTTGACTAATTTTCAATGTTTTAATTGAAGTATTAAATTTTTATTTGATTTTTTTGTTGTTGTCAAATACTAAATTTATGTATTTAGTCCTTATATATATATTTTTTTAATTAACAAAGACATTTGCAATTTTTGTAAAAAAATTAAAAAAAACAAACAATAAATTTAACATTTAAATCTTGCAAAATATTTCATTTGTTTGGGTTTTTTTATAAATAAGCATAATTTAGTAAAATTGTTTTTCTAGCATTGCTTTTTTTGTGATATAAATGTTAATATTATCTTTATTGCAACAACCTCTCAACTCAGTAAAAAACGATTAATTTTATTAAATAAATGTTTGTATTTAAGACTCATTCATTAAAATTCATTATTTTTTTCCACATAATTTTTGTTTATTTATATAAAGATATTTTATATATTTTTTTTTTTTTGTAATTTTGCCTTCTTTATTTATTTAACCATAGATGGCAAATGTTTGTTGAAGTTATAAAGCTTTTAGTTGGTTTTACTGTTTGAGTCTAATAGACGGACGGGTGGACTGAGACAACAGCAAAAATGTTTTTATGGCTTTAAATGTAGTTAAAGTGTCACTTGATTTTGTAACAATTAATCATGCGTTGACACCGTGTAATATTAGACATTTTAAGCAAAAACAACAGAAACAACAGAAATACATATAAAAACGAAATAACTGGGTGTGTGTGTGTTTTTTTAATTTTTTCTTCATTTTTTGCTTTTTTTTTTGCTCATGCATATGTTTTTAAGGAGTTTTCTGCCACTATCAACAAAAATATGTTTAACAGAAAAAAACCCACATTCACTAAAAAAAAACCAACAGACAACATTGTTTTAAATTGTGAATTCTGTTTAATTTGTGTTAAAGGTTTTTAATTTCAGTTAACAAATTATAGAAACTCAACGGACGGTATATAACTCATTGGACATCATTGAATTGTCAAAATGAAAAAAACATCAACCCACTTTCATTGAGTCGAACGAAAAAAAAAAAAATCCCAAAAAAAGGAAAGAAAGACATAACATGTGTTTTTGTGGGCTGATGCTACAAGTCTTGACCAATTAGTTACTTAAGGGTCAGACTAAGATTAAAACTTGAAAAATTTTCTCACTCAGAGAAGAAGATTGAAATTTTAATGATTTCTAATAAATGTTTAAATTCCCCAAAAACTCTCTCTATGAAATTTTTGTCTAGATTGCCAACCGTATAAAATTCTGCAAATGATAAAGGTTAACATACCATATCCAATGAAAAACAATACCTTGTCATAAAGAGCAAACATTCTTTTATTAAATTAGGCCTATTCTTTATTAATTAACCACCACTACCACTGCTCAAAACTAAGCCTGTCAAATTGCACATCATGGTTGTCAAAAGCGTAAAACAAAAAGTGTTTAATTCAATTGTGTTTGTTGTAACAGATGTTGCCAATTTTTTTTTTAACACTACGCTTCCTGTGGCAAACTTCTTATAACAAACTGTTCAAAATTTTTGTGTTTAATTTAATTTTTGGTTTTGCGCTGTTTGCAAATGTTTACGAAACAATTTCCCTTGTAATTTAATTATTTTACAGTGGTAAAGCTATCAAAACGGATGCGTCACAGACAAAACATAATTACAAAAAACTTAATAATATTAGTAATTTTGTAAAGGATAAGGGGGTAATAAACATTAGTCAAGGATGGCAAGGAGTTATTAAAGTTAGAAGAAGTTTGATAGGCGTATTTTGTACAAATTTACTAAACGAGACACAAATAAATCTGAAGTTTTAATTTCTGGAGACTTACTAGTCTACAGACCAGAGAATAGACTAGACTATAGACAAGACTTTAGGCTAGACTTTAGGAAAGACTATAGACTAGACCATAGAATAGATTAGACTATAGAATAGAATATAAGCTAGACAATAGGCTAGACCAAATAGTATACTATATACTAGACTATAGACTAGAATATAGAACAGACTATACAATAGAATAGACTACAGATTAGACTATAAAACATACCATAAACTAGCCTAGAAAATAGACTACACTATAGACTAGCATAGACTACAGACTAGAATATAGACTAGAGTATACACTAAGTTATAGATATGACTACAGACTAGACTATAAAACGGGCTATGGACTAGACTATAAAACAGACTATAGACTAGCCTAGACTATAGACTAGACTATAGATTAGCCTATAGAGTAGACAATAAACTAGACTAAACTATAGACTGAACTATAGACTGGACTGTAGACTAGGCAATAGACTAGACTATAGACTAGACTATAGACTAGACAATAGACAAGACTGTAGACTAGACTATAGACTAGACTATAGACTAGACTATAGAATAGACTATAAACTACACCATAGACTAGACTATAGACCAGACTATAGACTAAATTATTAACTAAACTATAGACTAGACTATGGACTAGACTATATACTATAGACTAGACTATAAAATAGACTATAGACTAGACTATAGACTAAACTATAGACTATATTTTAGACTAGATTATATACTGGACTATAGCCTAGACTAAAGACTAGACTATAGACTAGGCTATAGACTAGACTATAGACTAGACTATAGACTAGACTATAGACTAGACTATAAACTAGACTTTAGACTAGACTATAGACTAGACTATAGACTAGACTATAAACTAGACTATAGACTAGACTATAGACTAGACTATAGACTAGACTATAGACTAGACTATAGACTAAACTATAGACTAGCCTATAGAGTAGACTATAAACTAGACTATGGCCTAGAATATATACTAGACTGCAAACTAGACTATAACTAGACCATAGAAATGATTATAAACTAGCCTATAGACAAGGCTATAGACTAGACTATAGCATGAACTATATACTAGACTGTAGACTAAACTATAGACTAGACTATAGACTGGACTTTAGACTAGACTAAAGACTAGACTATAGACTAGACGGTGGACTACACTATAGACTAGACTATATAGACTATAGACCAGACTATAGACTAGACCATAGCCTAGACTATAGACCAGACTATATACTAGATTATTAACTACACTATAGACTCGATTATTGACTAGA
Organism: Lucilia cuprina; assembly: GCF_022045245.1. Lineage (NCBI taxonomy): Eukaryota > Metazoa > Arthropoda > Insecta > Diptera > Calliphoridae > Lucilia > Lucilia cuprina. The sequence goes on along the minus strand of NC_060953.1, from coordinate 40,852,411 downwards.
CTATATACAATACTATAGACTAGACTATAGACTAAACTATAAACTAGATTTTAGACTAGATTATAGACTAGACTATAGACTAGATTATAGACTAGGCAATAAACTTTGGACTAAAATATATATTAGACTGTAGACTAGACTAAACTTGACCATAGAATAGGATATAGATCAGAATAGAATAGGATATAGATCAGAATATAGACTAGACTATACACTAGACTATAGGCTAGACAATCGGTTAGAATAAAGACTAAACCTTAGACTAGACTATACACTAGACTATAGACTGGAATATAGACTAGAATATAGACTAGAATATAGACTAGACAATATAGACTAGACTATGGACTACTGACTAGATTTTTCCACCCCTTGGTTCCGTGCCTGGGCTCGACTATATACTGCAATAGCCTAGACTTCAAACAAGACTATAGAATCGACTATATGCTAGACTACTGGCTATACTATATACTGTACAAGACTAGAATATAAACTAGACCATAGACTAGACTATAGATTATTGACTAGACTTTAGATTTGACTTTAGAATAGATTGTGGACTAGACTAATACTAGAGTATAGACTGACTGTAGGCTATTTTTATATGTAGACTTTACTAAGACTAGATTATTGACTGGACAATAGACTAGATTTTAGACTACACCTTCAACTATACTGTGGAACTATAAACTAAAATATAAACTAGACTTTATATATAAAGGGTTATAGAATTTTCTATAGACTAGAGTATATATAATTCTTTAAACTAGACTATAGCCTGAAGACTAACCTACAAACTATACTTAACTATAGACTATACTATAAGCAAGGATATTTTGGACTATAACATAAAACATACTATAAAAACACTAAAGACTAGATCATAGGCTAGTGTAACTGTACTATGCTCTGGAATATGCGTGAAACAATAGAGGTTAACCTAAATAATTCCTAAAATTGTAGCGGCTTTAATGGGTTATAAAGCCAGTATATTTTAATTATTTAAATAACCATTGAGAACTCTATTAAAATCTATTATTTTAAAGAATAGCCAATTAAAGATTAATACGCTTAATTTGCTTTTATTAAAAAAAAACTATTATTGTGTAAAATATTTAATAAAAATTCATATTATAAACACATACTGCTACATTCAAGACCTTATAGTAATTTACTCGTGTTAAATCCACATATTTTTAAAATATATTTTCTTAATTTTATATTCTTAAACACGTAACCTTTCACAACTTACCTTAATTTTTTATTGACCATAAAGTTATATATATTTTAGTTGTTTATATTTTTTATGCCTGCAAAGAACAAAAGAAATAAGAAAAAAAAAACAATCAATTAAAATAATTTTCTATGGTTGAGTTAAACAATAATAAATCATTACAATAGTATTTTTTTGGTTTAATAATAATATAAATCTTACTTTGACCATTCGCCTATCTGTTATTACAAGTTTGTTTTTATTAAATGCTTGTATGTTCAAATGAAAATGAATTTTTATATGAAAGTAAAATAACAAAAAAAAATTATCATATTTTTTAACAACACAATTAAGATTGTGGTAATAGTAATAATCATAAACTAGAGATATTTTAAAATTTATTTGTTGCTTTTAATTGAAGCGGAAAATACCGATTTTAAAAAATTTATTGCTCTATATCAAGCAGTGGTCGGCATTTAAAGAAAACAAAGGTCGTGAGTGAATATTAACGAAACAATTTAAACAATCGTGTTGAAGACCCCTAATTGAAGTTTGAAAACTGCACTAAACTATAGAAAAGACAATAAGTTAGACTATAAACAACACTATAGACAATACTAAATACTAGATTATAGGCCTGACTAATAAACTAGACTTTAGCCTAAAGACTGGAGAATAGACCTCACTATAGACTAGACTTTAGATGAGACTAAAGACTAGAATTGTAAACTAAACTATAGACTAGAATGTAGGGTACAATGTAGATTAGACTATACTATAGACCAGACTATAGGCAAGACAACTGACTAGACTATAGGCAGGAATACAGACTAAACTAGAGTCTAGACTATAGACAGGAACACAGACTAAACTTTAGACTGGACTAGACTTTAGACTAGACTAAACACTAGATTCTAGACTAGACTCTAGACTAGACTATAGACTAGAATATAGAATATACCATCAACTAAATTATAGACAATAATATAGACTAGACAAAGAATATAATATAATCTAGACTACAGACTAGACTATTCACTAGATTATTGACCAGACTATTGACTAGACTATAGACTACACTATAGACTAGGCTATGAACTAGACTATAGACTAGACTATAGACTAGACTATAGACTAGACTTTAGACCAGACTATTGACTAGACTGTAGACTACACTATAGACTAGGCTGTGAACTAAACTATAGACTAGACTATAGACTAGACTATAGACTAGACTATAGACTAGACTATAGACTAGACTATAGACTAGACTATAGACTAGACTATAGACTAGACTATAGACTAGACTACAGACTAGACTATAGACTAGACTATAGACTAGGCTATAGACTAGACTATAGACTAGACTATAGACTAGACTATAGACTAGACTATAGACTAGACTATAGACTAGACTATGGAATAGACTATAGACTAGACTATAGACTAAACTATAGGCTGGACTATAGACTAGACTATAGACTAGACTATGGACTAGACTATAGACTAAACTATAGGCTAGACTATAGACTAGACTATAGACTAAACTATGGACTTGACTGTAGAATAGACTAAAGACTAGACTATAGGCTAGACTATAGGCTAGACTATAGCCTTGACTGTAGCTTAGACTACAGACTAGTCTATAGACTACACTTTAGGCTAGACTATAGACTAGACTACAGACAAGATTATACACTAGACTATAGTCTAGACTATAGGCCAGACTATAGACCAGATTATAGACTAGAATATAGACCAGACTATAGACTAGACTCTAGACTAGAATATAGACCAGACTAGAGACTAGACTCTAGACTAGAATATAGACCAGACTATTATAGACTACAGACTAGATTATAGACTAGACTATAGAGTGGACTATAGATTAGACTATAGAAAGGACTAGACTTTAGAGTGGACTAGACTATAAGCTGGACTAGACCATAGACTACACTATAAACAGGTTTATAGACTACACTATAGGCTAGACTACGGACTGGATTATAAACTAGAGTTTAGACTATATACTAAAAGATGTACATTATCTTAAACACTTTTAAACGTTTCTTACAATCTAAAACTTGCGTAACATCATTTTATCAAAATCGATCATCACAATAAAAACTTTAATTGAATTAATCAAATAAATATTTAATTATAGTCTTTTCTTTTGTAAAATGTAAATTTAAAATTCGTTTCTTTTGAAAAATGATTTACATTGACTTTTTATTTTTTAAATTAATTTAACTGGCAGGCAAATTTCAGAAACAATTTATTAAACCGATAAGAAATAAAATGAATGTATCTTCTTATGAAACAAAAATCATAATCCAAAAAAAACAAAGAAAACACAAATCAAAAGAAATATTTATTTATTTACTGAGACAATTTGTATAAACTGAATTGAATTTTTATGCTTTTAATTCAATTTATTATTTCACAGCCTTAAACAAGAATTAAAACGAAAAAAATATATTCAAAAACTTACTGTTTTCATTTTTCAAATTCATCTTGATAATAATGATGCTACAGCTAAAAGAATGATATTTATTTGTATCTGGTTTACTAAGGCAAAAGCTGGAGTTTGTACCTTTAAATTATTATGCTCACTCAGTAGAGTAATCTTAAAAGTCGCATCTCTTGTTCCAGTATAAACCATTAAGAGGGCAGTCATTCAAAATCTTTTTTTCTTATTTATACATTTAATTTGATTTCATTTAATTTCAGTTCATTTCATGTTAGTTTTTTTTACGAAATATGACCTGACCAACTAAAGCAATTTCTCAAGTATAAAATGAAAGCTGGGAATTCTTAACAAAAACAAAAATTTTATTTTAAAAATTTGCGTATACGCAAATATTGTTTGGTTTTTTGTTTTGTGAGTTTTCTAAATTTATGAGCATCCAAAATAAGGAGCCATTGCCAAGGAAAAAAATAAATAAAGAGCCTTTTATTTCATTTCAAGATTACAATCGAGAACAGTAAGTCTTGTGTTTTTTCCCCTTAACCACAGTTCAAAGATGAACTGCTTAAAATCTCATATAATTTTTTATGAACATCTTGTTTGGGAAAGAGCATTTATAAGACACACGTGTTTTGTTGCTGCAACTTTGCCATTTCAAACATGCCAAATAATAAATCTGAAATGTTGAAAAAAAAACAATTTTAAATAAAACACAAAATCACAAATAAATAAAAGATCAAGCTCAAATACCAGGCCAAATTGAAATATGTAACTTCTTAAACAAATGACAATACATATCTGGGTTAGCAATCAGCTTTTAGTCACTCAGGTTTCTTCTCTTTTAGCCTTTTTTCTTAAACAATGTATTTTCCTCTTACTGGTCTTCACAAATTATTTCAATTGATAATCTCAGTCTTAGTGGAGGAGCTGTGACTTTTAAAGGCTGTTTAAAGGAATAAATTGTAGAACTGGACTGAGCCAGAACTAGAATAGAATTAGAAGAGAGCTAGAACAGAAGTAGAACAGAAGTAGAACAGAGCTAGAACAGAACTAGAAGAGAACTAGAAGAGAACTAGAACAGAACTAGAACAGAACTATAGCAGAACTAGAAGAGAACTAGAACTGAACTAGAACTGAACTAGAACTGAACTAGAACTGAACTAGAACTGAACTAGAACTGAACTAGAACTGAACTAGAACTGAACTAGAACTGAACTAGAACTGAACTAGAACTAAACTAGAACTGAACTAGAACTGAACTAGAACTGAACTAGAACTGAACTAGAACTGAACTAGAACTGAACTAGAAGTGAATTAGAACTGATCTTTTAAAAATACACTCTATTAAACTCCTGCTTTAACACACTTAAACTCTCATACATACAAATTAAAAAAATATATATAAATTCAAAGCTTTTTGCAAACATTTGCTTAAGCTCGCTTATTGTCGCTTAATTACAGGTCTTAACTTCATTCTTGGCCTTCATATGGTTTCTGTAAACTTAAACTTTTCGCAATGTTGTTTTTGTTATACATGTCTTAACCAGTACATAAATATGTCGATTTTGTCTGTCTGTTAGTCTGTCCATTCTTTCATTCTGTATGTAATAAATGCGGCCAAGATCCTTTTAAACAATTTTATTTTACTTTAGTTTTAGTTTAAGTTTTTTTTGCAGGCCTACTGTTTTAAGCAATCAATATACACATACTGTTAGTGTAAGTTGGTGGTTTATTTATTTTTTACTTATTTCTTATTTGTTGTTTTTCCAACCCAACCGTCCAAAGCAATTAAGTGTATCAAGATTACTTAATATCAGGTCTCCTCTTTCAGCTGAAGAGATGAAACCAAACTAATGTATGGAATATGAGTAAGAAAATCTGCCCCACTGTATTAGGAATCAAACTTATCATTTCGTACAGTATTTCTCAAATCGCTTATTACTTAATTGAGCCTAATCTGTAAATTATCGTATCCCTGACTAATATTTATGCTTAATAATAATCTCCTTATTCTAAAACAAAGGTGAGTGTAAATGGCCAACTTACTTCCTTACTTATTCCAAAACCAGCTATAAGTTGACATAATAAGCATGCTATTGCGATATTGCCAACGTGATCTGCAGGGCTTAAAGAAATCTCTTAAATTGAAACCACCACATAAGTTTCTTGCAATTTTTTTTTGTTTTACAATATACAGGAAATCAGGTAACCACACTTGTTGTACGTACGTACAACAAACACAATATCGACCAGCATCAAATCATCAATTGTTATTGATGTTTAGTATTTCAATCTAATAGAGAATTTTAAATACTTAAAGATATTTTAGTCTAGTAAGATTTAAGATTTTAAGTATACGCAACCAGTATATTGGTTTCAATTTTCTTTTCAAAGATTTTTTTCCATTTTATTTTGTTGGAAAATGTTTTTTTATAATTTCATAAAGTTTACATTTTATTTCTTTTAAATTACGAGGAAATGATTATGGAAATTATTAAAAAACAATAAATTGAAAATTACCGTTAAAGATAATGAATGAATTAATTCAAAATATAGATCAGAATAGATACTAATATACATATAATGGATAAACTTAATCAATATCTCCAACTTTATTATTCAGTATAGTCTTCAATTGTATATTTAAATCTAGACGAGACTAAACTGTAGACTATATACTTCACAATAATTTAGTCTGTAGACTAAACTATAAAGTAGAACGATAACTACTTTTTATATTAGAATATAGAAGAGATTTTAGACTTAAGTATAGCCTAGATCACAAGCTTGACCCTAGATGATACAATAGACTTGAAAAGTATAGGCTAATTTATAGTTTAAGCTGTAATCTATTATTTAATCTATAATCTTGTCTATAGATTAGTCTATAGTCCAGTCTATCTATAATGTAGTCTATAGTCTAGTCTATAGTCTAGTCTATAGTCTAGTCTATAGTCTAGTCTATAGTCCAGTCTATAGTCTAGTCTATAGTCTAGTCTATAGTCTAGTCTATAGTCTAGTCTATAGTCTAGTCTATAGTCTAGTCTATAGTCTAGTCTATAGTCTAGTCTATAGTCTAGTTTATAGTCTAGTCTATAGTCTAGTCTAGTCTAGTCTATAAGCCAGTTTATTGTCTAGTCTATATTGAGTATTTAGACGGTCTATTGTCTAATCAATAGTCTAGTCTATAGTATAGTCTATAGTCTACTGTTTATTCTCATCTATAGTCTATAGTCTAGTATATAGTCCAGTTTATGATCTAGTCTTTAGTCTAATCTATAGTGTTGTCTATATTCTTGTTTTTAGTCCAGTCAATAGTTTAGTCTTTAGTCTATTCATAGTTTAGTCTACAGTATATAAGCCTATCTATTTTCTAACGGAATATAGATTGCGCTAGAAAATAGATTATAGACTAGACTTAGCTTCAGAAAAGAGACTAGAGTGTTTATCCTATTCTATGCTTAAGCCTATAATTTAATATAAAGTTCAATCTAGCCTATATACTATTGTTTATAGCATAGTCTACAGTCTAGTCTGGCCTTTCGTCTGGTCTAATATATAGCTTTGTTTACAGTCTAGTATACATTATATTTTATAGTATAGTCTAACGTATTACCATCAATTTGTTGGTAGTAAAATTTAATAGTTTTGGTCGAATAAAATCTTATTCCCCCCGATTACAATCAAAATATAGATGTTTCAGTAATTATTAAAATTTTTTTAAAACTCATTTAAACAATTATATAAGTTTAATTATTTTATGCTAACTAATGATAACATAAATAAAGTACGACGAATTCAAACATAAAATTTCAATTTTTAAATTAAAATATTCAAAAAACTATTAGAAAACAAAAAACCAAACCTGAACAATTTGTCAGATGACAATAAATTTAAAAAGTGTTTGTTTTAGGGCTTTTTTTTTGGGACAAGAAAACGTTTTTGTTCCCAGAATAACAAGACATTACTAACATTTAATGGTAGTATTCAGTTAAGAAATAAAATTTAAAAGACATGACATTACACTTAATAAATTAAAATCGTGATCAAATTTAGAAATTTTGTGGACAAAATCGAAAAGAGTGAAATAAATACAAAACAATTGTGACTTAATGATGACATGGCTTAATCAATTCTTTTATATGTATTTAAATTTTATATGAAGTTATAAAGCTTGCTTTTAAAGAAAAAAAGCGGCTTATTCTTTTGTATTTTTTGTTTTATAGGAAAATAAAATAAATACATTTTTTAAAGAAATAAACTTTATCTATGACCTTTTGATAGAGAAAATTCAGCAGACAAATGAATAAAAACCTCTTGAAATAAATGACCTGTGTTACAATACCTTTCGATATTGGATCATAAAATATGTAACACAAAATGTTTCTATTTTTTTCAACACTGCAGCAATAAATATTTTACGCTGACCATTTTCATTTTGGAGATCATTAACTATGTATGGCATGATGTTTGTTTGGTAAGAGAGATGATGATGATGATTCTATTAATAATACAACACTCTTACACATTTTTTGGTTAGCCTTACCATGTTTGGATTGCATGTGTTAACAACTTTAACAACACACACCTGTTTGTCCGTCTGTCTGTCTGCCTGTCTGTCCCTCTGTGAGTCTAGTTGCCTATAACTCTTTGAGACCTTAATAAATTGTTTTTGTAAAAAAAAAAAAAACTGAAAACATACAAATGCACTCAACACTTTGTCATTTGAAATTTGTTTTTGTATTTTTATGCCTTTTTTCATTAATTTAGTTTAAAATGTCTTGTCTTGTTTAATTTTTGTATAGAAATTTTTTGTTAATTTATTTACCAAGGAATATCTTTTACTACTTTAAGTATCTGTAGTATCTTAAAAATTTATTTTCCTAACAAAAAATTCGAAACAAAAAAAACCTTACAAATTACAACAACAATGTGTGATGCTACATTTTATCTTAATAGAAAACAGCAACAACAACAATAAAAAAACTAAATTTATATAAAAACATTTTGGTAGTAGGTATGTATGTATGTATCTCGATACATTGTAAGAGTTGTAGTACACTACCAGCTCTCTACTACTCCTTATGTTGTATGTACAACAAAATATGGGTATTTGTTAGTTATGGGTTAGTAAAAACAACAACAACAACAACAAAAACGAAATGGTAACACATCTTCATAAGAAAAAGTAAAACAAAACGAAAAAAATCATAAGTATGATACGGAATAGAAATAAAAACAACTACAACAACAACAAAAAAAAATAAACATAATAAACTTGTTTTACAAGTCTATTAGAGTTTACTAAAAATTCTTTGTATCTATGTTCTCACATAAATTGCACCAGAGATGTGTTAGTTAAGGCACGGTTTAGATTTTTCGATTCGATCTATCTCTATCAGTTAAATAATAAACAAGAGAGGATCTCTACATGCTCCTTCCTAAGTAGTCTTCCAGTCGACTTATATCATATCTCTTCACTAGGAACAACTAACTACTATGTAGGTGTGTCGAGATATCCAGCGATATATTCTTAGCATTATCTAATCCTTAAATCGATGTCATATTGATCGGATGTTTCGTAACTAAATAGACTACATGCTGCGTTATGTATAATATAACTATAAAATGTTACTTCATCACTACTCAGGGTCAGTTAAAAGATATAACATACTATTGATCAGATTATAATGAAGGCTATAAACTGCAAAGTGACCTAATTTAAGACCTGTCTAAATTTATGAATATGATAATTATTACAGTTCAGACTATGGACAATACTGTTGATCAGAGTATACTAATGACTATAAACTACAATATAATTTAAACTAAAGTTCTAATTCTAATGAAAATTATAGTCAAGATAAAAGTCCAGACAATCGTCTTGATAATTGTCCAAACTAGGTCCAGACTTTAGTAAAGCCCATGCTCTTATAAATACAATTATCCAGATCATTTACAAGACTATAGTCATGACATTAGTATAGAATATATATTGAAGACAATAGTCCAGATTATAGTCAAGACGATAGTCCATAATTTAGTCAAGACCATAGTCTAGGTTATAGTTAAGACAATAGTCTAGACTATAGTCAAGACAATAGTCCAAACTATAGTTAATAGTCCAATAGTCTAGACATCTAGACGATGAAATGATTCGGACTATAGTTAAGACAATAATTCAGTCTATAGTCTACATTATAGTCCAGACCAGAAGCAAAATTCCAGACTATATTCATATATAGTTACAGTCTTGACTATAGTCCAAACTATAGTTACGATAATAATCCAAACTATAGTCAAGGCAATAGTAAAGACTATAGTCGATGCAATAGTTCCCAATAGACTATAGTTAAGACAATAATTCAGACTATAGTTTACATTATAGTTCAAACCAGAGTGAAGTCAAAACTCCAGACTGTATGCAAGACAATACTTCAGATTATAGTCAATATAATAGTTTAGACTATAGTAAGATCTATAGTCTAGATAAGATTTAGCTTAAGGTCCATACCAGAGTCCTGGCTAAAGTCATGACAATAGTCCAGAAAAGACTCAAGACAATAGTCCAGACAAGAGTCGAGACAATAGTTCAGATTCCAGACATTAGTCAACACAGTAGTTCATACTATAGTCAAGTCAAGGAAAATGGTAGCAATTAATTAACATATCTAAACCCGTACTGAGCTCTTAGAGATCCTAAGCCGACTGCTCTTCAGGAGATAAACTTTCCACCCCAGCATTGAAAATAGCGAATGTTTTTGTTACAAAAAGTAGGGATCTTAATCTTAGGAAAAGAATATTCATCCACAAGTGCAGGATTAAATACACAAAGAACTTCAACCGATTGCTCTTCCACCTCAGCAATGAAAAAGCGAATGTTTTTGTTAGAAAAAGAAAGAAGCTTGATCTTAGGAAAATAAAATTCTTCAACAAGCACAGTATTAAATACACAAAACAGATCACTAAAATTATATGATAAGACCTTAAAGATTGAGCTCTTAGAGAACCTCAGCCGAATGCTCAACTTTCCACCTCGACAATGATAAAGCAAATGTTTTTGTTAGAATTAAAAGGGAGCTCATTAAACTTAATCTGAATCTGAACAGAAAATCCTTCGACGATTGCGGGATTACATTCACAAAAACCGGTGGGTTGGTCATCATATCTCCAACCTAAAATATTGTTAGTAATGGAATTCAAGGTTAGCATAAAGATACGTATCCAAGTGGACTCATAGACTTACGACATGGGAAAATAATGGATTCAGACAAGTGATACAGATACACTGACTTGAAATTTGGAAAATGGAACGTAATGTTGGTAACTAATTTTTTGAAAATACACAGAGGGAAAAATATACACGCCTGGTACCAAATTGACATCAAATTTTTCAATAACATCCGTTGTCAAGTATATACTCTACACTGACGTTGCGTTGTCAAGATGTATATACGTGACAACGGATGTGATTAAAAAATTTAGTGTCGATTTGGAACCAGGCGAGTATATATATTTTTTCCCTCTGTGTGGGATAGGAATCACTTTTATAGACCTTTATTTAACATTTTTTCGAAGTAATAAACTTTTTATAGACATTTTTTGTAGAAATTGTGTATATACAGTAGTAGGTAAATATATATGTTCAAATGTCTGTTTGTTTAAAAATCATGATAGGGCATAAACTAAAAGAGTTTGAGAACTGAAGTCTTGTTTAGAGGTTGGCCCCCAAGTAAGGTCGCCTTTTGAAAATGACTTCCCTTTTAATACCAGTATAGTGAGCATAATAAAGTTCAACCAAAATCTAATAAATTACAAAATCAGTCCTTTCCTATAACCCTTCTTACAGAAAATACATTTAGTGTTAACAAATTGTTAAATTATGATAATTCTAGCAGATGCTGGTACTACTAGGCCCTTGTAATTGCCCATCTCTTAACTATAGCTAAAACACTAAAACAAAACGTAACTTTATACACCGAACAAATAATTTTGCTGTAAATTTTTTTTATCTACATGTATTCCTGCTGTAAGTATTTTTATGAAAATAGATATTTTTATTTTTATGTTACTTATATTACAAAGATTTTCCTACTACTACCTACAAAAGAATATAGAATTTCTAAAAACAAACAAAAATATATTTAAATATTTTATTATAAACATTCAGTTGTATTGTGCATTTCCAAAAAAAAAACAAAAAAAGAATTGCTACAAATAAATAAATCTGCATATAAATTACTTTGAACAAACAAAAAAACGAATAACAGTAATGGAAATAATAAAACAAAATGTAATAATTTAGATATAATATTGTTTCTGAAATAGAATCCCAAATAAGAGTAAAATCATAAAAAAATAACAATGTTTTCTACTGCAACAGTATTAAATTACTGTTTCATTTTTTTTCTTACTTTAGAGTCTATAAAAAATTTAACCAAATATAATTGAAGTACGATTAGAAGAATATTTCTACAAAGATATTTTGTTGCAAGTGTATTAAGAAAAATTACAGGTTACAAGATAAAGTTGTAAGGAAAAATTATGAAAAAATAACTTTTTATGTTGGAGATTAAAATATTCTTTCTTTTTAGAAAAACAGCATTAAATTATATGTCAGTTAGTTTTTGATTGAGATAACAAAAGAAATCCTTAATTGTTTAGATCAAAGTTGAAATTTGATCAATTCGCTTGAATAAGACAATATATGTATTTTGCGTCAAGGAAAAAGCTCATAACTTAAGACCTAAAACGAATTTTAATACTGTTGTAAAGCCTCAGAGTTTTGCATGGGTCAAATTCCGCAGAAGAAAGATATAGAAGCAATACAATAACATGCAACCGATCGAGGTCATGATCAGGTCTTTTATATCTAATCTGTGAGCTTCAAACGAATGAAAAGATGAAAGTTACGGTGCAGGGCCTAAATAACCCAATACCGGCGGAAAGTGTTGATCCACTCGCAAATCACGTGTCTTCGTCATCCTGCAGTCGGAGGTGGGTATTTTGGTCTCCGTGTCGGACAATGCCTAAAGTGTACAGCAAGCCATTGGCAAAAACATAGGGGTGAAAGAGAAGAATGTGAGAGTTCTGACTCTCTCAGATGATAATAACAACACCATTATAGCAAATCCCAAAAAGGATGGTGGAGCAGATGAGTGATAGCATAGCTAAACTACCTATTACTAACAAAAGACTATCTGGAGCACAGAACAGTAAGTTGAAATCATAGTCAGTTAATCCAACGACACTCCAAAGAAAAAAGTCGGATTTTATCACAAGATTTGAGACAAAGAGGATCAGGTCTTGAGAAGACCGTTTTCTAATACACTGTCGAAGCCAAGCCATACTTCACTCAAAGGAACCTCCAATCGAATCCTGTGAGTTAAGGAAACAACGCCAAGAAAGATATTCCGAAGAAGACCACGTCGGCGAAATCAACTTCGAAGATACCGGTACCTCAAATGAAATACCGAAAAGCGAAAAGAGAGCCTAGACAGTGGAAAAGGAAAAGAGCCGCCATCTTACGCCAAAGTTGCCAGAAGAAGACTTCGGAACGATCTCTGCTATGCAGTTTACGATGCCGTTAATCCGAATGGCAAAATTCCAATATACGAACAGAGTAACGTAGAAGATCTACCACGCAATCGCTTCAAAGGACAAGCAACCAATAGAGAGCGTGAGCTACGAGATCAGCATGGGCGTCATGTTGATGAGTTTGACATCTCACCAATGTGTTAGCACCCTAAAGAACTTGGTGAAAAGTATTCCTCCTCCCTTGTACGGCGCTAAGCTGGGACTGGCAAAGAAAAGGGAGCTTACGGTGCTCTTAAAGTCCACTGGCTACATAAAAGGATGGGACAGTAAACTGGGTAATGAACGTATACTGGAAATTCCTGGTGGTCAAAATTCTAAGCTGGCCGTGGAAAAATGGGACGTCTTTTACAGGAAAGAAAAACCTGAGGGAATCGTATTTGCAATAGGTATCGACCGGAAATCTATGGCATGCCTTGCCAATAATAAAGGTAGGGCTTACTTAGCTTCAAAAGCTGTCATATTCAAAATTGAGAAGGTGCCGATTGGAAGGGCTGTTACAACAAGCCTTGAAAAGGACACTAAAATACCTAAGATCACATAATCAGTAGCTACTACTGATAACGTTAATGATTAAAATTCTAAAAGCGAGGAAGGTACACTAAAGTTAAAAACATGTTGGTCTATGTGATCATTACTAAGCATTCCCAATCGATTCGAATCAAAACACATCACATTTTAATTATTCTATGATGTAGGGTGTTGATAGCATTCCTAGGTTCCTATAAATATATTTTATTTTTCTTATAAGAAAATTTTCTTAGGAAAATGCTTTGAAAACTCTCACCATTTTATATTATAAGTCATTTTCATAATGTTCATTTTCTTCACTCCAACACATACACAGATTTGATTATAAAAATATTATTAAGACATTTCTATAGAACTGATCAGCCATATAAAGGAGTAAATATTTTTCGTATATTTAAACTTAACGATGTATAGCAGAAAATTCAGATATACAAAAGAATGTAATGATTTCAATAGTGAATTGTTAAAAAAATATTTCTGGAAAATCTTTTCTAAGAAAACTCCTTATATATTGAGAACTTAAATATATTTGTATATCTTTAGATAACAACCTTTTAAACATTGCACTCTTTTAAAGACATATCAAGATATTTCCATGTCTTTGCTATATAGAATAGATTCTGTTATAAGTACAGACATGTGTATCATAATAATCCTTACATTGTTGTAATAAATACAAGTAGATTTTTGAGATACTAACTACCACCAATCCACAAACATTACATACACACATACATAGGTACATACATATGTAAGATACTTATACAAAAACATAATTTTATATGTATATTTGTATTTTATCAACTGATATATCGTATATATTTTTGCTATTATTATAGTCTTAATATAATTTACGTATGAATGAACTTATATGAAGCAGTAAACAACAACAACAACAACAATATATTTTTTTAGCAAATCTTATTAAAAAGGGAGTAGATAGATATTTTTTAACTTTATTTTCTCTGCTAAGATACAATACTTAGTTTAAGTATATAAAAATTGTTTCTTAAAGATTGTCTAGCTGCATTTTCTCTTAGTAGTTTAACTGTGTGAGATAAACTATAAATATATAATTTTAGTCACGTCTTTTAAGTAACCAACTTTTTTTTTCTTTCGTTGCTCATTGTAGTTATAGATAGATATATAGATCCATATAAGATTACTTATTTGACTTTGGCTGCCTTGTATGTAGGTCTGAATAACTTCAGCAAACATTACTAAGAAAATTCCTTTAGCAGCAAAGAAGTACTTTTTGACTTACACCTATTAGTGTGTTTATAAATATATGTATATTTGTTATTATTTTTTTATAACTATATGTACATATATATGCACTTATAATGTCATAGATTGCTTTAAGGATTAGTTTGTTATATATAATGGGTAGATATAATATGTGTGTTGTTAGGATCTGTTATAAGTTTTTGCTGGCGTTTTTAACAAAATTTTCTTAAACAACTTAATTATTTCCTTTTAGGAAAATAACATTAAACATACAATTAAACACCTACACTTGATAGCAGTTTCATAGCTTAAGGAAATATTTAATGATTTGTTTAGATATAAAATTTGAGAAACTTTTTTAATTTCCTTTCTTAAACATATTTCAACTTTTTTTAAATAATGACAAAAATTACAGAAATTTTTATAAATATAATAAGTTTCATAAAATCATTAAACTTAAACATAAAAAACTCTTCGATTGAATCTAAGCTTTAAAGCTTATATTGTCCCAGTCATTATTGAGAAAGAACCAGATGCAAAAATGGAATGACAGACATGACAGAATAAGTTGCGGCAAAGTCAAGCATGGTTGGTCATATATATAAAATCGCGTTTTATAATAAATGCTGCCGATAACTGCATAACTGGAGAGCCGATCGTGGAAAATTCTAATTATTCTGAAATCTTTAAACAATTTTTTTGTTCTATAATTTTTTGAACAAATCCTTTAACTTTTAACTTTTTAAATTTTTATAGAAAAAACTTTTCTTTAAAGCTTTCTCTTTTTTAAAGCTTTTTCAACTTTAAAAGCTTTTGCAAACAAGTTTTTACAATAAAAACGTTGTATTCTTTATAAGCTTATGCAAAACACTTTATTACTATAAAAGCTTTTACAAGTTAAATTGTTTACTATAACAGCTTTTCTGAGAAAAATAATATTAATTTAAAAAGCTTTTCTGAAAGATTTAAAGCTTTTTGAGGTAAATATAGCTTTCTAAGAAAGTTATACTTTATTTTGAAATTTATTTATCAATAACATTTTGGAAAAGTTTTTATGGTAAAACTTTATTCAAAACACGTTTTTTGTAATCTAAAAGCTTTGCTAAAAATAGATTTTTATCTTCTAGGATTTTCTAAGAAAGTGTCTTTGTTTTGTAAAAAAACTTTTTTTTAAGCTTTTAAAAACTTTTCCAAAAGCTTCTAGCTGTTTTACCACAAGTTTTTTAAGCTTTTTAAAAGTGTGTTATTTTTTTTCTGAAAAAGCATTTCTTAAAGCTTTTCTTAAAACTAGAAAAGCTTCTAAACAAGCCGTTTTACTACAAAAGCTTTTCTAAAATTTACTTTTTAAATTTCTTCTAAAAAGTAATTATCAAAGCTTTTTAGTTAAATTTTTATTAAAAGTTCTGTTTACTTTGAAACTTCTTTATTAATAAAGCTTTTTTGAAAGCTTTTATATAAGAAGTATACTTAACAAAATTTTTTCGGAAAAAGCTCTTTTTAAAGGCTTCTGCAAATAAACTTTATCTACTTTAAATTCATTTTTATTTCCCAAGCTTTTCTTACAAACTTTTTTTTTTAATTTTAAAACTTTTTTATTTTAAAAGCATATTAACTTTTAAAAGCCTTTTGAATTGCAAAAGCTTTTTTAAAAATTATTTTTATATCTTAAAAGCTTTGCAAAGGAGCGGTTTCATTTTCAAAGTTGTTTTAGTCTTTTTACTTTGAAAACTTCTTTATTGCAAAAGCTTTTTTGAAATCGTTTCTAACAGAACTTTTTTAAACAATAGTATTTCTAAACAGCTTTAATAAAAGAGTTTTTTTTGTTTTTTTGTTTTTTTTTTGTTTTAAAAGCTTTTTTATAATTTTTTTATAGCCAAGTTCTTTCAAAGTCTTTTTATTTTAAAGATGTCTTTAAAGCTCTTTTTAAATCTTCTTTATTATAAAATCATTTGTAGTTCTATTATAACCGTCTTTAAGAAAGTATTTCTAAAATAAGATTTTTTTATTTAAAAAGCTTTTTTGTTTTAAAAACTTATTTATTTCCAAAGTTTCTCCAACGTCTTTTTTTAAAAGCTTTTTTATTAAAAAATCTTTTCTTGAAAGCATTTGTAAGAAAACTTTGTGTAACAAAGTAAGAAAAGCTTATCAAAAATAATTGGTTTATTGTTTTCTATTCCAGTTCTATTTTTCATTAAAAAGCTTTTATTCAGGAAGACATTGTAAAATACGAGAATAAAAGTTAAAACATTTTTTAATAAAATTAATAATAACAGCTTTATCGTTTAAAGTTTATTTACAACAATTCCTTAAACACTTTCAGCAAACTTTTCGAAAAATTAAAAAAATATATATATTACCATTTTATCTTGTTAGATTTATCAGAATTTATTAAAATATATTTAATTTAAACTAAAATTATATTTGAATATACATAAAGTAACAAAATATTCATTGTCACTCCCAATCAAAATATGCTTACGACAATGTATACAATAACCAAAATGTATGACTGTGTCATATTTATTCATATAATTATTATGAAAACTAAGGCTACAAAACCAAAAAACTTAAATAGACTTAAATGGTTTCAAAATTTCACAACTAAATGAAAACTCACTTAAAAGAATATTAAAAACACTTATTGAAAATAAATTTTGAGTAAAACTTTTAAAAATGTTTATTTTCACTTATAAGTTAAAAATTTCAAAAAATTTTTACTTAAGTTATTTTATTCCACAGCCACAAAAATATATTTACCTATATATGTTGGGTACAGTATTATGTAAATATGTATCTGTGTATAGGAGAGAGTCTGTCTGTCTCTCCATATTCCTAGGATAGTTATTTTCATAAAACAAATCCATAATGAATTTTTTTTGTTTTGTTGTTGGAAACAAAAAATAATAAAAAAAAACTTTTTAACACAAATATCATTATATTCATTTATCATTTTGTCCAGTACTTAGGAAAACAAAATAGCATACATGAATAAATTTTAATGGTCATTATGACTAAATCTAATGATGATGATGATGACTAGAATAAAAAGCAAATGTTTTCAAAGCTGTTGTACATATTTAAACTAAATTGTAAGTTTGTTTAAGTTTATATAGATACAATCGCATGTATGTACGACTGTATGTGTGTCACAAGGATAATCAAGGATAATAAAACTAGACATTTAGTATTTTAACATCTAACAAAAACTTTTGAATATTTATATTTCTATAAGACTAACTACAACCTAAAGCATTTAAAATTTGCTTGAAAATAAAAGTTTTTTTTTATTTAATGGTTTAAAATTTTATTTAAATGTGGCTGTGAACAAAAAAAAAAACTTTATTTTTATAGCTGCCTTTAATTTTACTTTTACATTTAGTGTTTTTTTTTTGTATATTTTTACACCTCTAAGCTTTTGAATAATTTGTTTGCCCAGATAAGTTTGCCCCATCTTCTTGTCTTTATTTCCACTTTATTTCATGAGTTTGTAATCTTCAAGGCATAAAAAGATATTTTTGGAACAAAGAAATTTGCATTTAATGGCAGTAAAAGTAGAATGAAGCAAAAAAAAAAAAATCAAAAGAAATATAAATGTTACAGGAAAAAATAATAAAAGCGTAAAGAGCTTTGGCTAATACCGAATGCCGGTATGTCTGTCTGTCCGTCTGTTTGATTGTCTTAATGATGTGTTTTAGCAATAGCTACTGGCCTGGGAAACCTGGGGTAAATGTGGGAGCGACTCTTTTTTTGTACTTTCGTTTGAGAGGATTTTTGATTATTAATGATGTAAAGATTTTGTTAGTGACATTCAAGGTTTTTTTTATAATACAGCTTTAGTTAATGCTTTTCAGAATACAATTTTAATTTTAAATTTAGGCATAAATGGAAAAATATTTTAAACGAAATAAAAAGGTTTCTCATACCTTTGATTTAGTTCTGTGCTAGTTCTATTTTAGTTTTATTCTAGTTCAGTTCTAGTTGTGTTCTAGTTGTATTCTAGTTCTGTTCTATTTCTGTTCTAGTTCTGTTCTAGTTCTGTTCTAGTTCTGTTCTAGTTCTGTTCTAGTTCTGTTCTAGTTCTGTTCTAGTTCTGTTCTAGTTCTGTTCTAGTTCTGTTCTAGTTCTGTTCTAGTTCTGTTCTAGTTCTGTTCTAGTTCTGTTCTAGTTCTGTTCTAGTTCTGTTCTAGTTCTGTTCTAGTTCTGTTCTAGTTCTGTTCTAGTTCTGTTCTAGTTCTGTTCTCTTCCAAAGATTTTTATTTTGTAATATTTCCGCAGTTCTCTTATCTAGTTCAAACAGATAACATCTTTCTGAAATAACTTTTTTTTAAATATCTTCAGCTTATCACCATTACCAACCACTAATAGATCCTATTATTTTCCATTGATTACTCCAGCCAATTACTAATAATAATCTTCTTAAGAACTCTTAATCTTTTCAATAAATTCTCTTAATATTTAAACCTGATTTCGTGTCTATAGCAGAACAAATCATTTGTTGTTTGATAGAAAACACTTCAACAGAAATTCATTGTTTGTTAGTTGTTGTTGTCTCTATAATATATTGGCATCTAATATAAAAGTGTGTTTCTAAATAAATGTATCTAATCTACCTTAAGAAGAACAAAATAAAAAATATACGTGTGTATAACAAAAAACGAAACATCACACATCATTTTCCTAAAACTCATAAGATCCGTATTATTAGATTGTTAGTTACTGAACATGTTTTACAAGATAAAGGCGTGTTTTCTAAACTCCAATTTGTGTGTAAATTTCTAACAATATTTTACATGTTCTTCAGCTCCTCCATCACTCACTTACACACATACACACACATCCATCCATTCAACCGAAATCCATCTTTAGACTTTTAAACAAACAATGTCTACTTGTATTCTAACTGTGCTTTTTCTTACCGACTTTTTCAATTTTATTCTTCTGCTATTTACTTGTGCAAAAAAAAACTAGAAAAATATACACAAATTTCCCAAAAAAAATATATAAAAACGATTTGCTATTGTTTGCAACATCAGCTAAAGGTAGTAAGTATGTATATATGTATGTTTATATAGACAACAAACATTTACTAGGTTTAAAACGTTAGACAAACCAACAGATACAGATAGACAAACAATCAAACAGTCTGTAGATATGTATAAGAGAAAAAAAATAATATAACAATACACACCCAACCACCCACTTGTAACCGTTGAAGTAGATACTTTATATGTAGTGTTTTGTAGTAGTTAAAGGTTTTAAATCTTTTTCTTAAATAAAAACGTATTTTGAAAACATTTCCTCTATAATAAATAAATTCTTGTACACACTTTTACAAGTTGGACTAAGTACTGGTTGGTAGTTATTGTACTCCTCCAAAATGTTCTATCTGCCTGTCTGTCTGTAGGTCTTTCTCTTTGTCCCTCCTCATGTCTGTCTGGTCCGTCTGCTTTTTTTAAATCTTATCTGTTTGTCTGCTCAAGTAGGAACAATATAAACGAACGTGGCTGGTTAGCAAAAATAATATATATAAAATAAAATATAAAAGATAGAAAAATAAAAAAAAAAAATAAATAAGAAGGAAACATTGTTGACTAATTTTAATAAATTTTAGCTTTTAGCAGTTTGTTTTGCAAACATGGCAACATAGCAGCAGCGCCGGAGCTACATCAACATGAGCTGCAGCAACATAATCAGTAACAGAAAAGGCAGTAGAATTGTGGCAGCAAGTATGGAATCATTTGGCACTATGGGTTCAGTTCTAGTTCAGTTTCAGTTCTAGTTCTAGTTCAGTTCTAGTACAGTTCTAGTTCAGTTCTAGTTCAGTTCTACTTCAGTTCTAGTTCAGTTCTAGTTCAGTTCTAGTTCAGTTCTAGTTCAGTTCTAGTTCAGTTCTAGTTCAGTTCTAGTTCAGTTCTAGTTCAGTTCTAGTTCAGTGCTAGTTCAGTTCTAGTTCAGTTCTAGTTCAGTGCTAGTTCAGTTCTAGTTCAGTTCTAGTTCAGTTCTAATTTAGTTCTTTTCTAGATTTATTCCAGTTCAGTTCCATTTCAAGAAACAGGTACATATTAATTTCCATAGTGCCTAGACAACATTAAGAAAAGTACTTCCTTCATTTTTATTTTTGTTTTCTTGTTAAAGAAACCTTTAAATTATTGTTATTTTCAGGATTTCCTCTAAGTTTTCTCTCCCCTATCTTCTTCTACATAAACATTTTGACTAAGTTCCTTTTTACATTTGATTTTATTGTTTCTTTATATTTTACACTTTCTCCTGCTTGTAGAAAGAAAATAATAAACATTTTTTCCATATAAACTAACACGCATTCAAATCAAAAGGATAAAGAAAAAGTATTATTCTTTTACTTTTGAATTTGAAACGCACTTGTCTTCAGACATTTTTATACATTCATATGTACATACTTTTAAACAACAATCTTAACTTAAGCAACTCAACAATAAAAACCCAAAGCAACAACTTTAACAATAACAACAACACATAAGGAATAAGGAAGAAAAACATAAACACATAAGTAAATGTTAAGAAATGTGAGATGTTAAACGACAGTGATATGTTGAACCTTTGCGGAAAAAAGTACCTTTTGTGGCGGTTTTCAAAAAAGGTACTGACATTATTTCGATCTCAAAAGAAAAGTGAAATATAGCACATTAAATCGGAATATTTGTAAGAAATGATATGTATTTAAAAAAAGGACCAAAATATTAATACTATACTAAAGAAATTGGAAAACTTCTTTAGTTATTAACAATAACGTTCAAAAAGTATGATATAGCTTTTCCACACTTTTGTACTTTTCAGAACTTTGCTGTGCCTGGAAAGTACTTTTTTTGTATACTTTCCTTATGCATACATAAATAAATTTGTGTTTAAAGATTCATTTTGATCCACACATAAGATAAATTGTTGTTTTGTTGAAGAAATATTACTCGCACACATCCTAGTAAATAAGTACACATGTACTCACTCAATTCAATACAAATACTTGTACATAAGTGGAATCAGCTATAACAATTGCAACAAATCTATGTTTAAGCTATTCAGAGCAGGAACCCGATAGTTCTATAGTAGAATATACATTCACAATAAATGTTCTATATTGTCATTTGGAGAAAATTCTCTTTTTGTAGAATATATTTGGGAAAATGTTTTTCGAGATAATTCTCTTTTGAAAAACTCTTGTTTTATAGAAAATTTTCGATAAAAATTTCCTTTTATAGGAAATTGTCCAGAAAATTCTTTTTTTTATAGAATTTATACGAGTAAATTCTTCTTTTATAGAAAAATTTCTAGAAAATCTATTTCTTTGTAAAAATTAAAAACTCTCTTTTGAAGAAAGTTCTCTTTTTGTAGAAAATATTTTGGAAAATCCTTTTCGAGATAATTATTTTTTTGAGAAATTCTCTTTTTTTATAAAATATTCGATAAAAATCTCCTTTTATAGAAAATTTTCAAGAAAATTCTCCTTTTATAGAATATATTCGAGTAAATTCTTCTTTTATAGAAAAATTTCTAGGAAATTTTCTTTTTTTAGAAAATTTTCGAGAAAATTCTCAATTTGTAAAAATTTTTCCCGAACATTCACTTTTTATGAAAAATTGTCAAGAAACTTAGTTTTTAAAAAAAATTCGAGAAAATTGTCTTTTAATGGAAAATTTAAGGAAAATTCTCTTTTTAAAAAAGTTTCTTTTTATGAAAAATTTTCGAGAATATTCTCTTTTTATTGAATAATTCTGTTGGAATTTTTCGGAATAATTTTCTTTTTATAGAAAAATTGTCGAGAAAATTCAATTTTTTATAAAAAAATTTCGATAAATTTCTCTTTATAAAGAAAATTTTAAAAAAATCCCTTTTTTTCAAAAAAAATTCCCTCTTTATAGAAAATTTGTGAGAAAATTCTTTTTCTATACGAATTTTTCGGGATAATTCTCTTTTTGTAGAAAATTAAAAAGTTCTTATTTAATATGAAAGCTTTGAGAAAATTCTCTTTTAATATAAAATTTTCAAAAAATTTCTCTTTTTAATAAAAATTTTCGAAAAAATTCTATTTTTATAAAGACTTTTCGGAAACATCCACTTTTTATAAAAAATTATCAGGAAAATTCAGTATTTATAAAAAAATTTTCGAGAAAATTCTCTTTATATGGAAAATTTTTGAGAATTTTTTTTTTTAAAGAATATGTTTGACAAAATTCTCTTTTTAAAGAAAATCTTGACCAATTCCCTTTTTAAAGAAAATTTTAGACAATTTATTTATAAAAAATTTTCGAGAAAATTCTCTTTATATTGAAAATTTTTGAGATTTTTTTTTATAGAAAATGTTCGTCAAAATTCTCTTTTTAAAGAAAATTTTAGACAAAATTCCCTTTTTAAGAAAATTTTCGACAAAATTCTCTTTTTAAAGAAAATTTTCGACAAAATGCTCTTTTTAAAGTAAATTTACGACAAAATTCTCTTTTTATAGAAAAAATTCAAGAAAATTCTCTTTTTAGCAAAATTTTCCATAAAATTCTCTTTTTATAAAAAAAATTTGAGAAAATTCTCTTTTTATAGAAAATTTTCGAAAAAATTCTCTTTCTAAAGAAAATTTTCTACCAAATTCTCTTTCTAAAGAAAATCTTCTACCAAATTCAACTTTTAAAGAAATTTTTTGACAAAATTTTTGTTTTATAGAAAATTTCAAGAAATCTCTCTTTTTAGCAAAATTTTCCAGAAAATTCTCTTTTTACAAAAAATTTTTGAGAAATTTCTCTTTTTAGCAAAATTTTCCAGAAAATTCTCTTTTTATAAAAAATTTTCGAGAAAATTCTCTTTTTATAGAAAATATTCGATAAATTTTTCTTTTCCATAGAAAATTTTCGTAAAAATTCTCTTTTCATAGAAAATCCCCACTTTAAAACAGCAGGGCAACTCAATAGTTGCTAAGACGACAATATACATATTTATGTATGAGTATTTGTTAATCTGTTACATAATGATGTTGAAGATAATGTTGATTAGAAGAAGGATGCTGATGACTGACTGACTGATGCCTGAACAACAACACGAACAATCAGCTTTTCGTTGTATTGTATATATTTTACAGAAAACAGTATTTTTACTTACAGTACACTTCTTGCGATTTCTCATTATTACTTTAGCTTTAAATAAAGTTAATTTTTGCCTTTTTGAAACGGTCTTATTACACATACACATATGAACAAACGAATGCCAAATAAAAAAAGAATCTATATCATGGCAACCGAAATGAAATGAGCAAAATATTTGCTTTTATAATGTTGTATGTATTTTAATGAAATGAAAATATAATTAGAATTGAAGAAATCATAATATATAAATAAATTCCATATAATGAGTGCTATGCATATCAAATATGAAGTAATTCAAATACTTAAAAGCATAAGTATTGATTAGCTTTTCAAAATATAAAGAAAATGTGAATAATAATGAAAGCTGTTTTGTATTTACTCTTATCTTTCCAGCTGCATTTTTAAAAGCAAATTATTACAGCATTTAAAAAGTTCCAATTAAAACAAGTAAGAAATCAAAAGCTTTTTAAAAAAAGCTCTATTAATGAGACTTATAATATTTTAACCAAATTTAGTTGTTTATTTCCTTTTCAATTTGATTTTATAATTAACTTATATTATCTCTGTTTATATGCTTGACTTTTCAAATTAAAACTTTTTTAACAAAAATTTAATTAGAAAAATTGACAATGTAAGTTGGTTTTTACTTTTAATTTATTACGTTTTTTTCTCATTTATGTAGAAAAGAAAAGTTTATTTTTCCTGTAATAAACTCAAACCATAAATTGTTTATAATTTTTCTTTTTGTACATTTTAAATTAACTTTTATTTGTTACTGTCTAACTGCCATTGACCATTTGTTTTTTTTTTTTCTTCTTTTTTGTTTAATTTTGTTGCCTTTTTTTCAATTCTACCAGAATAAGTCCTTGCTATATTACAAAGAAACATCACAAACAGATTTTTATCTAAGTTGTTGTAGATTAATTTTTTTTGTTTTACTTTTTTGCCAAAACTTTATTAAACTCTATCTCTCTGTCTCTTTCTGCTTATAGTTCTAAAACAATTTTGAAATTTCTTCCAGCATCCCATTCTATGAATTAATGCAAACATTTTACCATTATTAATTTTACTTTCATTTGTTTTTTTTTTTTTATTTTTACTGCTGTGTTTTTCATACTTTTTATTTTGAAAATTATACCTTTAGGGGTTTGATGTTTTATGTATATATTAATTTTTCAAAAAAAAATTTTGTAGGTACTCGTTTGTTTTTTGGTGTATTGACACTTAATTGACACCCTACTGTGAAAAAATATGGTGTTTTTATAGTTTAGTTAAATTTTTATATAGTCAAGACTATAGAATAATTAACAGTCCAGCTTATAGAATAGGATATAGTCCACACTAAGAAATAGAATGGTTTTAAGTCCAGACAAAAGAGTAGTCTATAGTCCATACTATAGAATACCCTTAAGTCCAGCTAAAACAACAGACTATAGTGCAGACTTTAGAATACTTTGTAACTTTGACTATATATTGTCTATAGTCTTGACTGAAGAATAGTCTAGACTATAGAACAGTCTACTCTATTTTGTAAACTATAGAATGGTTTATAGTCCAGACTATAGAATAGTCTATAGTCCAGACTATAGAATAGTCTATAGCCCAGAATATAGAATAGTCTATAGCCCAGACTATAGAATAATTTATAGTCCAGACTATAGAATAGTGTATAGTCCTGACTATTGAATAGCCTATAGTCCAGACTATAGAATAGCCTATAGTCCAGACTATAGAATAGCCTATAGTCTAGACTATAGAATAGCCTATAGTCCAGACTATAGAATAGTCAATAGTCCAGTCTATAGAATAGTCCATAGTCCAGACCATAGAATAGCCTATAGTCCAGACTATAGAAAATTCTAAGGTTCGGTCTTTAGTCCAGACTATAGGCGAGTCTATTCTCCAGACTATATTGAAGACTTTAGACTAGTCTCTGGTTCATACTATAGACTAGTCTATTGTCCTGACTACAGAATAGTCTATAGTCCAGACTATAAAATAGTCAATAGTCCACACTATAGAATAGTCAATAGTCCAGACTATAGAATAGTCTATAGTCCAGACTATAGAATAGTCAATAGTCCAGACTATTGAATAGTCTAAAGTCCAGACTATAGAATAGTCCATAGTCCAGACTATAGAATAGGCTATATTCCAGACTATAGAATAGTGTATAGTCCAGACTATAGAATAGTCTATAGTCCAGACTATAGAATAGTCTATAGTCCAGACTATAGAATAGTCTATAGTCCAGACTATAGAATAGTCTCTAGTCCAGACTATAGAATAGTCTATATTCCAGACTATAGTCCAGACTATAGAATAGTCTATAGTCCAGACTATGGAAAATTCTAAGGTTCGGTCTTTAGTCCAGACTATAGGCGAGTCTACTCTCCAGACTATATTGAAGACTTTAGACTAGTCTGTGGTTCATACTATAGACTAGTCTATTGTCCTGACTACAGAATAGTCTATAGTCCCGACTATAAAATAGTCAATAGTCCACACTATAGAATAGTCAATAGTCCAGACTATAGAATAGTCTATAGTCCAGACTATAGAATAGTCAATAGTCCAGACTATTGAATAGTCTAAAGTCCAGACTATAGAATAGTCTATAGTCCAGACTATAGAATAGTCTATATTCCAGACTATAGAATAGTGTATAGTCCAGACTATAGAATAGTCTATAGTCCAGACTATAGAATAGTCTATAGTCCAGACTATAGAAAAGTCTATAGTCCAGACTATAGAATAGTCTATAGTCCAGACTATAGAATAGTCTCTAGTCCAGACTATAGAATAGTCTATATTCCAGACTATAGTCCATACTATAGAATAGTCTGTAGTCCAGACTATAGAATAGTCTATAGTCCAGACTATAGAATAGTCTATAGTCCAGACTATAGAATAGTCTATAGTCCAGACTATAGAATAGTTTATAGTCCATACTATAGAATAGTCTATAATCCAGACTATAGAATAGTCTATAGTCCAGACTATAGAATAATCAATAATCCAGACTATAAAATAGTTTATAGTGCAGAATATAGAATTGTCTATACAGACTATAGAATAGTATATACATATGTATAACTATAAGACAAACTTTTACAGCTTTTATATCTTTATAAATAGCTCGTCTTACTAATTTTCTTTAATTTTTATTGAAAAAGTTGTAATTAGAGCTTAACTTGACAGTTAAGATTAATGTTTATGAAAAGCTTATTTAAATTTTAAGAATTATAATTAAATTTGGAAAGCTTTTGTTTTAAAATATATTTAAATTGCTTTATTAAGTTTTACAACCAATAAAAATAAAGCTTAAGCTTTATTAAAAGCTCTTCTTTCGAATTCGGTTTTAAAGTTATTTGGAGCTTTCGTTAAAGATTTGTAACATTTTAAAGAAAGTGTCTATAAAACTTATTTGGTATTTATAGCATTAATGTGTAAAAGCTTTAATATCTTTATGAAAATCATATTTTTACCAATTTTATTTGATATTTAAAAAACTTAAAAAGTTTTTCTCCGAAATTAAGCTTAAAGCTTTTGTTTCAAAATCTATTTAAGTGGCTTTACGAAAATCTTTATTTTAAAGCTCTTTTACAATTCGTTATTTACTTTACATTTTAAATATAGTTTTTATTACATTTTTCTAAAAAGCTTTATGTTGTTTGTTGCTGTTGCTTATTGCCTTTTCCTGGATGTTTTTTTTTTTTTTGTTTCTTCCTCCATCATCATCTCAAGTTTATATTTTCCATTAGAATAATTTACTCTCATTTTGATTATAAACCTGAAGTTCATTTGAATTGAAAATTATTAGAGCGCTTGCTGCTGCTGTTGTTTTTTTGCTGTTTACTATGTTGTTATAGTTGTGAGTATTTCAAAAGTTAATAGGAATTTTGAAATATGAATTTTATGTTTAGATCCAAATGTTTTTGGGTATATTGAGTATAAAGAAATATTTACATAATTAAGTTTAAAGGTATGTATATGATATGTTGAGTTATTGAAGCGCACATACACAAACACACACACACATCCTTCAGGGATTTAAATATAAGATTTGTTGATTTGAAATAAGATGAAATGAAATTTCATAAATGTAAGTTTATTTTTTGGAAAATTTTAAAGTGAGGGAGAAAGATTCGTTATTGCTTTAAGTGAATAAGAACTTTACAACAACTTAAAGCCTTTGCCTAACCGTACAATTTCCTGAAAAGCTTGTTTTAAATATTTGTATGTTAACTAACTACATTTAACTAACTGACTTTATTTTATAGCTTTTAGTAGTCTGTAATATAAAAAGCTGATGATCTCTTACTCATCTGATCTTATATCATATGTATGTTAGAGTCATGTTAGATCAGTTTCAAACTATCTAAACTATTAAGCCTACATAAAGCTCTTTATAAATATAGTGATATTTCCAAATGATTATCTTACAATGTCACTTTATTATAAAATTTTTTAATTTTATTTTTCAAATTAAAATTCTTTCCCATCTCTTACACACTCATTTAAAATATCTAACGGTTTGATCTCTACCAAATTTATCATCATGATCATTAATTTCACATAAAAAAATAACGAATATTTTATTAGTCATGCGTGTCTTAAGTGAATTTTCCATTATCAGTCTCACGTAAGACTCAGACTCTACTCTACAGAACAGAAATCAATTTTATTTTAATCACAAACATCCAACACTAGCAGTAGCGCTTGCAGAAGCTTTTAAGTCATAATTAGAAAAATCAAAAGAAAACACTAAAAACAAACAGCAGAAACCAATATATTTCTTATCTACTGGTTTTAAACGCCACATGTGTGATGAAGATACTACTATACTCCAGTTATTAACATTTTTTTCGTGTCTCTTATTTTTTACGACTTGTCTTACCAGCTCATAGCCAGGCTACTTAATTTAGTCATTTATTTTAAACATTTTGTTGCTTACCACTTATTTGCGTCTCCGGAATTCTGTGTGTTTGATCTCTTTTTATGTATTTTTTACAGTAAATATCAATTTGAAAATATTTTAGTTATTTATACTTGTGTTTTAAAAAACTTACTTTCAATTTTTTCCTCATTTTCTTTAATAAAAATTTTAGTTAAATTTTTATTTTTGAGAAGGCACTTAAAATATGTTTAATTGAGGATGTAGTTTAATTGAAAATCTGAATTGTTACAGATAATTAGAAATTTTCAAAATGGCAATTTTGACCTTTGCATTCAAAATTAACATCTTGTTAATTCAAAAAAGCTTAAGATTGAAATAAGTAGAGTTTATGTTAATATACTAAAACGTTTTATTTAAAAGGCTAAATCTGATCTTTGACCTGGAAGTAACTTACTACAGTTTATTATATATTTTTTTCACAATATTTAGTTACTTCCTCTAACTAATAGCAATTGTAATAATAGTTTATGTGTTATCCAGTTACTTTAAAAAAAAAAATTTTCCAATACCCACTTCTTTTAACTTTCTATAGTTAAAATTTTATTTACAGTTTTCATATCATTTGATAGAATTTTCTTTTTTTCTTTTGTTTTGAATTTTAGTTTTTCCTAAAATTTTTATGTCATAAATTTTTTATTTATATTCGGGTAACATTTTTAAAGCGAAACATACTGAGAGATAAAAGCTTTTTCATGTTGTATATTATATCTATTTTAATTTTTACTATTGCTGCTTTTATTTGTTTATTTGTTGTTTTTTTAATACATTTCATTCATACCAATTTAGAAAACTGTCTATGTATATACCAATTCCCTGTAGTTCGTAGTGGATATCACGACCAAGTTTTGATCTCTAGTCTATAGGTTAGTCTACACACTAATCTATAGTCTATTCAATAATCTAATCTAAAGTCTAGTATATTCAATAGTCTAGTCTGTAGTGTAGTCTATAGTTTAGTTTATAGTATAGTCTATAGTCTAGTCTATAGTCTAGTCTATAGTTTAGTCCATAGTCTAGTCTATAGTCTAGTCTATAGTCTAGTCTATAGTCTAGTCTATAGTCTAGTCTATAGTCTAGTCTATAGTCTAGTCTATAGTCTAGTCTATAGTCTAGTCTATAGTCTAGTCTATAGTCTAGTCTATAGTCTAGTCTATAGTCTAGTCTATAGTCTAGTCTATAGTCTAGTCTATAGTCTAGTCTATAGTTTAGTCAATAGCTTATTCTGTTATCTAGTCTACAGTCTATTTTATAGTCTAGTCTATTGATAAGTCTATAGTATAGTCTGTATTCTAGTATTTTGTCTAGTCTATGGTCCAGTATATTATCTTCCTCAGTATAAAGTCTAGTCTACGATCTAGTCTAGTCTATAAAGTAGTCTAGTCTATAGTTCTCGACTAATCTATAGTTAACCTCTTCATAGCATCTCTCTTGACATCTAGTCCAGTTTCTCACTAATAGCCTAATGTAATGTAGTTTATTTAAATGCTATTATTTTTCCTAACATTTAATCAAAATGGCTTCTTCCTTAGCTATTCGCTCCATACCAAAATCATTTTTTATACCTCTAGACAAAATATGCGTAACATTGGTAGTGTTGGAATGCCACTTGATATTTGTTCATAATTTACATTAAACGTAACAATGTAGTTTTCCTTCCGATATTGTAGGCACTTGAGCACACAGAGTATACGTACGGCACAAGTGTGTTAAAAGTCTTCACACTAATTTACATGCCACAAAATGTAGCAAGAAGATGTAGAATAAAGAAATAGTAAAGGAAAATAAGAATTTTGCTTAAGGGCATTTTAAATGAGAAAAATAGGCTTCAATAAGAGAATGCAAATAATGAGTCTTGGATTGGTATTTATTTTATAATGAAGTAGTACAACGAGAAAAATAAATTATTTCGATTATAACAAAGCAACGGAAGTAAATAGGTCAAAAATATTGAAAACTTTTTTAAGCAGTGACTATTTAACACTTGTTGATTGTATATTTTATTTCTAGCTTAAATTTTTTACATTTATCTTCAACTTTTTTCTCACAGTGTATTTTTTTTTTTTTTTTGTTTCTTAAAGCAAATTCTATGAAAACCTAAATTGTATACTCATTTACTAATGATTGATTACTTGAAAAACCAACAAAATCCCATAGTAACTTTACACATTAAGGACTTGTGTGAAAATGTTTTAACTCTAAAATAAATAAATACTAAATACTACTGAAATTTAAATTAATGTAAACAAAATATATTTAAATGAAAACTATTATTTTTACATTTAAAAGATACAGAATAAATTTATCTAGTTTTGTGGATTAAAAAAGTATATGTATACATATACATATATGTATATAGAAAACTGATACAAAAACAAAACTATTTGCAGATTTTTATCATATATATTCTTTAAATATTTAAATTTTAGTCTACAATAAATAACTGCATACATACATATTTATTTATTTACTTTACTTTATGTATAAAAACACTATAAATATTAAAAAAAATTACAAATAGAAACTATTTGTTGAAGAAAAAAAAATCCAATATAAACAAATTTTTTTTAGGCCAAGTTGTTATAGCCTCCTACTCTTTTTCTACATGTTAGAGAACCAAGCCATTTCTATGAATCAACCAAACAAGCAACTACTCTAAATGGTATAAAAAAAACTATATTGTTGCATTTAAAATATGTTGTTTCATTTTAAACTCATCATCGGAATCATCATTATCATCCTCTCATCATCATTTGGTTTAAGTTATAAAACCAAAAACAAACATAAATTGAACTAAAATGAACTGAACCCTGCAGAGAAATGTTAATGTCTTCTAGAATCTTGGCTCGAAATAATTAAAATTTGCTAATTTGTCACGTATGGAGAGATTAGACTGCAATTAGTGTAAATATATAGACTAGACTATAGACTAGACTATAGACTAGACTATAGACTAGACTATGGACTAGACTATAGACTAGACTATAGACTAGACTGTAGACTAGATTATAGACTAGACTATAGACTAGACTATAGACTAGATTATAGACTAGACTATAGACTAGACTATAGACTAGACTATAGACTAGACTATAGACTAGACTATAGACTAGACTATAGACTAGACTAAAGACTAGACTAAAGACTAAACTATAGACTAGACTAGACTATAGACTAGACTATAGACTAGACTATAGACTAGACTATAGACTAGACTAAAGACTAAACTATAGACTAGACTATATACTAGACTATAATAGACTAGGCTATAATAAACTAGTCTATAATAGACTAGACAATATACTAGGCAATGGGCAAAACAAGACTGTAGGTAAGACCCGTCTATAGCCAGACAAATTAGGCTGTAGCCTGTCCATATACTCGTCTATGGACTAGTCTATATTCCTGATAATATTAAACTGTAGTATAGTTGACTATAATCTAGAACTCTACGCTAAACTATGCTCTAAAATCATATTATAGTATAGACAGGACTATAGATCTCATTATAGACCAGACTATAAAATCCTTTATAGTCCGGTCTATAATGGCTTCAGATTGTAAAAAGAAAACATTAAATTATATAGATAAAAATTTAAGCACTTGAGATTTATTATTATATGCATATTTTTTACCCCTTTTAGATTTATGCATTTGCTATTCAATTACCCATTGATTTTATTACCTCAAAATCGATTTTGAAAAATGTCTAAACTAACAACTGCTGGCATAAAAATCAGCTCAACCCTTAAGTGCATTTCCTACGAATACTATTTATTTAACTATTTAGCTCAAACTTTTGCTACCTTGTTTTTTGTTTTACTTATTTGACTTGACAAATAGAAGAGAAAAGTCTTCAAATTTAAGTATTTTGAACTCCCCAACGTATCATAATGAATGTAATAAAAACTTAACAATAAAATAAAATACAATCAAGTGGTAGAAAAAAACAAAGCCCTACACCCCCCAAAATAATATAAATAAATAAAACCAAAGTACAAAAAACAGCAAATCCCACCCATAAACACACACAAAGTACACAAAACAAAACTCCCCTTTTCAGCACTAAAGAACAACAGCAAAAGGAAAACGCAGCAGCCCAAACTGTTTATGATTTTCTAAGACAAAACAACTAAAATACTTAACTTCTTCTTAGAATAGTGGAAACAAGAAGAAAAACAGCAGCAACAACAACAACAAGAAAGTGTAATAAACCCTAAATCCCTTGGCTAAAATCATAAATATGAAAACTGTATAATGGATCGAAATATTTTTGCTCATCACCAATTCCCTAAGCGCACTTGCTCTTTTTTCTTGTTGTTGCTGGTTCTTATTTTCAGTTTTATATATATTTTTCTTTTTTTTTCGTGCGTCTACTAAACAAAAATTACGTGTATTATCCATATCATGCTCAACATCATCATCATCAGCAACAGCATGATGTTCATCAGTGAGTGATTCCACCACCATATGAGTGGGCAGATAGCAAGAATGGAGAAAAGAAAATAGTTAAATATAAATAGTAAACTTTGTGCAAAAATGATTTTAAGTCAAAGAAGCCCTCGAGTCAAAGAAAAACTACATATTCATGATTTGAGAATGAATTTTGGGATTTAACATGTATATGTTTATTTAAGTGTGTGTGTTGTGTGCAAGTGTTTAAGTAACCTCGTATATTTTAAATGTCAGCCTGAAAACAAAAACCAATTTTGTTTAAGACCAAACGAACACATGTTTATGCCAAATATTTCCTTAGTCCTTTTCTTTATATAAATAAATTTCATATTTCTTTTTTTGTTTTCTTTCTGACTCCATGATAGAGTGGTTAAGCAAATGAGGAAATAATGACAGGATGGTATGAAACAAATTAAAAATCACTCAACAAAAGTGGCAGGCATAGCTCGCTAAAAAGTATTTTGATAGCAATTTTTGTTTAAATGGAAAGGTTTCTTTAATTTTTATTGCGAACTCAAAACTTTAAACTTTTTAACCCACAATTCTAAAAAAAAAAATAATCTGATGTAGTAAAACTCAAAATTTTAATTTAAAGTCCAAACTTAAAGCACTTACTTAATTATAAACATCATTTTTGTTAGATTACCTGTAAAAAGAAAGAAAAGATAAATAAATAATTAATAATATTAACAGAACAAATATTTAAATGTAGAACTAGAAGATAGGCTAGACTAAAAAAAACTTTATAACCTGCAAATATGAAATATTAATTAAGACGACACAAGGCACTAGACTGTAGAATAGACCATTGTAGACTATATAATAAAATATAGACTGGACTATAGACTATAGACCATAATTTAGAATAGACTACATACTAAACTATAGACCAAACTATTGACTAGGCTATAGGCTAAACTATTGAGTAAACTATAGACTAAACTATTGAATAGACTATGTATTAGAGTAACTACTAGACTGTAGATTAGGAAATAAACTAGATTGTAGACTAGGCTATTGACAAGATTTTAAACTAGCTTATAGAACAGACTACAGACTAGACTATATACTAGATTATATATTAGACTATAAGCTAGACTATTATGGTCTACACTATAGACTAGACTATAGACTAAACTATAGACTAGACTATACTATAGACTAGACTATACTATAGACTAGACTATAGACTAGACTATAGACTAGGCTATAGACTTGACTATAGACTAGACTATAGACTAGACTATAGACTAGACTATAGACTAGACTATAGACTAGACTATAGACTAGACTATAGACTACACTATAGACTAGACAATAGACTACACTATAGACTAGACTATTGACTAGACTGTAGACTTGACTATAGACTGGTTTTAAGACTTTACTAGACTTCTGTGTGGACTATTTACCATTTTGCGTTCAATTTTAAAGCAAGCTTAACTTTCCTAAAATTAAGCTGAAAATGAGCAAATTGTTAACATTGCTTTACAAATTATAATCTAATTATTTTAATCCATTAAATTAATTACCTAGCGTGAGATTATTTTAAGCTCCCCGACATATTTGTTCGAAAATAATAAGAAACTAGTAGTCAAACAAATTAATATGTCTTGTTAGTAACTAATTACAAATTGTTATTACCTTTGCAGTTAGTTTTTTTTTTCTTATAATAAAGCCATTAAGTATTTTTTTTTTCATAAAATTTAATTTACTAAAAAAAATATATATAAATTTCTACTTTTCTACTTAATGGCTTAAGAAAAAACTTAAATCATTAAGCTCATTATAACAAAAAAAAGTAACACTTTAACAACATTTTAACTGTTTTAAACTTTAAAACCAAACACAAGAAAGAAAACTATTTTGGGTTAATGTGAACACTACAACATAATATTAAGACAATTTCTAAAATTTAAAGTAATTTAAAATAAACTACAGGAAAAGTCTACTTAAAAAAGAAACTAAACTATTTGACAAGCTAGCAAGCAAGCAAGAGAGAGAGAGAGAGAGAGAAATACATTTGCTGTCAGTTTGCTGTTTATTTAACTAAAAGATGACCTGTCATTAAATTATGAAACTTACAAAACAAAACATCAAACATAATTTACTACCTAGAAGTAGATGAAAATAAAAATGTTTATTATTTTTTGAAAAAAAAAGCAAATATGAGAAACACTTTACAAATAAATTTACTTAAGCTTTTTATTTGTTTTTTGACAGTTGGTGAATTATTTAGAAACAAAAACAAACAAATGGCGTTCAAATTAGACAGCCCTGTCTAAAGGTAACAACAATACCTCTAACTGTTTCAAGAAATTTTATACAAATAACGACTTTTTGTAAAAAAAAGTTTTTTTTTTTTCAACAAATTTTAAAAGTATATTTGTTAAATTAGTTTCCTAGGAAAAGGCAGAAACAAACAAACAGGGGGCCATAACAGGCTTCTTTTGTTTAGCTTTAACATTTATTGTTTTCCTTGTTGTTTTGCCAAAAAATAAAAATGCCAAAAATAACATGCCGGTGTTAAAGTGTTCAAATTATATTGTCAAGAGGCGAGAAATTTCTTTGGAATATATATTTCATGTGTTTTATTTATTTATTTTTTTTTATTTCACACTTTTTTTGGTTCCTGTTACGTTTTCTCTAAAGTTCTTGTTTTTTTTTTGTATATTTTTTATTTTTGTGTGAAACGTGCCACAATATATTTAATGACATGATGTTGTTTTGTATTGTGCCGTATTGTCATTTCTTTTATTCTAAAATGTTGTTGAAAGTATTGAAATTTTGTGAAATTCAATATAATTTTTTATATTTTTGCAGGTTTTCCTTAGGTTCGTTTTTTTCATGTGTCTGTTTTATTATTGTAGATTTTATATAAAAGGTATGCAAATTTATTAAGGGTTATTTTTTATGTATGTATACCCATAATTTTTACCACTGCCTCTCTTACCCCCCAATTTAACAGATATAGACCTCTAGTCGGTCAAAAACGAATATTAACATGTCCCAGTAAAAGCTAAAATGTTAAAATTTACCTACGCAATAGCATTTTTGGTCTTAAGATCGAATTTTTGGCAGTAATGACACCGAAAGCGTGTAAATACTACGCTCGCTTACAAATAAGGAGTTAGTTAAATAATAGTGAAGTCGCCTTTGTATAAGATAATAGGTAAGCAGTTTTGTTTTCAACAAAAAGTGGACAATAAGGATACGGCCTTTGCGGAAAGGTTTAAAGTCGAAAGCAGTATGAAAATCTTGAAAAGAAAGTAATTACATATTTCATGCAATATTTGCAAGTCTTAACTCTAAACTAGTAATGGGGATGGGTGGTAGTAGTCATTGAAAAGTAAGATGCTGAGTAAGTTCATGTCATAACCATGTTGCTGCTAGGGTGCAACTTAAGAATTCTATTTATGTATCTATCTAACTAACTAACTAACTATCTGACTAACTGACTAACTAACTATCTGGCTGACTAACTAACTAACTAACTAACTAACTAACTAACTAACTAACTAACTAACTAACTAACTATCTGACTAACTGACTAAATAACTATTTAACTAACTAACTAACTAACTAACTAACTAACTGACTGACTAACAGACTAACTAACTATCTAACTAACTAACTAACTAACTAACTATCTGACTAACTAACTAACTAACTGACTAACAGACTAACTAACTAACTAACTAACTAACTAACTAACTAACTAACTAACTAATTGACTAACTGACTAACTGACTAACTAACGAACTAACTAACTAACTAACTAACTAATTAACTAATTAACTACCTAACTAACTACCTAACTAACTAACTACCTAACCAACCAACCAACCAACCAACCAACTAACTAACGAACTGCAGAACTAACTTATTTTATACTACAAGATCGAATATTTTGCGAAGAACTGAGATTCTAGTAGAAAGTTCTTTATGAACCTAACCCCCACACGAACTCCCCTGACTTAAGGGTGAAAATGTAGGGTATCATATGGTTGACCATGCCCTACTATAAATTCATTTATATCAATTCCATTTTTTTAAGAAAAAAAGACAAAACCGAAGAAATTAAACTGTTTTCTTATAAAAATCGAATTTTATTTAAAAAGTGGAATTTTTGTCATGCATCTATAAAAAACTGATTCAATTTTTAGGGGAATAATATGATTTGAAGGAAAAATATATATTTATAGAAGTTGAGATAGAATTTAAAAAAAAAAAATAAAAATAAGAATTTAAGTTTAAAGTTTAATTAAAAAAAAAATCGGAAGCTTTAACGGAATCATCTCGTTTCTGACGGCATAAAAATAACTTAAAATTGCTGATGGGATTATAACTGTTATACAATTTTTGAAAGTTTCATATCGGCCACATACAGTATAAAAAAGTAAAGTCGAAGTGGTTTATTAACTGAAAAAAAAAGCTTTCGAAATTTTGAAATATAAAGTGTTTATGTTTGATCCACAACATTTATACGAATAGGGATCGTGGTTAAATCGTGAGAGAAAGACACATGCCGTTAAACACAGCAGTTTAGCCATGTTTTTGATCAAAAGCATTAGCAGCCGTAAAAATATGCTTTTGCTGAATAAAGAGTGTTTGCTTTATGCATTAATGTATCCAATATTGATCGAAAGCTTATCTAAAAAGTCTCGCTACAAATATTTATCTTAAATTCACTTTACATTCACACGTTTTTCTTTTAATGTCCAAATTCCCTCACACATCTCCTAACTAACTAATATTACTCCCCTTTCACAAATAGTTAATGCCACTACGTGTTAGCATACGTAATAAATACAACAACATCACACTTTTAAATTTAATATAATTTCTTTTTGGGGTGTATTAAGGCATTGAAAAATGGTATCAAGTCCTTAACTTGTACACATGTATGCATGTTAATATGTTCTGGTCTTTGGTCATGTTTGCCTGACGTAACTCTGATTCCCTCTATCCCTCTATTCTAGCAATCTGTTTTTTGGGGTAAGAGGAAACCTTTAAAACCTCAAAGTGCTAAAATATAGAAAATAAAAAAACAGATGGATTTTTTTTTTTTTGTTGTGTTCATCAAACTAAGTGTTAAACATAAAAATGATGACATATTTAGGTTCCACACACCGATATGCATACATACATACATACTTATTCGTTTAGGAGTTTACAAACTAAAAGTGGTTTAAAAAAAGGGAACTTCCATTTTAACATTCTTTAAATTATTATGCAAACAAGTACGAGTATACTTGTACCACATACGTAAGTACATTTGAATTTATGTCCGTCTGTCACAGTGTGTCTTTGGGTCTTTATGATGAATATGCAAACAGGAGAAGAATGCCAAGAGAAATACTTAGAGCTAAACTTGTTTAGAATTGAAAATTTTAAATGTTTTATTGTTTGAGTTAATAAAGTTCTTTTAGTTATCTTCCCTGTTTTTACCTAACAGTGCAAATATTTTCACAACTCAAACGACAAAAAAAAACCTCAAAATACCTTAAACAAGTACAAACATATATGTTGATATATTTTATTTTAAAATGAAGTATTATATTGCACACAAAAAAAATAAACTACAACAAACTTTTACATTTTATAAAAAGTTGTTTTTGTCCAGGATAAATCATACAACAACTAGCGAACTAAAGAAAATACACATAAACATTCTGTCACATATACAAATACATGTTTAAGCCGTTAAACAACCAACCCCTTCTTCTATTAAATGTGTATAAAAATAAAACCATATTAGTATATTACATAAGGAACCACGATAATCTAGAGCATAATATGCCAGATTTTGGGAATGTTATATTTGTACT
Organism: Lucilia cuprina; assembly: GCF_022045245.1. Classification (NCBI taxonomy): domain Eukaryota; kingdom Metazoa; phylum Arthropoda; class Insecta; order Diptera; family Calliphoridae; genus Lucilia; species Lucilia cuprina. The sequence goes on along the minus strand of NC_060953.1, from coordinate 40,813,035 downwards.
CTTGGGATGTTTAGTCAGACTGAAGAAGTTGGGAACCTCAAACGGTTAGGTTAGAGTAACATTTTTAATAGAAATATCTCTACTGCACATACAGTAATTGTTTTAGTTAAGCCGGCTTTACACGATCACACAAGTAATACATGATCTGTCAAAATTTGTGTAGAAAAGAACGGATGAGATCGTATAAACGCAATATGTAATGAAATCATCACGCATTGAGAGAGAATACGAATGAAAAATTTGACAGTCGTATGGCTCTCTTCAGTTTTTGAAATGATTCAAAAAGCAAGCAGGTCACATTAGATCAGGGATAAATTTTTATGTAAACACATACAAAAAAAGTGAAACAGCTGTTTCCATCTTTCTTTGTTATTGTTTTATATAAATCGTATAAACACAAAAAATATTAATCATACGTCTTTTATTCTTCTTTCTTTATACGGAAGAGATTTAATTAGATTTTACGTACGTAAAAAGTAATCATGTGAAGTGCTCTTTAGTTCCCACTAGTCAAACCACAACCTCATTACGGAAGAGTTTTCAGATGTAATAAAAGCTTTTAACCAGTTCAAAAGACATGTAGAACAGTCTAGAGCCAATCAACAGTTATCGCTCTGATCTACTTCAAGTGTTAATGATGATGATCAACTCATAATTGAATAGCGAAGAGAGCGCATTCTTCAGAGTGATCCTATGTTAGTGCGTTAGTAATAACAGGTCATGGGTTCGAATCACACAAGAAACTTTGTTATCGCCTTAGGTGGTAATGACAACGACATGCGAGAAGAGTAGGAATTTTTTAAAGTGTACCTATGTATGTTCAAGGGTAGTATTTTAATCTATACGGAAGGAGTTCATAGGTTCGATTCACACTAAAGACTCAGGAAACTCCCCAAGTAAAATTGTTCGAAGCCAGCAGATAAAAAAGGGATCTAGGGATCAATCAAATCTTGATAAAAAAATAGGTATTAAATTACATGTGTACATAAGAAGAAAGAACTGTTTTGCAATGTCACTGTAACTCAGAGAGTTCTTTACCGATCTAGTGGACATATTGTGTCTAAACTACTACTAACATTGATGCAAATTTCATAGGAAGAGTAGGTTTTAAAAGTTCAAAGTTTAAATGAAATATTTCAGATTATAAGATTGCCGCAAAAGGAACAATATAGCAAAAAAGACTCCTAAAGACTCATTAATAACGTATAAATTTATCTTTAAACTATTTCACAGAACTTTCTTAGTTTTATATCTCTCAATATGAACCAACTCCCGGATATTCCGCAAAAATATATCTTAAGACATTTGAATTTACGTTTAAAAACTGTTTATCAACGTATTAACGCACATTTATTTATCTTATAAAATCTCAAACAAACTTCTCTCTCTTTCTCTACCCTCAAAAAATATTTGCTTTCATAAGTGACAATGTGTATGTGTGTGTTTCATAACCTACACCACTTCAGAGAGGATGGTATATTGGATTGGTAACGTTTAAAAATAATGGTCCTATACTCAGCTTATCGGCTAACAATAATTTTCCGAGCCGATTATATTATGTCTGTTTGTCCATATTGATTTTGTAATCAAATCAATATTTATGAAAATTCTATGATATTTGGTACACGTATTACCAAGGACGAATCCTATTGATTTTCATTATTTTACCAAACGCCCACTGGACTGGGACTGAATTTGAAATTCGAAATAACAAACTTTTATATAGTCTCTCCAACTAATTTTTGTTGGAATCGAACAATATTTGATCTAATCGCCCGTATAAACACTCATTTAGATAAACAATTTTTAATAAATAAATTACTTAAATATTTATATCAAACTTAAGATAAATCATATTTTATTGCAGATTTTCGCACAACTATTTTAGGGCATCATATCGGTCATGATCGACTGACTATAATCGCTTACTGGTTAAATCAAAATATTTAACAAAATTTTAAATTCAGCGCTATTTGTTGTTAAATACAATATAATAAGGACTAAACACACACACACAAACAATATCTTACTTCTACATATTTTTTATACCCTACACTACTTTAGTGGTGAGGTTATATTGGGTATGTGTTGATGTTAATAATATTGGTCCTATACCCACCAATCGGCTCAGAATCATTATCTGAGACGATTTAACTATGTCCGTCCGTCCGCCCATGTAAACTTTGTTATCAAACTGCAGGACGCAATTTTGAAAATAATTAATGAAATTTGGTACAGGATTTTCTATCGCCCCAGGGATGAAGCCTATTGAAAAAGGTTAAGATCGGTCAATTATTTCACCTAGCCACCATACAACTGAACCCTTTTTATATGGGTTTGTAAACCATGTACAGGTCGCAATTTTGGAGATAATTCTATAAAATTTGGCACATGGTCTTTTATGATACCGTAGACGAAGTCTATTGAAAATGGTTAACATCGGTCCATTATTTCACCTAGCCTCCATACAACTGAACCCGCCGAGTAGGGCTTTTAAGTTAATAATTATGTTTAATATAATCGTATCTTGACAAAAAGCTGTAAAACTGAGTTCAATACTAGCCTTGATGATCCTCATGAACTTTATAACTATAGGGCCTCATTTGATCTAAGTCCCCATAAAAAGTTCCCTTAAAAATTTGACTTAAATGTCCACAATTTCATTCAACAATAAATGACTTATGTATATCTGAGGCAAAGGTACAATTCAACTTAAATGCTTTATTATAAAAATTAAATCATATTTTATTGTTGTAACAGATGTAGGGTATTATATGGTCGGCCTCGCCTTACTATAATTTCTTACATGTTTATTTGTGTAATAGTATTGTTGCTTTCATATCTATGTATTTATATATTTGCCTTTAAGATGAGAAAAATAAATAATAAAAACAAACAACAACCACAATAACAATAATAACCATAAGTAGAGTAAAAGGACACCATCATCCTTAATAAAAAACCAAAATATATGATAAACAAACATACGCACACACTTGAGAAGAAGATGTCAATGTTTACCTACCACACACACACACACTTATGTTCTCATTTAAACATACAAAAACAACAACACTTTGATATTAAAATAATAAGACCTTTTTTATATTTGTGCGTTATTATTGTCTTATTGTTGCTGTTTTTTTTTTTTGTTATTGTTGTTGCTGATATATTTTTATATGTCTTTAATATTTCTTTATGAGCCATAAGCGGAAATTCAAACAAAAGCCAGCATTTTTATGTATTTTTTGTTTTGTTTTTGTTCTTAATTTAAAGACTTCTTTTTATTTTTCTTTTTCTTGAAGAACATCTAAATGGTTTCAATGGTTTTAAATTGTAGAGGATGGATGTTATTGTCCTGTTTAGTTGAGTAATTTTCACACCTCTGTTGATTTCTTTTATTTAGATAATAAATATTCAAAACGAATAATAAGAACCTTTTGAAAAAGTTACCCAGCAAACATTGAATAATAATTCTAAAATTAAGACAAATGCTTCTTCAGCTTAAGATATCTCTAAATTCTTTTTATTAATATAAAGAACTCATACTTTTATATTTATGTAACAAAAACACCGCCCCTATAAAATTAATAAGTATTTAATACAAATTTATCCTCTATCTCCCTCGTCTGTTAACAATTAATTTTAATCTTCTCTTTATTAAACAGTTGAAAGGAAATTAATTATCAATGTTGTGTGTTTAGTACATATTCTACTTTATCCCACTAAATGCTTCCACTAATACCCCCAGATACATCATGTTTTATATGTATCTATCTTTTGCTTTAAACTATAAACCTACCAGCCCCTCTCCCCAAACTAATTGAAACAAAATGAGCTTAATTTATAATCTCAAATAACACCTCAAATTTCCTAAAGGCCACAGGGAAGTTATAATACTTGTAAAATAATATCTAATTCTTACCGGGAAAAAAAGTAAAATATCGAATTTAATTTTGTATGAAAATATGTATATATTTCTTTAGAAAGGACACCCACACGTTTAGCAAAATACACAAACACACTCTCAATGATAGATATACATACATATAAATAAATACTTGAGGGCTTTGAAGAAAATAATATGGAAAATTATTTAGTTTGAAAATAGAAATTGTTTGATCGAACAAAAAAAAAACATATGCAAATCTGATAATATTTTTCTGGGAATATTCGTGTAAAGTTTAAGATTTTAAGATTCTCTAAGGCATACAAGAACTAGACTTTGTGGAAAAAATCATCAGGTTATTGATTTTTTGTACAATGGATTGTAGTCCCGACTATATTTTACTCTATAGTTAAGATTATAAAAGACCATAGATGAGTTTATTATTTAGACTATAGTCCTCAATAAAATAGAGACTAAAGTACCGGCCATAGCTAAGTATATAGCACTATTTGTAGCTGAGAAAACTGTCTACATTAAAGGTAGGAATACATATTATACTGTAGTTGAGATCATAGTTAAGACCAAAGCAAATATTGTTGTGTCGACTATAGACTAAAACTAAACTAGAAATGAACTAGAAGTAGAAGTAGAACTGAACTAGAAGAGAACTAGAACTGAACTAGAACTGAACTAGAACTGAACTAGAACTGAACTAGAACTGAACTAGAACTGAACTAGAACTGAACTAGAACTGAACTAGAACTGAACTAGAACTGAACTAGAACTAGAACTGAACTAGAACTGAACTAGAACTGAACTAGAACTGAACTAGAACTGAACTAGAACTGAACTAGAACTGAACTAGAACTGAACTAGAACTGAACTAGAACTGAACTAGAACTGAACTAGAACTGAACTAGAACTGAACTAGAACTAGAACTGAACTAGAACTGAACTAGAACTGAACTAGAACTAAACTAGAACTAAACTAGAACTGAACCAGAACTGAACTAGAACTGAACTAGAACTGAACTAGAACTGAACTAGAACTGAACTAGAACTGAACTAGAACTGAACTGGAACTGAACTAGAAATGAACTAGAACTGAACTAGAACTGAACTAGAATTGAACTAGAACTGAACTAGAATTAAACTAGAACTGAACTATAACTAACCTAGATCAGAACTAGAACTGAAGTGTAAGTACTTAAGAATGTGGTCTATAGTCCACATTTTAGCTATAATCCAGTCTAAAAGTGCGCACGATTGTTTAGGTTGTAGGAGAGACCATCGTATAGTAGAGATTTTAGTCCAGACTATAGAAGGACCATAGTTAAATAATAGTAGAGACTGCAGTAAAGTTTTTTTTTGCAGTTAGGACTACAATTTAATCTATAGGCCGGGTAAAACTATAGTTCTTACTGTAGTTTAAGTTGTAGTCCACATTACAGTTTAAACAATAGATCGGACTGTGATATATAAAAAGAAACCGATCAGCAGATGTTGCTAAAATAAATGCAACAATATGTATATCATGTAAGGTCCTTTCTTTTATCAATCATAACATTAAAGGACGTGCCTTTTATATATTCGGTGACAAGAGATTATAAAATTATGTACGTGACATTGAAATCTTTTGAATGATTGTTAACCGTGTGCGTGTGTGTGTAATGTGACATTTTTGACAATAACTACAAGATCTTTTGTGATTTGACATACATAGACAGGGTTTTTGATTTGCAGTGATAGATCACATAACGATAGAAAAACACGTATCCTGCAGGAGAGGGGACAAATTTGATTTCCTTTTATAAAATTTTTAAAGTTTGTGTTATAATAGATGTATTAAAATGTTACTATGTATGTGCAAAATTTATTCTACAAAACCGTTTAGGCCGAGATATCAAACTAAGAGGTTTTGGTTTGCGACAAGTTATTAGTTCCTATCTAAAAAACGGAAAACTTTAAATATCAGAGAGTTTCCAATTGATCTTAATTCTTAACAACTACGTGCAGGAAACTAAGTTGCTGGATTCATAGAGCACTATATGGGGGTTTTTATCAATATTGTGTTAAATCGGATATGATTTTAATATTTTATTAATAAACTTAAGTTTTTCTCTAAATATTTCTACTTGAGTTTAATTTAACTACATTTTATAGTGGGAAACATAAATTTAAAATTTTCCTCTTCATCTTTAACAAACTGTTTTATTTAAAGAAATTATCTTCCATAACTTACCTTTTTTAAAAAAATGAAATTATTTAAAGTTGAGTTTTATTAAATTGTTGTTTTCATTTACTTAATCCACAAGCTAGATAGATATTTTTGTTATTTTTAACTTTTAGCCACAAAAAATTATGTTGAAAACTTTTTCAGTTGCTGTTGTCGTTGTTGTTTTGATGTTGGTAGTAGTTGCTTTAAATTAAAGGTCGGCAACAATTTAACCTTATAATTTGAGGGTTTTCTTTTTTTTAAATAAAACTTTATTTTGCTCTTTTCTTTTTTTACTTTCTTCTTTTATTTATTATTTTACTTTTTGCTTATTATAATATTTTTTTTCTTAACTAACACTTTCCGTTACACAAAGAATGGAAAAATATAGAAAAATTTCAAATTGTTGAACTTCCGTTTTTTTATTGCAAACTTTTCTTTTTTCTGGTATTTGCAACAAATTATTAAACGTTGGCTGATGGTTTGTTACCTTTAACACTAGATCATGCTGATGATGATGATGGTGTTGTTACACTTGGCAAAGTTTGATATTTTTCTAAAAGATTTTTTTTTATATAATTTCCTTTAAACTTTTTCTTTCTTTCTTTTTTGTTGTTTAGAGAGTTTTTCTTGCAAAACTTTTTTTTTTTTCATAAATACTTGATTATTATAATTCTTTTTAGTTGTACAAGAATATTGCACTTGCTACTTTTTTGTTGCTGCTGTTGTTGTTGTTGCTGGTGTTGTTATTGTTGTTGTTGTAATGGGGCACAACCCAGAAATAGTTACGTGGTATTAAGACGAGTACAAGTGGAAACTTTCTTGATTACTTTATAATGTTAAAAATTGTTCTTTAAGCACAAAATGTTTTTAAATTTTTTTTATTGTGGAAATTTGAACAAAAAAAGCGGGTGTTGGTCGAGATTGAGTGAAAAACAAGAAACAACAAAAACAAATCAGTTAACAAGTAAATTTAAGGCCACTAGATAAGCAAAACGGGTAACTTATATGGAAAAACAAACTTTAAGTAACAACTTTTTTTTTTTTGCTCAATGATGTTGCTGTGTTGTTGGCTGCAAAAAACTGTAATCTTAAGACCGTGATCAAAACAGCAGAACGTTGGCTGTTACTTACAACAAACAAAAATCCAAAAAAATAGCAACTAAAAAAAAACACCAACAAATGACGATGATGATGATATGCTGATGGTTTTTTTTTCTTTTCTTTAAGGCGGAAGAATTTTTCTACAAAGTTTTTCTTTTAGTTTTTATTTTTCTATCTTTCTAAATAATTTTGCCTAGATTTTTCTTTTTAAACAGATTGTTGGGCAAAGTTGTCCGTCGAACAACTTCAACTTAAGAAGGCGGTGAAGGACGTTGATAGTTTTTATTTGTTCGTTTTTGTTACTTTTGTTGTTGTTGTTGTTGTTGCTGTTGTAGATGTTGTCAACATTTAGTTGTTGAAATTCCTTTGTGGCACTTGCTGTTTATTGTATGTAGATGCTAAAGATACGTTGTTTGATTGTTGTTGCTGTTTGTTGCTTGGGGTTGAGTTTTTTTGTTGTTTTGTTTTGCGGCAGATGTTGTCTGTTGATAGCAAACAACATATTTTTTGTTTTAAATCTATTAAGAAACTTTTTCCTTTATTTCTTTGTTTTATAAATGAATTTTTTTCTTAAACTTTTAAAACTTGTTTTTTTTTTATTTTTGCTTGACCAATTTTTCTTTAGGTGTAGGTTTTTTTTTATTTTTTCTTAAAAACTTAATAATTTTCCCGAATAATTATTTGGTAATTTAATAGTTTTCTTTTTTTTCTTCAAAGAAAAAATTTTTTTTTCATAATTTCATATCCATAACTTTAGAACACGTAATTAAACGCACGCGATTTTGTGTTTGTAATCAAAACCAGCCGAAAACCAACGCACATGCATGCACATCGTCTTCTTTAATTTCATTCATCAAAACTGTTTTTTTTTTTTTGTTTTCGCACAACCTTTAGGAAAAACCTACAAATTATTTTTTATACATTTTTAACTTCAGAACGGTCTGTCTTGTCTGTTCTTGTAACACGAGCGTTTCATATATCATGCGCTTTATGGTCTTCTTTTGTGGGTTTGTCTGTCTTTCTATAAATATTTTTTTTGTATCTTTTATTTACACAGCGCGCTACTAATAAAAATTTTGCTTTAAACGTTACGTACGAACCGGTCTCTAGCACTAAACTAAATTCATATAGGAACAGGTCATTCCGACAACCACTAAACAATATAAAATTGTCTTCATAACGTTTCGAACTTATTGTGAACACACTCTTTTTCGCTGCTCAAACTTTGTGCTTAGAAAATTCCATCTGTTCCTATAAGGTCTTTGTTGCAGGTTTGATCAAACTTGCTTGCAACATTTTGTATCTAGTAAATTGAGTATTTCAATTCCATTTGTTTTATTATTGAAGTATCTCTAAGATTTTTTACTCATTTTTATTGGAATTTTTTTTTGGTATCTTTTGGTTTGTTTATGTTTACAGATGGTTTTTGTTTATCATAAGATGTGGATGTTTCTCTCTTTCTTATGAAAATTATTTTTTAAAAAGTTTAATATTATATTTGGTATTTTTATATAGGTTTATGGACTATATTATTATCCACCACCGTTCATGTCAATTATAGGCACCGAACTTTTTAGACCTTATGAGAACGATAAATTTTGCCTAAAGCTGAAATATTTCAAAATTTCTTTTCTGGAAGGATCTTTCTGTGGGGCTAGAGTGAACGTCTTAAAACTGCAAATAGATAGATATATAGATAGATAGATAGATAGATAGATAGATAGATAGATAGATAGCTAGATAGATAGATAGATAGATAGATAGATAGATAGATAGATAGATAGATAGATAGATAGATAGATAGATAGATAGATAGATAGATAGATAGATAGATAGATAGATAGATAGATAGATAGATAGATAGATAGATAGATAGATTGATAGATAGATTATTTAGTTATTTAGTTAGTTAATTAGTTATTTGGTTAGTTAGCTAGTTAATTAGTTAGTTAGTTAGTTAGTTAGTTAGTTAGTTAGTTAGTTAGTCAGTTAGTTAGTTAGTCAGTTAGTTAGTTAGTTAGTTAGTTAGTTAGTTAGTTAGTTAGTTAGTTAGTTAGTTAGTTAGTTAGTTAGTTAGTTAGTTAGTTAGTTAGTTAGTTAGTCAGTTAGTTAGTTAGTTAGTTACTTAGTTAGTTAGTTAGTTAGTTAGTTAGTTAGTTAGTTAGTTATTTAGTTAGTTAATGAGTTAGTTAGGTAGTTAGTTAGTTAGTTTCTTTTTAATACACTATTTATTTATTCCTACTTTGAATCACTCATTTTTCTCTTTCAAGTTTATTTCTCTTTCACTCAATATAACCCAATGCTCTCTGTTTATTTTTCTAGTTTCACTCATTTCCACTACAACCTGTTTTCCTATTGGAATCTTGACATTTTGTTGTTGCAACAGTATTTTCATCAAATGTTAGTACAATCGTACACACACACACATCACGTACTTTTAATAAAAACCTTACACCAGGTGAGTTTTTCCATTTACATTATTAGTTTTTCCTGTCATTTGTTTGCTCTTTTTTTTTGCCTCTGCTGTTTCGTCTTTCTCTTCTATATAATTTTCTTGATGTTGTTATTGTACTTGTTGTTTCCCCCTTGTTGTTTTCTATTGTTGCTGCGGCTGCCAGCTCTCAGTGTGCGAGTGTACATGAATTAACTTCATTTAGTTCAATTTAGTACTTTTTTGCTTGTGGAAAGAAAAACCAAAGAAGTGATTTTACTTTCTTGTTGAATTAAATGTTATTGTTGTTGGATTTTTGTCTTCATCCTTAAGCAGGTGGAAATATACATTGGCAGTGCCAGCACTATTGCTGGTTACTACCACAGCCACTCAATATGCCATGCCGCCTCTGCCTCTTTACTAATAGAGTAGAATAGAAAGAAAATCCTAAGACTCTTTTGGGTTGTAGTATGAATAAAGTAAGATATTACTTTAGTGATAATCTGTGTGGTTAATTAGCTATTAATTTTAATGTGATTATAATGATTTTGTTCCTTTTTAATATGTTTATTCGTTTCGTTTCATTTCTTTAGATTTCTGTTTAGTTTTTGTTTTTTGTTCGTTTTTATTTTTGCATCCTTTTTATCTCTGTTTTGAGGTTAAGTGTGTTGAAATAAATGTAATTTTAATTAATAACTTATTAAATTTTATACATTATTAAGCTTATCTTTTTATTGCATTAAATGTTTAAGGAGCGAGTGTTGTTTTTGTCTTGGAGAGAGAGTGGAATTTAATTAAAGAAAATTTTTAATTTTTTGTTAAGGAGTATTTAAGCGATTGTGATCATGGTTGGTTGGTTGATTATGGTGATAGTTTACTACACACTAACTGTCAAGTACAGTTTAAGGGACTCTGTTTTGATAAGATCATACCAACTCCCATTCTCACCAAGGCTTATTTCTTAACCTATTTATTAGCCAGGAATCCGTTTCTCTTAGCTTCTAGGACAGGATTTGATATCTTATCTTATAATGATCGAATTTTCCAATTAAATTATATTCTATCAAATTCATCTGTTATGGATTAAGCAGTAGACTTCAATGTGAGTAAGCAGATTAGTTTTTCTTATTAATGATCACAGTTTTTTCGTGATCAATAGAAGTTGATCATATGGAAATTGATTTTTAATTTTTGCAGATCAATTATTGATGTCCAAATATTGTTTAAAAGGGTTTTATGATTATACGAAATTTCTAATCATGTTCCTTATCTTAATTTAATGGAACTTAACAACGTTAATGACATTTTCAGATTTTTATAAAAATTGATATGGGTTTATTGAAAAACATCATCTTCTTTAAGAAAAATAATCATCAATGATCGGTTTTTTTTATATATAAAGTGAATTACATTGTAAATCACTCAAATCAAGCTTCTTTTTTTAATTAAACATCATGATCAAAAGAATTATGTCTATGAATGTTTACAGATCAAATTTATTTTCTCTCTTAGTTATTAAAAATAATCGCAGATCTATGAAAATTATCTAATTTAATATTTGAATTCTATTCGAAAATAGAAAAATTTAAAGAGATCACTATCTACTATCATGTCTTTGAAAGTTTACATATCAAATTTATTTTCTCTTTTAGTTAATTGAGGTGATCGCAAATTAATTACAATTCTCTATTTCAAAACTTCACCAATATTCGAAAATAGAAAAAAATACTAACTGATCAAAGAATTATTTGAAATATAAGCGATCACAGGTCTATTTTTATCTCTTTGTTAAACGATCACTGCATAAGAGGTAAGTGTCACTGATCAAGCTCACATATTTATTGAAGTATGATTTTACGCAGCCATAACTAATCGCTTCTGTTTATCGAATGATCTACGATCAAAAGATCGATATTTAAGAGAAAATATCTCTGGACTTTTCACAAAAAAGTATGCATTTTTAGTTATAATTCCGAAATATTTTTACTTACTTTTTACTTCTCCACAAGAGTGTTCGCATGGGGAGAGGTGTAAATATGTTTCTATTATTGGTAGAGAAATTAACTTCTACATCAAAGTTATTTATGTAGAATTCCATCGTGTTTTCAGTGTTTATAAGTGAATTTTGTGTCATTTCTGAAGTCATTTTATAAAGGATACTCTTATGGGGACAAATGAAGTTCGATCATTGCAACAACCGGTAATGTCGTTTAAAATTCTATAAAAGGAATTTTCGCCGACTATTGTTGAAATGTTAGAACATTTGATATAATTGCGAGATCAAAAGACCTATTTGGTGGATAAGAACTAGATAAATTTCAGCCATTTCAAGTGTTCGACCAGTATAGGGACAGACAGACAGACGGATGGACAGACATAACTAAATTAAGTCAAATATAGATTTTATCGGAGTCATATCTTTTATCATACTTTATGTTGTTATGTTCACTACAAAAATTGTCGTATGTTGAGATAAGTTGTGATGTTTATAACGTACAATAATATTGGTCCTATGCTTACCTTAAAGTATACCAATTAGGGTTCTATAAATCGACTTTCGAATAATCGAACAAACGACTTTTTGTCGAAAAAGTCGAAGTCGAATATTTTGTTCCAAAAAAGTCAATAACTCGACTATCGTCTGTAAGAAAGTCTAAAAATCGAATTCGTAAATAAAAGTCGAAAAGAGGGAAAGTGGAAAAAAAGTCGTAAAATGACGAAAATAGTAGAAAAAAAAAATAATAATCGAAAATTTAAAAAAAAACTCGAAAAGTCGGAAAAAGTCGAAAAGTCGACTATTTATAAAATACTTAAAATCGAAAAGACTAAAAATTGACTTTTAATTAAATGGAAAATGTTGAAAACTCGGAAAATCGACTTTTCATAAAATGCAAAAAGTCGAAAAGTCGTTTTCATTTTAACTATAGAACGCTAATACCAATCAGCACAGAATCATTTTCTGAGTCGATTTGTCCGTCTGTCCGTCCAAATAAACGTTGTAATAAAACTGCAGGTCGCAATTTTGAAGATAATTCAATGTAAGTTGTCACATGATATTCCATTGCCCCAGGGATAAAGCCTTTTGAAAATGGTTAACATCGATTCATTATTTCACCGAGCCCCCATACAACTGAACCCGCCAAATAGAGCTTTTAAGTTCATAATTATGTTAAATATACTAGTATCTCGACAAAAAGCTGCAAAATCAAGTTCTATACTAGACTCACGAATTGTATAATTATAGGGCCTCATATAAACCTAGACCCTATAAAAAGTCCCCATCAAAATTTCACTTAAATGTCCAAAATTTCATTCAACAATAAATGGCTTAAGTATATCTGATGCAAGCTACAATTCAACTTAACTGTTTTATAATGAAAACTATAAACATTTTATTATTGTAGGATATTATATGGTCGGCCTCGCCCCACTATAATTTCTTACTTGTTTTCGTTGCAATTATTACTGATTTTACATATTTAGGTTTTCCTATAAGTCTACCTAATGTTAAGAGTCCATTAGTTTAAAACACACTTTTTGAACATTATAACTATTAAAACCTATTTTGTCTCTGTACTTTTACCCCCAAAAGCAAAAGTGTTAAAATTTCATTTATTATAAATCAGATAACAAATTGCAACTTGTTTTCAAAAAAAAAAAAAAAAAGAATTAAATTTAAAGCAACAACAAAAAAAATAAAAATACAAACGACACAGATTTTTTGATTATTGAATTTGAAATTGACAGCAAATTTTATATGCACATTTGTAGTTAAAAATTGTATGCCGGTTAGCAAATGAAATTCCAAATTTTATTAAACAATTTAATTGCATAAAATTTCTATTTTTAGAATTTTGTTATTCGACAGCAGCAATAGCAGTAGCAGCGCACATTTGTTTGAATGTGGGTTTTTGGTGAAAAAATTATATCAAATACATTCGCACACACATATTTGTGGCTGGTTATCTAAACCCCCTTTTTTTACCACCCCCTGCTCTTAGATTATTTGTGAACAATAATTTAAATCTCTCAATTCAAATCTTGTTAATTGTCCTACAAAAAAACCGTTAAAAACATTTTCTAATTAAACAACATGTACCACCATCGAGAAAAATAACCGTTGCATACAACAACGGCAGGAGCAACAACAACAACATCACAGCTACTTACTACATTGTACATACATGCATGCAACAGCAGCAAAAACTACAAAAACAATAACACAATACCAAAAAAACCAAAATGTAAAAAATGGTCATTTGATTGGAATTTTCATTAATGTTTATAATGGTTGCCAACAACAACAACAACCACTAGGACGCTCACTGTTTTTGTTTCCTTTGGCTGATGTTTGGTTGCTGGTGGTTGTCTGGTTACAAACTTTAATTTTTTTGGTTTTAGATTTTTAGCTTTTAGCCATCAGCATTTGGCTTTTTTATATTTCTTTGTGTCTTTGTAACTAATTACAACAATGTTTGTGGTTTTTACATTAACACATTTCGATTGAAAATTAAGGTTTTGTTGTTGTATCTTTTTGGTTTCACCGTTAAAGGTTTACGAGTCCACTATGTTGGTTAATAGTGCGAATTTAAGGTATTTGCTTTTCTTTATTTTTTTAAAAAAAAAAAAAAACAACTAAAAAACCATTCCGCTCCTGCTGATGCTTAAAGTTTATGTTTGCGGTAATTGTTGTCGTTGTTACGCATTGATTTCATGGGATTTTTATTTTATTTTCTGTTCAAAAAAAAAAAAAAAAAAAAAAAAATGCAAAAGAAAATTTTATTTGATTATTGTTAAGCTTTTGTTATGTGTTGTTTTATAAGCGTTATAAAATGCATGTAACTGCAGAACCTTGATAGAATAAAATCGTTTGATATTGTTTAGTTCTAGTTTAGTTCAAATTCAGTTCCAGTTCAGTTCTATTTTAGGTCTAGTTTAGTTCTAATTCAGCTCTAGTTTAGTTCTAGTTCAGTTCGAGTTCAGTTCTAGTTCAGTTCTAGTTCAGTTCTAGTTCAGTTCTAGTTCAGTTCTAGTTCAGTTCTAGTTCAGTTCTAGTTCAGTTCTAGTTCAGTTCTAGTTCAGTTCTAGTTCAGTTCTAGTTCAGTTCTAGTTCAGTTCTAGTTCAGTTCTAGTTCAGTTCTAGTTCAGTTCTAGTTCAGTTCTAGTTCAGTTCTAGTTCAGTTCTAGTTCAGTTCTAGTTCAGTTCTAGTTCAGTTCTAGTTCAGTTCTAGTTCAGTTCTAGTTCAGTTTTTCTAGTTCTTTTCTAGTTCAGTTCTAGTTCAGTTCTAGTTCAGTTCTAGTTCAGTTCTAGTTCAGTTCTAGTTCAGTTCTAGTTCAGTTCTAGTTCAGTTCTAGTTCAGTTCTAGTTCAGTTCTAGTTCAGTTCTAGTTCAGTTCTAGTTCAGTTCTAGTTCAGTTCTAGTTCAGTTCTAGTTCAGTTCTAGTTCAGTTCTAGTTCAGTTCTAGTTCAGTTCTAGTTCTAGTTCAGTTCTAGTTCAGTTCTAGTTCAGTTCTAGTTCAGTTCTAGTTCAGTTCTAGTTCAGTTCTATTCAGTTCTAGTTCAGTTCTAGTTCAGTTCTAGTTCAGTTCTAGTTCAGTTCTAGTTCAGTTCTAGTTCAGTTCTAGTTCAGTTCTAGTTCAGTTCTAGTTCAGTTCTAGTTCAGTTCTAGTTCAGTTCTAGTTCAGTTCTAGTTCAGTTCTAGTTCAGTTCTAGTTCAGTTCTAGTTCAGTTCTAGTTCAGTTCTAGTTCAGTTCTAGTTCAGTTCTAGTTCAGTTCTAGTTCAGTTCTAGTTCAGTTCTAGTTCAGTTCTAGTTCAGTTCTAGTTCAGTTCTAGTTCAGTTCTAGTTCAGTTCTAGTTCAGTTCTAGTTCAGTTCTAGTTCAGTTCTAGTTCAGTTCTAGTTCTAGTTCAGTTCTAGTTCAGTTCTAGTTCAGTTCTAGTTCAGTTCTAGTTCAGTTCTAGTTCAGTTCTAGTTCAGTTCTAGTTCAGTTCTAGTTCAGTTCTAGTTCAGTTCTAGTTCAGTTCTAGTTCAGTTCTAGTTCAGTTCTAGTTCAGTTCTAGTTCAGTTCTAGTTCAGTTCTAGTTCAGTTCTAGTTCAGTTCTAGTTCAGTTCTAGTTCAGTTCTAGTTCAGTTCTAGTTCAGTTCTAGTTCAGTTCTAGTTCAGTTCTAGTTCAGTTCTAGTTCAGTTCTAGTTCAGTTCTAGTTCAGTTCTAGTTCAGTTCTAGTTCAGTTCTAGTTCAGTTCTAGTTCAGTTCTAGTTCAGTAATAGTTCTAGTTCAGTTCTAGTTCAGTTCTAGTTCAGTTCTAGTTCAGTTCTAGTTCAGTTCTAGTTCAGTTCTAGTTCAGTTCTAGTTCAGTTCTAGTTCAGTTCTATTTCAGTTCTAGTTCAGTTCTAGTTCAGTTCTAGTTAATTTCTTTCCTGATTAAGTTTCAGAACTTCTGGTTCAGTTAAATTTTGAGAATTTTTTAGCAAAAATTTATTCTTGATATAATTTAGTGACTACCAATAAAGCTTTAAGAAAACTTTCCCTATTTATTTTCTCAATATTCGTTATCTGAATAAGGAGAAACTTTTTACATTTTCGGTTAGTTAACACCTTTAATAACCTGTTAGCAAATGCATAATAATGCACTCGTATTCGTAGTATTTAAAGCCCAAATACATATTAGTGGCTAAAATAATAAAAAGAAACTCTTAAAAACAAAACAACGTTTCTTTATTTACAATAAAAACAGAAAGAATATAAACCTTAAAAATATAAAAAAACAAACGGTCATTGTCTATTGAATAAACAGATTGTTTGCCTATGAGGTTAGCGTGGAGTACATATTTGCTTCTCATTATCTACGGTAAAAGTGTTGCGCATGCGCAACACTGACAATAAGCAACGGTAAGATGATGATGACGACGCCGATGTTACTGATGATGCCAATGTTACTGATGGTGGCTAAGTAAACTTTAGATACTAATGCACACAACCTGGCCAAAAAGCTTTGGGATTTTTGTGGAGCTGGTTTTAGGTTCATTTTGACTTCTTTAGTACTTTGTTTGCTTCCTTAAAAGTTTGCTACGAAAATTTTTCTGTTGACTTTTTTTGTTTGCAATGCGTCGCTAATAGAAAAATAACAACATAACGATGTAACGGTTTAGTTTTTGGTGAGAGAGATGGTGATTGTATGATGTTGTTGATGTTTTTTTTTTCCTGGCTTTCTTCTGTTGTATGTTTGTTGTGGTTGTTTTGTTTATTGAATTGTTTTAAGGTTATGGTTTCATGCGTATATTATTATCATTATTGTATTTGTATTGTATTTAGTAATTACCCAATGAACGTTTGTTTGGAAAGCGGTGTCATTTCTAATGAGAATTTTGGATAATTTTATTAAGTGTACATTCTTTCCCTCCTTTAGTACTAGTAGATATTCAATAGTCATAAGTAGAGTCTATAGCCTAGTCTAAAATATTTAATATGGTCTAGTTTACAGTATAGTTTTCAAGCTAATCTATAGTATAGTTAGTTTAGGGATTAACTTATGGTCTAATACATAAAGTGACTATTGTCATATATATTGTCTAGTATAGTGTATAATCTCTAATGTAGTCCTTAGTCTACACTAAATTCTAATCCATAGTCTAGTATATAATCAAGTTTATAGCCTATAGTCTTTAGTCTAGTCTATAATCAAGTCTATAATCTAGTCTATAGTCTAGTCTATAGTCTAGTCTATAGTCTAGTCTATAGTCTAGTCTATCGTCTAGTCTATAGTCTAATCTATAGTCTAGTCTATAGTCTAGTCTATAGTCTAGTCTATAGTTTAGTCTATAGTCTAGTATATTATAGTCTAGTCTATAGTCTAGTCTATAGTCTAGTCTATAGTCTAGTCTATAGTCTAGTCTATAGTCTAGTCTATAGTCTAGTCTATAGTCTAGTCTATAGTCTAGTCTATAGTCTAGTCTATAGTCTAGTCTATAGTCTAGTCTATAGTCTAGTCTATAGTCTAGTCTATAGTCTAGTCTATATAGTCTAGTCTATAGTCTAGTCTATAGTCTAGTCTATAGTCTAGTCTATAGTCTAGTCTATAGTCTAGTCTATAGTCTAGTCTATAGTCTAGTCTATAGTCTAGTCTATAGTCTAGTCTATAGTCTAGTCTATAGTCTAGTCTATAGTCTAGTCTATAGTCTAGTCTATAGTCTAGTCTATAGTCTAGTCTATAGTCTAGTCTTAGTCTAGTCTATAGTCTAGTCTATAGTCTAGTCTATAGTCTAGTCTATAGTCTAGTCTATAGTCTAGTCTATAGTCTAGTCTATAGTCTAGTCTATAGTCTAGTCTATAGTCTAGTCTATAGTCTAGTCTATAGTCTAGTCTATAGTCTAGTCTATAGTCTAGTCTATAGTCTAGTCTATAGTCTAGTCTATAGTCTAGTCTATAGTCTAGTCTATAGTCTAGTCTATAGTCTAGTATAGTTTATAGTTTAGTCTAGTTTATAGTCTATAACTAGACTATACTATAAGTTATAGTCTAGTCTATAGTCTATAGATTATTAACTAGATTAAAAACTAGTCTAGTCTATAGTCTATCTATAGTCTATACTATAGTCTTATACTATAGTCTAGTCTATAGTCTAGTCTATAGTCTAGTCTATAGTCTAGTCTATAGTCTAGTCTATAGTCTAGTCTATAGTCTAGTCTAAGTTTTAAGTCTAGTCTAGTTTCTAGTCTATAGTCTAGTCTATAGTCTAGTCTATAGTCTAGTCTATAGTCTAGTCTATAGTCTAGTCTATAGTCTAGTCTATAGTCTAGTCTATAGTCTAGTCTATAGTCTAGTCTATAGTCTAGTCTATAGTCTAGTCTATATTTTAGTCTATAGTCTAGTCTATAGTCTAGTCTATAGTCTAGTCTATAGTCTAGTCTATAGTCTAGTCTATAGTCTAGTCTATAGTCTAGTCTTTAGTCTAGTCTATAGTCTAGTCTATAGTCTAGTCTATAGTCTAGTCTATAGTCTAGTCTATAGTCTAGTCTATAGTCTAGTCTATAGTCTAGTCTATAGTCTAGTCTATAGTCTAGTCTATAGTCTAGTCTATAGTCTAGTCTATAGTCTAGTCTATAGTCTAGTCTATAGTCTAGTCTATAGTCTAGTCTATAGTTAGTCTATAGTCTAGTCTATAGTCTAGTCTATAGTCTAGTCTATAGTCTAGTCTATAGTCTAGTCTATAGTCTAGTCTATAGTCTAGTCTATAGTCTAGTCTATAGTCTAGTCTATAGTCTAGTCTATAGTCTAGTCTATAGTCTAGTCTATAGTCTAGTCTATAGTCTAGTCTATAGTCTAGTCTATAGTAAATTCTAGTCTAGTTTATAGTCTAGTCTATAGTCTAGTCTATAGTCTAGTCTATAGTCTAGTCTATAGTCTAGTCTATAGTCTAGTCTATAGTCTAGTCTATAGTCTAGTCTATAGTCTAGTCTATAGTCTAGTCTATAGTCTAGTCTATAGTCTAGTCTATAGTCTAGTCTATAGTCTAGTCTATAGTCTAGTCTATAGTCTAGTCTATAGTCTAGTCTATAGTCTAGTCTATAGTCTAGTCTATAGTCTAGTCTATAGTCTAATCTATAGTCTATAGTCTATTCTATAGTCTAGTCTATAGTATAGTCTATTGTATAGTCTATAGTCTAGCCTATAGTCTAATATATTATCTAGTTATTAGTGTAGTCTAGTGTCTAGTATATAGTATATTCAACAGTCAAGTCTATAGTCTTGTCTATACTCTAGTCTATAGCCTAGGCAAAGGTCTAGTATTATATTCTAGTATAGTATGATACGTTTTCGACCAAAATGTGTCACCTATGTGATTGGTCCAACTGTGTGATATTTCGGAAATCACCGAATAGAATTTTTTATAGTTGACCCTATTTCCTGGTGATCTATTCATTGGGTTACATTTTTTCTGCTCAAATGGTGGCAATGTGAAAATGTGTGTGGCTGACGTTTAGGAAATTTTTTTCGACGTTGCAACTTTTCAAACGCTTTTTATATATAATTTCAATTTTTTTAATACTTTTTTCACTTTTTCCAATAAACCCAGAAAACAATGGCTAATTCTGAGATTTAATCATGCGCGTAATATAAGCTAAAAACAGGCGCAGGAAAAAAGTACAACGTAAAGACACAGAAAAACTGTCATACCACTCAGAAATGAAAGGAGAGGAGGAAAAAAATCCAAAAAAAAACAATCTACGGGCTTAATAATAAGTAATAAAGTTGAAAATTTTTCTTAAAACTAAAATAAATATAAAAAACAAACATATTTACTTAATGCATTATAATTTTTGTTGTTGTTGTAATAACAAAAATATTATTTTATAATTGACATTGACTATGGTGGGAATGCTGGTTATTACCAAAATTGAAAGTTTCCATTTTAACTTAATAAACAACAATTTTAAATAATAATAATAAAAAGAAGATAAAGTAAAGTTTATTTATACCTTTTCTTTCTTCATATTTAAACAGAGATTTCTAATTATTTGCAACAACAACAACAACTCCCAGCCATAAGAAGAATAAAATCTGATCAGGACAGGAAGGGGCAGCTAAAGCAGCCAAGCCAGGAATCCATCTACTGATTAAATATTTATACCTTGCATACCAATCATCATCATCGGTCATTTTCATCAAGTATTGAGTTGATCATTTCATCATCATTATGATGATCATAGTTCATTATCTTCTTTATAATCATCTGTATTATTGGTATTTATCCTTTAAGTTGTTGTAGGTTTTTTGCTTAATACTCGATACAGACGAGAATGCCTGGATGTGTATAGTTATATGGTTATTTGTGTTTGTTTGTGTTTAAAGAAGGATTTATACAATTACCTTAAAAATTCAACTACAATTAAGTGACAATTTTTTGTAGTTGCTGTTAGTTAGCTGCTGCATGTAGTTGTTGTTGGTACTGTGTTTTTTTCAACTTACATTTATTTGTCAGCTTCTGCTGTTGCTGCCTGTACGTGATTATAATACAGCTGAGAGCTTTTTTTTGGTCGGCGGTTTAATGTTTACTTTAAACTTATTAAATATATTGACTACTGGGGGTTTTAGCATTAAGATTAAACAGTGGGCTAGAAGAGCAAAATCTTCTCTATTTTTATTGAAATAAAATTATTAAAAAAAATTGGTTCAAAAATTAAAATTGCCATCAGCTTTAGGTTAAAATTTGTTGGCATTATTTAGTAGTTTGAATTCAAAGCGTATTTCGACGGAAATCGTAGTTGATCGGTTTTAAACATGTGTGTTATAAGGTCTTCTTTTTGAAGTCTTTGAAAACAAATGTTGAATAAGCAACGTGTCGATCAAATCGCTGGATCGTTTTACCAAGTTGTTTTTGATTGCATTTCAATGAGTTCTTTATCTTTATCTATGTTATATGATCCATATTAAATTTTCGAAATATTGGATCCAGCAGCTTGTCAAATGAGTTCTTCATCTACTTCAAATGAGTTCTTCATCTACTTCACATCGTTATTCTTGAAGGATCTTAAAACTTTACATTTAACTTATTTGCTCAAGATCCAATTTCGAGAAGGTCTTTTGAAATCGGTTATTAACATGTTGGATCACTTTTATGTTTAAAACAGAACAACAGTTGGTCCATTAAAGTCTCTCAAACTAGACATTTACATTGGCAGAAGCATTAGAATAAGAAGATCGTAAAAATGGAGTATTTTATCTCGAACTACAGTCGATATTTGTTTTTCACAAAAGATCAGTTATAAAAACGATCGCGGATAAACTATATTTCATTTTGAGGACTAGATCTGATTTCGCAAAACTGAAAATGATTAAAAATTGTTATAATTTTTTACATAGTTAAGTACTCGACCATTTGACGGATAATTTTTAGACACATCTGAAATATTTGTAGACAAGAATAGGTCTATTATGGTCTCTTAACCTACACCTTCACCTTGTCAGATACCATTAGAATAAGATCGCCAAAATGGTGTATTTTATCTCGATTTTATCACTATTTAAAGAACTACAGTTGATATTTGTTTTTTTATAAAAGATCAGTTATAAAAACGATCGCGGAGAAACCATATTTCTTTTTAAGGACTAGATATGATTTCGCAAAACTGGAAAAGATTATAGTACTCGACCATTTGACGAATAATTTTCAGATACATCTGAAATATTTGTAGACAAGATGAAAAACAAAGTGAGGACAGGAACATTATACCACAAATACTAAACAATACACAGTTGCACAATCACATAATATTGAGATCACGCTCTATATTTAAGAATAATCCTTCGATTCTGTGATCATCCTCTGCACCGAATTTTCCACCACAAGGTATTATTATAAGATGCAATTTGACACCTATATTTTATAGTCACGACAACTAGAGAAACAAGAACACTAAGGTAATGGTGTTCATGACTAGGGCTACATAACTAGCGCTTTGTATCAAAAATTCATTGATCATCAAGTGATCTTTAGAGAAAATTAGTCTTTCTAGAGATTAAAATCAAACGCCAAACATAAAGAGAACAATAAGAGAACAAATATTTGATCAGTTCTAATTTATTTAAACTTCATTGGGGTGAAATGCTTTGTATTACATGAAATTAACTTTATAAAAAGTAACCCACTGTTACCTAGCAAAATTCAGCAATGTTGACTGCAATTAACTGAACATTTTCCCTTAAAGGCCACAAGTCAGTGATCGTGTTTGTTTGTTTTCTTACGTACTCTATAAAGAAGTGCGTGTATTAGTCTGCATATAAAACTCTATAGCTGTTTGTATTTATGATCAACAACAAACAGTATAATCGAATAGTCGAGAATCGTTATATTGTCCTCGTTCACTACCATGACGGGAAATAACTATGATCTTATAGCTATAATATACATTGTCGTTGTTGTCCTCATTGTCGTCGTCGTCAACGTTGAGTTGTTATAGTGGAATGTTTAGACCAACATATTCCAAGTTCTATAAAAAACCCATAACAATACTAAAAACAGTATAAAATCACAACAACAACAAAAAATAACATTATACCGCACCTTATGCTCAACGCATTTACTCTATACAGCAATGTCCAGGCGATATGGAAAGGGTCTAAAAATGATTTTTTCCCCCCATTTTGCCAACAAAATTAAAAGAGTAAAACGTAACAAATAACCAAAATAAAATGTTAAAAAGTAGAAAAATAATTTCTGTGTCTGGGTCTTATAAAGCAAAAAATAAAAAGAAATCAAAGAAACTTTAGTCTTCGTAAGCAAAGCAAGCAGTAGTTGCAGCACACGACATTCTCTTGCAAATAGTTTGAATGCATACTTGAAAAACATTTTACATGCCTTTCCTTCCTGTTTTCTAGAGATATACAAAAATATATGAGAATATATTGTATATATAGTAAACATACATACACGTATGCCTATGTCAACTCAGCGATACTCTACATACATATTTTTTAGATTTATTTGCGAGGGTGGTATTGAAAGTTAATGCAAAGTGAATATAAATATTTGCTAACTGTTTTTATTCATATTGAAGGTCCTCAATTATGAAATTAAGTGGTTCGAAAGCCGTAAGCTAAACTATTCCGAAATATTGCTCCAAAAAGAGGCTAACACCTGAAATTGTAATAACATTTAATATGGTTAAAGGAGCAATCAAGTGCTTCGCTCCCTATAAAGTTGCAGGGCCGGATGGCATTTTCCCGACACTCTTACAGATGGAGACGGGACTGGTTTCCGTATATCTGTCTCAAATATTTACTGCATGCTTGAAATTCATATGTACCTCCATTAAAAGGCAGGATGCAAGGGTAATATTTATACCTAAGCCAGGGAAACCTAGCTATTCGAAACCTAAGTCTTATCGACTGATAAGTCTTACGTCCTGCCTACTTAAAACCTTGGAACGGATAGTCGATAGTATGGCTAAAAGCAGTAATCTGTCAATGAAATACAATTTTAGTAGCATGATTATGTAAAGGGACGATCGGTGGAAACCGCCTTAAAGTTGTCCACTACACCTTTGATAGCAAACTATATACATTGGCGGTATGCATTGACATCGAAGGTGCCTTCAATGACGTGCACACTGACTCTCTTATACAATCCCTAGACCAGTTTTATCTTAACCGGGTGGATAAGCTGCGAGATGTATTGGAATGTCGAGAGTTTTAACGTGAGCACCTGCCTTGACGGCCTACGTGAGGTCTTTTTCATCCATTGCGTAGACTTTAAAACGTCGGCTCTTTTGTTCTTCAATGAAGAACCCTGGTGGCAATTTTTGTACATTGGTCCATTTTGTCCTGAAATATTTTAACCGCCACTTACTCTTCCCGCGCATTCGGGTTTAAACCACAGCCACTACGTGGATCCCGAAGGAACCTCAACCAACTGCCCAGCCAGGACATAGTCCTGCGGGCAACTGGCCACCCGTAGTACTTTTGGCAATCTATGTAGGGACTAAGCCAAGCAGTAGACTGTAACCAATTCTTCAATCCCGGCCAGACTGGAAGTATTGGCCACCTCTTTATACCCCGGGATTGCAATAACAACTAGGAGGTCTCGCCAAGGTAACATGCCCCCGGTGGATGCGAGATGTACAATATAAGGAAAAAGGTATTTCGTGGTATACCACAGGGTGGCATTTTGTCACCTTTACTCTGGTTTACCACGATCAAAAGCCTCCTAAGGACCATAACTTAGAAAGGACTTAGTCGTAATACAGACGATGCAGACGATGTCTTAATACTTTTAAAGGGAAAGGATCTAAATCGGTCTTTTCACAAGAAAGACAAAAGACTGACTAACTAACTAACTAACAAACCAACTAACTAGACCACGAAAATTGGCCACTATTAGATCATAAACTAAACCTGGACCTGGACGCTGTATCTCTGATATTGTAAAAAAATCAGATCAAATTCCATCGTTTCTAGTCTTCTAGTCCTTCTGGCTGTTATTGACTACCATTTTGACAAGTCAATTCAACTGCGCTAGTAATTTCAATGCTTACAGATGATGGTCGACGACATATATATTTTTTAAAGAAAATTATTAATTAACCCTCGTAATGTTGTATACATATACGCGTTTATTATGCGTATTTTCAATGAGTTTTTTTCTATACATTTTGTCCCATCTACTTAAGGGCGTTTTGGTTTTCTACATGTACCTACAACAATATACGATGCAGTAGCAAAAACTAGCAACATATTGATATATGCACTTTAAATATCAAAACACTATGGGTCGAAAATTTGACATGAATTTAAAATTTTCAAAAACTTCGACTTTAAGTAAACATTTAATGGAAATGATTAGGTTAATTTTGTAAGATATTCACAATCGCCGTTGTAAGGTTTTATGTCATATTTTTTATTCTTTGTAGATATATTTTGGAAATAAAAACAAAACAATAATAAACAAAATCACAACATACAATGATACAATGATACTACACTACGACGCTGATTGTGAATTGGCCGAATATTAGTTATAATTGAGATAATTTTAAATTAATTATTTTTGACTCCCTACACCCATTGTGCAAATAGTAAAGAAATAGTTTTGTTTGTTTAAGTTGATGTTTGGTCAACGGTTACAATGTTGTTATTGGCATATTTTAAGGTCTTCAAAGTGAAGTGAATATTTGTCATGAAAATTTACAACATAAAAATATTTATGTTGGCTAGCTGCTTGACTGGCTGACTTGACGACTGAGTTCCAATGGTTTTAATGTCTACTTGCTGTAGTATGCTTAATGCCAAAATCAACCAAGCATCTTCTTTTCCATAGTGTTTCTCTTAAAGCGACTTTGGCAAAATGTGCGAAAATGTTTAGAAAATATATATTTTCATTGTATGTTTTAAAGAGATTTTGTAGCTTTTAAAAAGATGCTAAAAACAAAGAAACAAATCTTTTAACGACACATTTATAGTGTGTCTATATACATATATGATATTCTTTTAGCTATTTCTTTGCTAAATTACCAACAATGTCTTTTGTCCATAAAATCTTTCCCTAAACCTGTTAATGTCTCTTTACATTTGCTATGGCATAAAGGACCGATAGTCGTCCTTTTGTTTTGTTAGCTAAAATATGTAATTAAAGCATAAATTCCTTGTTTTCCTTAAGGAATTTAAGTTGCGTTTAATGTTTTGTTATTTTCGTTTTTTTTTTATCAAAAAAATGAATAAAACCCATATGGTGGCTTTTGCCACAAAAAAAAAATCCCCTTTAAATCTTTAACAGAAAAATATATACAAACGTTTGATTTCTATAAATATAAAAAAAAGTACTGAAAAGTGTAGAAAATGTGTAATTTTTTTTTCTTTAACGTATTTTTTTCATTCGTTCGTTCGTTCATTCATTTCGTTTGTATTCCCAATTTCCATTTGAATGGTTTTAACTGACCTTCTTGGCACTTAGCATATTGTAATTCGATTAGTTTTGGTTGCAATTGCCAAAAATGGTAATTTGTACAAATTGCAATATGGAATAGTTGTTAGTTTAGCTTTACTAAGCTTAACTAGCAATAGCATTTACTAAAGCTGCTGCTGCTTTAGCTAGCCAGCCAGTCAGCCGTATGTACTACCGTATGATATAGACCAGCTAAAACCAATATGAAAATAAACGAATAGTTGGAAGAAAAAAAAAAAACACTATACAAAGCTTCACTAACGAACTAACCAATATATGTTTACGTTTTCCCCAAAAATGCTTTTTAAAGGGGACCAACTAAGTTTGTAATGATTAGGGGCGATATTGTAAAATCAATCGCTCGATCGATCGACAGCTCATCTCATACATGATTGGAAGCATTCGATACAGAACGATAATTACTTATATTTTCCACCAAAATTCTATCGTTGATTATTGAGTAATACATACAAAGTTTATTTAGAGCAAAACTTGTTTGGGCAACAAAACTATTACCTTCTGTTTTATCTGTTATCATTTTCCCTTAAAAAGCTTTAAAATGCTTCCTAACGAATCGCCAAAAAAATCCAAGGAGTTAGATAGCAGATCAGTAACAATTTTAAACATAAGTTCAGACCTTGTATATAGTATTCCTATATGTATTGTTGTTGTAATACTTACCACCAAGAAATATTTTTGAGAGCATATCTTAAATTGTTATGCGATAGCAATATGTATATGCCTCTAGCTATCTATCTATCTATATATCTATCTATCTATCTATCTATCTATCTATCTATCTATCTATCTATCTATCTATCTATCTATCTATCTATCTATCTATCTATCTATCTATCTATCTATCTATCTATCTATCTATCTATCTATCTATCTATCTATCTATCTATCTATCTATCTATCTATCTATCTATCTATCTATCTATCTATATATATCTATATATCTATCTTTTTCGCTAAAAACAGAGTTTTTTTTAACCTATTTTGCATAGCGCACACAATATTTTCGCTGATTTTTGATCCCTTAGGGAGAAGCTATGTGCCAATTTTCACTAAGCTTTCTAAAATATCGCTATTTTATAGTAATAAAAGGGCAACTAAGTAACAGTTAAGCAAAATTAATACTTAGCTTAAAAATTCACATTGGTTCCATTATTTATCAACTAAATACACTTACACACACACACCCGTTTCTATTAGAAATTTTTATTGAACTTAAGCTGTGCAGCAATCTAAAAAAAAACATTTTTGTAAAATGTTAGTTTTACCCTGTTTATAAGTTAAAAAGAGAACTTTTTCTATTTTTGCGATATACATTTTGTTTTTGGCTTATATTATTTTTTGGATTGAAACTTTCGCGTCATAAGCATATCTTCCTTATTTTCCACCAAAAATACAAATATCTTAAAAAAAATAGATATGTTACTTTTTTTCGTTCTATTTTTTTTTTTTTTTTTTTTTTTTTGGAGTAGGAAAAACTATTATTGGTTTCTAAAACGTTTCGTGGTGTAGTCTTATATTTTTTTTTTGGTTTTTTGTAAACAGGAGAGTATGTAGAATTATATTTCAGCCATTTCACCCAAAAATGTACAAAATCAGCGAATTATGCGCAGCTGTGCTACTGTTTTTTTATTTTTTTGCGATTTTGTTCTTTTTTTTTTTTTGACTACTTATTTGTTGCTGTGTGCAGTATAAGTATTGAACTAGGAAACGTAGTTTAGTTTAAGGAGCATTATTTTTCCTACAATTTCAATACGGCTTTTAGTCTTTTGTATTGCCTTTTACGTACAAGGAAAACTAAGCTGCTCACAAAAATAAACCAAAAAAAAAAAAATGTTTTTAAAAAGAATCGTTATTCGTTGTAATACGGTTTGTTTTAGTAAATTGTTATTGTAGCAGCTTCTGTTTTACTGGCTGCTTACAACAACTGTGGGCTTTGCTTGCTTCCTATGATGACGATGCTGCTGTTACTGTTGCAGCTTGCTGTTGATACTGTTGCTGTTGTTGATGATGATGAGGACGTAGAATTTTTATTATTTCAACATTTTATTTTTCGGTTTAGTTTTTAGTTGAGCTTTATTGATGGAACATTCAAAAATTTTTTGGTTGTTAAAAAAAATACTACATTTGTCGTATTAGGGGGATTAGAGAAATGGTTTTGCTAGTCAATTTAGAATGTTATCATTTTTTGACATTTAAAAACTTATCAAGTTTTAATTAAACTTTAAAGGTTTAGATTAAGTTTAAGATATTGGGTATAGATTATGGATGTTAAGCAAATGTTAGGCGAAACTTTAGAAATTATATTTGAATTACAAATATTTTGATTTAAGTATTTTCTTGAATTATGACAAAACTATTAATATAGTTTTGTTACCAAATTGACTCCAAAGTGTTTATAATTTTTTAATAACAATCGTTGTCAAAGTTTACATACGACAACACTCGTTGTCGAAATCTAAAATTTTATACAAATCCCTTGTTTAAATGTTAACAATCCGTTATTGACAACGAATTGTAGGTATATATGTACTTTGAAAACGGA
This sequence comes from Lucilia cuprina, assembly GCF_022045245.1. NCBI lineage: Eukaryota > Metazoa > Arthropoda > Insecta > Diptera > Calliphoridae > Lucilia > Lucilia cuprina. The sequence goes on along the minus strand of NC_060953.1, from coordinate 40,784,396 downwards.
TGTTATTGAAAAACTATAAACACAATTTGCTACCAGGCGTTTATATATATAAGTATTTTTTCTGCCTCTGAGTAGTTAAAAACTATTTTGAATAACTCCTTATATTAAATATTTAATCATTCCTCCAGTTACTTTTTCTTACCCCTAATATTATTAACATTTTATCGAAAGAAACTTGAATATATGTATATTCTTGTTGCTGTTGTTGTTATTTTAGCAGCACCACAACTTTCTTAATTGGATTATGAAAAACTTACAAAGTAATTTAATATATATTTTTTTTTGGCGGGGGGAGAGGGTAAGAGGATAAAAGTTATAGTTTTTTTATATTTTCATTTTATTGAAATCTATATTTTGACATTTAAAATAATCTTTTACATTGAAGGGTTCTAAAGATTAGAGAAGAGAAAAAAAAAACTTTAATATGTTGCTTAAATAAGAAAGAAAACTAATACTTATTAAAATTTGTGGAAAGTTAAGATTTTGGTATGAAACATCTGTTTACAAGTTAGTACTAAGAAAGGTGAGGGAAGGGGGCAGATAAACTGACAGCATTCGAAGTAAAGTATAATTGGTATAATAAATATATAAGGTCTTTATAAAGAAGGTGAAGTTTTAGGTTAAGTTGCGTCGAATTTTACCGTTATAGTTTTAATTAAATCATGAGCGTTAAAGTTTTTTCCTAAAGGGGTCTTTTATGGGGGGTGGTATCAATTATCGGCCGATTAACATAAAATTTTATATATAGACTTTGGTTTCTGAAGGGGCTTTAAGTGAGGGAAGTTATGGACCGCTACTAATAACATTTTTAGATATTTTTTTCAATTTTATGTCAAATTTTATCGCTGTACTTTTTTAAAATCATTTCTATTGGGTACCTTGAATAGGAGTCAGGGTCTGTTTTGGACTGATACTTTTAAAATATTTAAATCAATCTTTAAGGAGGGTTCTCGAGGTATTTTAACTGCAACTTTAATATCGGAAATTTTAAAAGTGACCAGACATCTGATGGCAAATTTAAAATAACGATAGGGCGGAAGTAACTATTAGTGTATAAAGTTTACAACTGCGACGGTATTCATGACTACCAAGAACCCAATTGCGGGTAATGAATTGCATAGCGTGACGTTATCTTCATCATTTTGCATGTGCCAAGGTTATTGGATCTACATATTTTCAGCCTTTTGAGAAAAGTATGCGATTATAGAAAAATGGGATATATTAAACGTAGATACGGTTCTAGCTAAATTTACTTTACATTTACTATTGTCCATTGCCTTAATAGTGTCTCTGCGATAAAGGGACAAAATCTTAAGTGAAAACATCGTTCCAGCCGTGACAGAGCATGAATACATTGTCTGATTTATAAGTACACCCCCACCCTGGGACATGTGCCCTAGATGAAAAACCCTCATCTTAGTGTATTGCAATCCCGGGATAAAAAGGTGCTACTAGTACTTCTAGTCTGCCGAGACTATAAACTGGTGATGACAATTCACTCCTTGGATATTCCTTGCAATCATTTGACATAAGGTCTAACTAGAGAACCACATAATCTGGTACTACGGATAGCCAGTTACCCGCAGGACTTCTGGCTGCTCAGTTAGTTGATGTTCCTTCGGAATCTATGTAGGGGTTATAGTTCAAAGACTGCTGCACGGTGAAATTTTTTTGGATTAAGTTCGGTGCTAATGTTAAATGACAAGAGATATTCCTGAGAGGTGTGAATGTGGGGTTAAGCATTGCAAATGAGTTGGTATTAATTGTATATGATACAGGATGAATATGTTGTATACGGGTCTCGCCAGCCCGTATATCCAGAATTAGTGTTTCGGATGTTGTTCTTTATGAGTATGACGGAAGGATGAGAAGTATACTGGGTTGAATGACGATGGTTGAAAGGTATCTATAAGATATACCATTTAGTTATTCTTCCTTTTCAAGGTATCTTCAGAGAAACTCGGCTCATACCAGTTTATACCACAGTTTGTTCTCTGTGAGTAAGAACAAAATCTTCGGCTTATTTGTGTTGTTTTTGCATTCCGGATGTTAAGCCATGGAGCATCAATGGTGAGAACACGGTAGGTGTTCACATAAAGCACTTCGACAAATAAATTTATTTTTAGTTAATTTTTTTGTATTAAGAAAAATGTAGGAACATATAGTCTTCCAAAATGCAGAGCATGACTGTGGATTAATAAAATGTTGGATTTGAGCTGATAATACAAAGATTTGTTATACGAGGTGGAGTTCAACTTGCTCAACTTATCATAGTGGGTCCTTGTGACCTTACTTAAATAAGGTCTTGTGTATTAAGATGATCCGTGCTTCGGAAACAACAGAGCCATCTCAGTAGTGCGTTTGGCATGACACCTGTCCTTCCGCCACGGGGCTGCTATGGCAAAAGATTAGATAGCTCGAGTACTTGAGCACATCCCTGTACGTAAATTGTAACCTGTGTGTAAGATACACCAAGGACCAGAGTAGTTGCTTAGTTTTCCTCATCCAGTGAATGTAAAAGACCATTGTGAAATAGACCGATAAGGCAGGTGTTCAGATAAAGCTTTTCGAATTAAAGTCTTCCAAAAATTGATTACAATTGATTAAGTTCTTAAGCCCATTTTTGCCCCGTTGCTTAACTTCCGAGATGTAAAACATAACTTCCGTTTACAACCACGCTGAAGGAATGATATCTATTGAGTCAGCAACAGCACCTTGAGACGTACCCTGTAGACCGAAATACGAATCCGTTGAATAAGCCGAGACTATGTTTTTACTCACAGGGACACATTGTGGTACTCCTGGTATGAACAGGAAGACTATATTTTCCTACATAGTTTCTACAGATGAACATTAATAAATAGATTCAGAAAATGATTCTAAATATATTGATATGCGTTAAATACATTAGTTTGTGCTAATGTATTTAACGTAATAACTACGGTTCTATAGTTAAAAGTCGACTTTTTGCATTTTATGAAAAGTCGATTTTTCATTTAATTAAAAGTCGACTTTTAGACTTTTCGACTATAAGTATTTTATAAATAGTCGACTTTTCGACTTTTTCCGACTTTTTTCGGATTTTTGAGCTTTTCAGACTATTTTAGAGTTTTTGACTTTTTTTCCACTTTTTTAAAATTCTCGACTATTTTTGACTTGTGTCGACAATTTTCGAGTTTTCGACTTTTTTCGACTTTTTAGCCTTTTTCCGACTTTTTTCGACTTTTCGAGTTTTTCAGACTATTTTAGAGTTTTTGACTTTTTTCCACTTTTTTAAAATTCTCGACTATTTTTAACTTGTTTCTACAATTTTCGAGTTTTCGACTTTTTCCGACTTTTTTCGCCTTTTTGACTTTTTGGGACTTTTCGACTTTCTTGGACTTTTTTCGACTTTCAGACTTTTCGACTTTTATTAACAAAGTCGACTTTTCGACTTTTTTCACAGAAAATAGTGGAGTTATCGACTTTTTTGGAACAAAATAGTCGACTTCGACTTTTCTACTTTTTTCGACAAAAAGAACCTTAATAATAACCTTTCCTATATATAGTGATGTATAAAAAGTAGATGATTAGTTTATTTCGCTCCCACATTATTTTGAAAAGTAAAGTTAATCTATTTGGCAAATTATTGAAATATTATCATATGCTCTTAACGAGTTCTACAAAATGCTTATTTTTTATGTTTAGTTAATCAAAAACGATTTTTGCAACAAAATATTATTGTTGTATACATTTTAAAGAAATTATGCCATAAAATTTAAATATCCTTTTAACGACTATTATGTATATAAAAAAAGACTTTAAACAATAAATACCACATTGTTTAAATACCACTCCACTTAGCTAAAAGGCATTAAAAACAAATTATTATACCATAAACACAAAAAAAAAACGTCTTTTTCAATATTTAATCATTATAAATTTAAAACTCAATTAATTTACTCTTTTCATTCATATGTTTAAACAACATGATGTATTTTAAACTGGCAACCAACCATATTTAACCACTTTGTGGCACAATTAATCTCAAAATCACTGTTATCAATTATGTTCTCAAATATGTATTAAGCTTCTGTGGAAATCTTCTTGAAACATTCAAAAGAAAAACCCCAAACACATACATACATGCATACATATGTATATTCCCAGGCTGTAGTTTTCATATCTTATAGTTATATAGCTTTCAGACTTGTGTTTTTTTATGATATTTTAATCGAAATGTCATAAATTTTATTTTAACACTTTTCAAATTATGTGGGTTTCATCTTTAATTTCTTCTTTTTTTATTCAAATAACTTGGCCTTGTACGCTGGAGTTAGAAAAACCATTTTATATCTTAATGATGAGAGCTTATTAATCACAATTCTGACACCCCAACATGAACATTAAACGTTTCTTTGGAAATGAAACAAAAAAAAGAACAAAATAAGAGCCGACACCAAAAGTAAATTTTTGCTCTATATGATTATAAATTACAAACTGTCTTTAAAAATTAAAACACCACTTTCAGCAACAGAAAAAAAATCTTTTCAGAATGTGTTTTATACACATTTATATGCAAAAAAAGGTAAATGGAAGCCCACGTTAAAAATAACATTAAGTTTAAAGAATGTATTTCAATTTTATTCATTGGCTTTGAAATCCAAAAGAAAAAAACCAAAACTTGTATACAAATTTTTAAGACCAGGTAATTTGTTCACTGGCAAACACTCTCTGAAATAAAATAAAATATAATATATACAACCCCTATAATAAATATTAAACAAAAAAATTATACCAAAAGGTGTATATGTGCAAAAATAACAACCTGAAAATAAAAAAGATTCATAAATACTTACCGCCATAATATAAAAAAGTGATTATGAGGGGCTCATGCGATGGTCGTAGTCGTCGCCGTCATCATTATTATCATCAAATAAACAGCAGTCCAAGAATTACCACTAAAACCCATACATAAAGAGAAGATAACTTAATTAAGCGATATAAGTATCATTTTATATTATACCTACATGTGTACAAATATATTAGCCGACTTCTGTTATTTATACAAAAGTTTGCATATATGTATCTATATCTATATATATAAAAATGTGTGTTTGTTTGTATGTTTGAACGTTATAGATTACTAAACGGCTAAACCAATTTTCACAGCGTATTCCTGTATGTCTGGAATAGGTCCTGGGCTAATGTGCGAGGAGCCACGCCCATATTAAAAAAATATAAAATATGTATATTTGAGATAATTTAACAGCTAGAGTCCTCAAATTTTGTTGGAACCACTTTAGTGTCAATATGATTATTAAGAATAAAAAGTGGGCGGACTAGCATTAATCGTAGAAAGTCAAAGTTTTCTGCTGAAATCGCAGCTGCATTATAACAATGCTCGAGCAAATGCTACAATATCTGGTAATAAACATATAGAAAGATGTGAAAGTTTTCACTCATCCGTCTGTCACTGAGATAGACATTGTCAGAGTTTTCGATTAATGAGTGAGATCGAAAAATTCTTAACATACATATATGTTTATAAAAAAGAAACCACTAAACTTACAGCTTTATTTTTTTTATTTAATTCTTATTATTAATACAATTTACAAAAAAAAAAAAAAATATTTTTATAGTTTTAATCACTAGTGATGAAATTTTGAACCCTTTTCGGAAACCCTTCCATTTACGTTTTTATATTGCTTTCTGTCACTTTGCTCGAACATGTAGTCCATCTCCTTTTAAAATCTACCACACTTTTGGACACCTTTTTTGTACTCTTCAATTCTCTTTTAACAAGAGTCCAATATCTCTCCACTGGCCTTAGCCCCGGGCAGTTTGGAGGATTTGCCTCTCTTGGTACAAATACCACATTATTGTTCTTGTACCTCTCAAGGGCTTGTTTACCATAGTGACAGGATGCCAAGTCAGGCCAAAAATAAGTGGGCACATTATGAAGTCTTATGAATGGAAGCAGCCTTTTTTGTAAACATTCCTTGATGTAAATTTCGGTATTTATAGAGCCCGTTGTAACAAATGATTGGCTTCTTTTGCCGCAACTGCATATTGCTTGCCATACCAAGAACTTTCTGGGAAATTTTGTCTGCTTTTGGCTCCTAAACTTTTCTTCAACATTCCCTCGAGCATCAGCAACATAAAACTTTTGACCTGGAAGTTGCGAAAAATCTGCCAGAACATACGTTTTACCGCAAGAATATTTTTTTATAAAACTTGACTTCAATTTCCGTGCTCTGTTTTTGGCCTCTAAATTTTTAGCTGCGTTCCTGTCAGGAACTTTTTGAGCCTTGTATGTTTTTAAACCTGTATTAGCTTTAACTTTTCGTACCAAATAGTCCGAGCACTGAGCTAACCGAGCTGCTTTCCTACCGGATGTGTTGGGAGCTCTTTTGAAAATGCGTTCTATTTTTTTTGGCTTTAGAAACATAAAGAGAGGGCGGACTAGAATTAATCATAGAAAGTCAAAGTTTTTGATGAGAAAGGTTCAAGTTCTGGATTTGGTGTAACCTAAAAGCTGCTGAAATCGCAGCTACATTATAACAATTTTCGACCAAATGTTACAATATCTGGTAATATATATGGAAAGATGTGGAAGTTTCCACTCACTCGCCTAATAGTTCAAACCCTGTCACAGAGACAGACATTGTCAGTGTGTTCGTGCACTGGATTCGGTGGAACCCAAAGCTGCTGCAGTCTGGGCACAGAGTACAATATTGTATTATAACAACGCTCGGTCGCCTAATAGTTCAGATCCTGCCCTGTTCAACTGCTATCTTGTTTTTGATGAGAAAGGTTCAAGTTCTGGATTTGGTGTAACCTAAAAGCTGCTGAAATCGCAGCTACATTATAACAATTTTCGACCAAATGTTACAATATCTGGTAATATATATGGAAAGATGTGGAAGTTTCCACTCACTCGCCTAATAGTTCAAACCCTGTCACAGAGACAGACATTGTCAGTGTGTTCATGCACTGGATTCGGTGGAACCCAAAGCTGCTGCAGTCGGGGCACAGAGTACAATATTGTATTATAACAACGCTCGGTCGCCTAATAGTTCAGATCCTGACCTGTTCAACTGCTATCTTGTTGTATTTTGAAATTTCATATTAAAAAAATATAAAATCCGTATATTTGATTTAATATAACTGCTAAAATTTTGTTGCAGATACTTAAGTGTTATAAAAGGAAAAAAGTGAGGGCGTGGCACTTTCCATATAAATTAAATACAAACATTTTTTATCTTGGAAACTATAACAGTTAGAATCTTAAAATTTTCCACGAATAACTTTAACATCCATGAAAACACTTTGGCTAATAAATTGGCGGACTATCCATTAGGGGCAGCGGCACCCACCATATTAACTAAATACAAAAAATCGTTTATCAGGGAAACTAATAAAACTAAATTCCTAAAATCTTAAAATAATAGCGAACTTTCATCTGGGAAAAGGGCCTGGAGCCCCCAAATGAATAAAATAGAAGAATTTGTATATATGAGAAACTATTATTAACCGCCTTATGCAAAAATGATTATTAAGTTAATAATGGTTTTTAAGACCTGTTTTTATATGGAAAAAGTGTGTAGTAAACCATTATTAACTTAAATAATCGTTTTTATATAAGGCCCTAATTAGACAGTCATCTCTACACATAGAGTATAATGGGCGGACTTCCAATGGGGTACTTGGTACCTCTAATATGAATTAAATACAAAATTTCTTTCAACCGGAGATCTAATAGAACTAGATTTTTTTCTTTTCTTTTTAGGGTAGCAAAGCACACTGGGTATAGCTAGTGTATATATAAACAAACAATTTTGTTTAGTTCAAAATACGCTACACTACAGGAGTTGTTTAGTTAAAAGTGTAAACTTCTTATCGATCAATGCTAATGTAAAATGATCGTCCGTTGCTCGAACAGTTTGAGGGAAAAAGTTTAAAGCATTTTGTTCTGAAATGTACGTTGTGTAAAGTTGTGAAAGTTTAAACTTTGATAAATGTTACATCAAAAGTTAATTTTTTAGAGCGAAGAGGAATCGTAGAGAAATTGTCAGAGTTTTCGATGATAAAAGTTCATGCTCTGGATATGTTGGGAGCTAAGAGTTGCTGAAATCGGGGCATAGAGTACAATATTGCACTATAACAACACTCGACCACATGCTACAATAACTGGTAATTAATATATAGAAAGATGTGACTGGGAAATTTCCACTCACTCGCCTTATAGCTCAGACCCTGCCTCGTCCAACTGCTATCTTGTTTTGATCGATACAGAGCGTTGGACAGAAAATCCATATACTGGCAGAAAAATAATTATAATATTTAGCATAATCACCATGGAGAATCGAGATATAGAAACTATTCTTTATAGTTCAAATTTGTGCATAAACAAGAAGTATTAAGCTTTACGGGGGTAAATAAATATCTTCAAATTATTTCGTCTTAGGATTTCGGACTAGTGAAATAAACTGATATATTGTAATTCAGAAAAGTGATCAGCGGTCTAACCCTTTTTTAAGCTATTACATTTTTCAGCTTTTTTTCCTCAGTTTAAAGCCATGAGTGGTGCAATGGTTTTGAAAATCGGTCATAAATATCGATTTGTATTTTGAGTATTAATGCTATTTTAATGTATACGATTTTTTTATTTCCGCCAATTTATTAAAATTTTTCACATGAACATTTAAAGTTCTTAGCACAAAATTCATTTTAAATTCTCAGATATAAGCCCAAGATGGTTTTATGGATGCTAAAGTTTGAGGATTCTAACGCTAATAGTTTCCCTGTTATACAAATGTTAGAATAAATAACACGCTCACTATTGTCATAAATATTTTGTTTATAATACTATGGCGCCACGCCTACTATATCTAGGCCGCCTATTTTGTGCACATATGTTAAATAAATTTTAATTTTTAAAATTAAAATTGGGAAAATATTTTGTTAAACAACTATAAAAAGAAGAAATTTATACACTGATACCGTAACATTCGTTTAAAAATCATATCAGCATTATAAATCGTGAAATTGGTTTGACAAAACAGATCTTATAATGCGACTTAACCTTACTTTAATTCAACTGCAGGTTTTACATATTTGTAAGCCCACCACCATTCAACACAAAACAAATTTAAGACAAAATTGTATATAAATCCGGTTTTATATTTTTGTGAAAAAAAACCATTAAAGCTAAAAATTATTATAATTCATATGAAGAAATTGTCTCTACAATGTGTTGTTAAGGAAATATGACTGTATTTTTATTTAAAAGGTGTTTAAAGTACAAATATTTTAGTTTTAATCCATATATTAACATATAAAAAGGTATACTTAATATCTTAAAGGGTTTTAAGGTTATAATTGTCACTTCATATGGCTCTTCCGGCTTTAATGTGGTTCGCATACTTTTATGGGTGATAAAAGTCGAAGGACGCTATATGTATGTGAAATTTATGCAATATCTTAATTTGAATTCTCTCAAGTTGGATATGAGAAAATAATTTTCGAAAATTTTCTATTTAGTTTTTTGGGAAGTAGAAAGTATGAATTGTTCAAACTTTAATCACCACACTTAAAATCATATATATAACAGTTCATTAAAAATAGTTTTTTTCATTAACTTTTTTCACCAAAAAACTAATAAAAAATTTGTTCACTTTATTTCATGAGTAGTAAAAAAACGACTTTTTAAACTTTTACAATTTATTTGTTAATATCATTTTGGGTACTCGGATCAAATTTCCCAATTAATGGAACATTTTCTATTTAACACTCGCTGTTCTCATAAAATGACAACAAGAATTCGTACAAATGTTTACAGATATTTTGACCACTACTACTGCCACTACAAGATTTCTTAAACTAGGGAGGACGAACAGACGGGATGTGGGGTTATAAATTATTAAACATTGGACTTGTAGGAAACATAGTAGTAGTAGAAAATAATAAAAACAAAACATAAACATAGACATTGGACTAACACAAAAAAAAAAAAAAAAAAAAAAAAAAAACAGACGAAATGTTGATTAAACTACCGTAAAAACTTTATTGTCACGACATGAGATCTTGTTCGCTCATTTATCTTGTTCAAACTTTAAGTTAGAGATATTAATTTTATTTCGGTACTTTTCATACCCTTATTTAAAAACACTAAAAACAACACTAACAACAAATAATGATAATTGTTGCAGTCAGAGTTAGACATTAATGAAATCTTTAACATCATAATAGAATGAGAGTAATCATATAAATAACAGTTCGATGATATAAGTTCAAAGAACAAATGTATGAACGTAAAGAGTAGGCACAAAAAAATGAGGTTTCGAGACCTCATTTAAGAGATTAGTCCTCGAAAGCGTGATTACTAGAACTGAACTAGAATTGAAAAAAACTAAAAAAGAACTAGAAAACTAGAACTGAACTAAACTGAACTAGAACTGAACTAGAACTGAGCTTAACTGAACTAGAACTGAACTAGAACTGACTAACTAGAACTGAACTAGAACTGAACTAGAACTGAACTAGAACTGAACTAGAACTGAACTAGAACTGAACTAGAACTGAACTAGAACTGAACTAGAACTGAACTAGAACTGAACTAGAACTGAACTAGAACTGAACTAGAACTGAACTAGAACTGAACTAGAACTGAACTAGAACTGAACTAGAACTGAACTAGAACTGAACTAGAACTGAACTAGAACTGAACTAGAACTGAACTAGAACTGAACTAGAACTGAACTAGAACTGAACTAGAACTGAACTAGAACTGAACTAGAACTGAACTAGAACTGAACTAGAACTGAACTAGAACTGAACTAGAACTGAACTAGAACTGAACTAGAACTGAACTAGAACTGAACTAGAACTGAACTAGAACTGAACTAGAACTGAACTAGAACTGAACTAGAACTGAACTAGAACTGAACTAGAACTGAACTAGAACTGAACTAGAACTGAACTAGAACTGAACTAGAACTGAACTAGAACTGAACTAGAACTGAACTAGAACTGAACTAGAACTGAACTAGAACTGAACTAGAACTGAACTAGAACTGAACTAGAACTGAACTAGAACTGAACTAGAACTGAACTAGAACTGAACTAGAACTGAACTAGAACTGAACTAGAACTGAACTAGAACTGAACTAGAACTGAACTAGAACTGAACTAGAACTGAACTAGAACTGAACTAGAACTGAACTAGAACTGAACTAGAACTGAACTAGAACTGAACTAGAACTGAACTAGAACTGAACTAGAACTGAACTAGAACTGAACTAGAACTGAACTAGAACTGAACTAGAACTGAACTAGAACTGAACTAGAACTGAACTAGAACTGAACTAGAACTGAACTAGAACTGAACTAGAACTGAACTAGAACTGAACTAGAACTGAACTAGAACTGAACTAGAACTGAACTAGAACTGAACTAGAACTGAACTAGAACTGAACTAGAACTGAACTAGAACTGAACTAGAACTGAACTAGAACTGAACTAGAACTGAACTAAAACTGAACTAGAACTGAACTAGAACTGAACTAGAACTGAACTAGAACTGAACTAGAACTGAACTAGAACTGAACTAGAACTGAACTAGAACTGAACTAGAACTGAACTAGAACTGAACTAGAACTGAACTAGAACTGAACTAGAACTGAACTAAAAAAAAAAAAAAACAGACGAAATGTTGATTAAACTACCGTAAAAACTTTATTGTCACGACATGAGATCTTGTTCGCTCATTTATCTTGTTCAAACTTTAAGTTAGAGATATTAATTTTATTTCGGTACTTTTCATACCCTTATTTAAAAACACTAAAAACAACACTAACAACAAATAATGATAATTGTTGCAGTCAGAGTTAGACATTAATGAAATCTTTAACATCATAATAGAATGAGAGTAATCATATAAATAACAGTTCGATGATATAAGTTCAAAGAACAAATGTATGAACGTAAAGAGTAGGCACAAAAAAATGAGGTTTCGAGACCTCATTTAAGAGATTAGTCCTCGAAAGCGTGATTACTAGAACTGAACTACAATTGAACTAAAACTGACTTAGAACTGAGCTAGAACGGAGCTTAAACTGAACTAGAACTTAACTAGAACTGAACTAGAACTAGAACTGAACTAGAACTGAACTAGAACTGAACTAGAACTGAACTAGAACTGAACTAGAACTGAACTAGAACTGAACTAGAACTGAACTAGAACTGAACTAGAACTGAACTAGAACTGAACTAGAACTGAACTAGAACTGAACTAGAACTGAACTAGAACTGAACTAGAACTGAACTAGAACTAAACTAGAACTGAACTAAAACTGAACTAGAACTAAAGTAGAACTGATCTAGAAATGAACTAGAACTAAAGTAGAAGTGATCTAGAAATGAACTAGAACTGAAATTAAAAATTTAATTTTTAATGAAAAATTAAAAAGAATCCATTCTTTCAAGTGCTTTTAATTGGAAGACCAAATAAAAATTAAACGAGTTGATATCAAAAAGTAAACCCCCTCAAAAAAAAAAAAAAAAAAAAAAAAAAAAAAAAACAGGAAAAATCATAGAATAAAACCAACCACAAAAACTGAGTGATTAATCACACCACCCGCTGTGTAAATTCCATAATAATCAAAAATTACTTGTTCTCGCCCGTAATCAGCCAAATAGTTTAGCCACTCAAATGGAAAGCAGCAGCAACAACAAACACAGAGAAGCAGCAGCAAATATTTTAGGTGGCTAATAACTGATTTAAGTTAAGTGAGAGATTTTAACATCATTAACATGATTGTGAAGAAAAAAAACATTGATTGTTTTTTTATTTCTTCTATTTTATTCCCGATGTTGTTTGATGGACTATTTCATACGGTTTAATAGCATTTGTTTTTAACTCTGGTTGGTAGTGTTTCAGAAACCATGTGAAGTGTGTTAAATTTTTGATTGAAAAATATGTTTTGTGGTTATTTTGAGAGAGAGGAAACAAGATTCGTCAACTATTTGATAAGATAGCTAAACAGTTATTTTTCAATCCATCTTTTCTTTTGAAGTTTGTTATTTAAAAAGTTAGTTCCACTTGATTTATATTTTTTTATTTTCGTTTATTTTTAAAATTTTAAAGATTGTTTAAAAGAGAGTTAGTTATTCCCATAAATATTTATATAAATAATAGTAGAGGCGTATTAAATAAGGGCAAGTTGTCGTTGTTATTATTTAAAAAATTAAATATTATTTCAAATGAAATTTAACCAAGAAATTAAAAATATATATATTTATTTTCTTCTTGTAAATACTTGATACATGGACCAACGTATGTATTTCTCTCATGAATGTGTTGTATAAATGAGATGTGTGCTGGGTTGTATGGTGATAGATGAAAGGATCATACACAAATGATACCATTGAATATTCCTTATTCAGATATGTTCAGAATATACTCCGTTCATATCAAAATTACCACATTGTGTCCCTGTGAGTAAGAACAAAATCCTCGGCTTATATGATGGATTCGTACTTCAGTCCACCGGTTACGTGTCTAGGTGCTGTTGCCGAATCAACAGAGGTCATCCCAATTGCGTGTAAACAAAAGTGATGTTTTACATCTCGAAAGTTAACCAACGGGGAGCAATGGTCAGAGATTAGATACCTCAAGTACTCGAGCAAAGTGCTTGTATATGGACCGGCCCAATCAATGTACAAAAATTGCCACCTGAGTTCTTCATTGTAGGATTCAGGGGCTATGATAGACCGTTGTTCAAGTTTTCCCAGTGGGTGAAAAAGACCACCGTGGGGTAGGGCATCGTGCCAGGTTCTAACGTAAAGCACTTCGACAATCATACACATAGACTTATAGTCGGGGGACTTCACACACCTCGAAAAAGTCAAAAAGTTCTATAATTTCTGTGGAATTAAGTTAAGGGGAACTCAAGCCGTTAGTTAGTAAGTTAGCTTAGTTAGTTTAGTTAGTTAGTTTAGTTAGTAAGTTAGTGACTTATTCAAGAATGTCGGGATTCTCTTTATGCGATGGCGAAATATACGGATCCTTTGGGTCAAAGGACACGTAGACACAACCTGTAAACTAAGTTGCTTATACTAAAAAGCTGGAACGAGGATGGCTATTGTGGACATACACCAGCTCTGTTTCATTGCCGGTCATTTTATAGTTCACTTCAAGTACGCTGCTCTTATGCTCAAACTTGTTTGATCGTCAGATTGTTGTGTCCTCGCATGGATCTTTACAGAACATCCTATTTAGTATATCTCAACATAGATCTAAGCGCTCTTTTAACAGTTAACGATACTTTGTCTCTTTAAACACTTTCTTGTAGATTATCTTCTTATCCCTTCCAGTCCACCATTCTCTGTTATTATGTTAACTTACAGACAATACAAAGGAACTCATTGCGGCAATGTAAAGCTAAACTCTTGTTTGTGAAAGCTAACCACTAACTGCTCTTGCTTTAATCTACAGCTTCCCCAATATCAACATTCCCATATACAAATCTCCTCAACTGTCTTAAATAATGATCTTTTTAAAAACGTTGTAATTTTTCAGATGTTTTTTTAAGTAATGAAACAAATGAAGAAGATAAGCTTAATTAAAACCATGAAATTAATTAAATGAATTATTTTTTCATTTTAGAGAAGGGAATAAAAAACTCACACACAATCTCGTAATTATTTCATTAAAACTATTTAATTTGCAAAACCATCAATTCGATTCAAAATGATTAATTTTTTTCTTTATATAGTTTTATAAATCCATTTACTATTTCTACAAAAAAATAATGAGCAGGGGCAGCATCATCATTATCATCATCATTGATTGCATGTTTATTTTAAGTAGAAAATATTTTCTCAAATCGTAGTAACGACAATACAAAAGCAACAAAAGAGGAATAAACATTTCATATCATAAATTGACATTTTGAAGGCCGGAGGTCATTTCAATATCTATGCGAACACAAACGATACTTGTATGTACTTTTGTATTTAAATGTTGTGTGTCTTATAAGAGTATAAATACTCGTATTTTAAATGTTAACAAAAAGCATATTTAACAGCAACAGCAACAACAACGACAGCAACAGCAAGTACAACAATCGATAAAAGCTTAAAGGAATTTTAAAACATGTATGTAGGATGCTAGTCCCTGTACGCACGCAGTCATATGTACATACATATACATATGTAGGGGGAACGGTAAAAAAGGTTTATTAAATAAAGAAATTATTTATGTTATTCTTACTTAAGCATGTTTTACGCAACTTTTAAATTAATTTTTCCTTAAATGTCGGTGCACCCTATAATTTAAAATTTGGTTGTTGTTTGCATTTAATAAATAAATTTTATAAAACTTTAAGCGCCTACATACTAGACTTGCTTTATTAAAAGCAACTCAATTACATCTTTACACCCATCCTTTTAATATTAAAATACATTTTACTCTGCTATTATAGTTAGTAGTACATATATATAAATTTAATATGTTTTGTAAGTAATACTCATCATTCCCTTGTTATCATTTAAAGGATGCTGCCAATTTAGTAAGGATGTTCAGTTTTACTAATGTTTATTCAGTTTTTAGAATATATATTTTTATAAATTTAACTATAATTTAGTATCTTATTAATAAATTACTTTGTTAATTCTGCAATTTTCTAGATACCAATTCCTTGTTGCATTACTACTCATTAAAGGCAAGTCCTTACCATACTCGCTTACAAATAGAGAGTTAATGTGTCATTGAAGAACCTGCTTGCAACAATCGATTACAAAAAAGTACTCAAATAAGGCATTTCAAATTGGATCAAAACCATCCATATGTTGCAACCACGATAGGAACCACACGATACGTGTCGCCGGTGCGATGTGGGCTTTATTTCACAGTTGCCTTTTTCATCCACAATCTTTTTTGGCGAGTACTTACAAGTACTTTGCTTAAGTACTCGAGCTATCTAATCTCTGAACATTGCTCAACTTCCGAGATGCAAAAACACAACTTTTGTTTACGATCATGAAAATGGGATGACCTCTCATCAACAACAGCATACATAGAGACGTATTTGGCTAGAAGCAAATATGAATCGATCCCTGCCAAATTCGATATGTTTTTATATTATATAAGTGTCTAATATGTGCACAATTCGCTAATGAATTGTGCACATTTTAGACTACATAAAAACTATAATCCCGACTTTGAAAACAAACTATTCGACATACTACAATTCAAAATGTAGTACTGGTTATAGTGCAAACTAAAGTCTATACTATAGTCTAGACTTAAGCCCAAACTATGACCCCAACTATAACGCTGACTGTAGCCAAGACTATAATCCATAATATAGTGTAGATATAGACAAGGCTGTAATGCATACTACAGTCCAGACTATAATGCATGCTTTAGTCCAGACTAAAGCAGTCCATAGTGCAGTATAAAGACCAGACTAAAGACCAAGCTACAGTCGCAACTATAGCGTTGACTATTGCTAAGACTATAATTCATATTATAGTCCTGATATAGACTAGACTGTAATGCATACTAAAGTCCAGACTATAATGCATGCTTTAGTCTAGACTCCATATTTAACCATACTTCTCATTCCATCTACACACACCTACAGATAACATCCGAGAATGTACTCTATATATATACGGATAGACAAGATCCGTATTCTCCTGAATTTGGGTTTGAACCACAGACACCACATACACCGTGATGCGACCTCTGTAGTAACCGAGAAAAGACAAAATCCCAAACTCTTGCGGGCAGATATAGACCAGACTGTAATGCATACAACAGTCCTAACTGTAATGCATACTTTAGTCCAGACGACCTATAGTGCAGACTAAAGGCCAGACTAAAGTCCAGACATAGTCCAAACTATAGTCCCAACTATAGCGCCGACTATAGCTAAGACTATAGTCCATATTATAGTGCAATTGTATTACAGTCCAGACTATAATTCATGCTTTAGTCCAGACTCCATATTTAACCATTTAACTCAGCATACTTTTCATTCAATTTACACACACCCACAGATAACAACATCCGAACATGTACTCTATGTATACGGACAGACAAGATTCATATATACCTATATTCATATATACTTAACACTAACTCTTTTCAACGCTTAGTCCCACATTTACTCCTCTTTGACTAGGCAAACAGCACCTAAATTATCAGGAATAATAGACTTTATCATACAACAGTCTTTTAACCGACATTCTCTTACCACCACATGCACCGCGATGGTGCCTCTGTAATAACTGGGATAAGGCAAAGTCCAAAACTCTGACCTGCGGGCTACTGGTTGCTGTTTAGTATTGGAAATGAACTTCGGTTGGACTTCATTCATTAATGAAGCTATAAAGCAAACGTGCTTAAATGTTTCAAAATTTGGTTTAATGCTTTCAAAAACACTATAACTGTAAAATTGACATCGGATCATAATTGGTCCTTCGTCCCATGTAAAGTCTTATTCTTAAAATGAATTTAACGCTCATAACTGGCGTTTCTTTTATATTAATGAAATTCTACAAGTTTCATAGAAACCTAAATCTCATTATAAAATGGTATGTGAGTCGGTTTATAACTGATATAATCCGATCATATGTAGTCTTCCTAAGGACATGTCTTTAATGATCTTAACTAACTAAGACAAAACATATTGTATATTAACATAAAATGCTCCATCAAATCGCTTCGGTTCATAATTGATCATATCCCTAACATAAGGAACCCAGTATATCGACACCAATAAGTTTTATAGCAACAAAAATCTATATCTCTTTTAAAGTCAATGACAATCGGTTCATAATTGACCCAACCCAACCCAACACATACAAGATATATTTTTTTTAATGTAAATTTTTGACTTATGACATAATAAAAAGTTTTTTCTTTTTAATTTACAAACAAATCTAAATCTATTAAAATTCCTCGTTTATCAGTTATATTATTGGTAAACTTTTGCCATCATTTATATTACCTTCTTTTCTGCATAAAATAGATTATGGGCTTACAACTGAATAGCAGTATCAGATGAATGTATAACAGATGTTTTCTAAATAATTTTTCAAACAGTTTTCTAGAAGTTCTTAATGCAATACTTTTGCGTTTTTAAATAAATTTAGTAGATTCATATCAGAACAAGAATAAAATGGTTTATAAAAGCTTAAATTGTTGCACAAAACGCAAAATAATGCAAAAACAGTGAAAGCTGGTAAAAAAGGACAATGTCTTATAAACTTAATAAAAATAATTAAAATTTTATATGGATTTTGTAAAATCTTAAAAAAAAATAATTTTTTGATTTAACTACAAATAAAGAATGATTGAGGTTATTAAACAGTTACCTTGTTATGAGACCTTTAACTGTAATGTCCGCTAAAAATTTAGAAGTTGTTGTTTTGTCTGTATTTTCAGTTGTAGTGTCCAATTTAATTGTATGTTTGTCTGCACCACGAAGGTGTCATATTCATAATTTACTACACAGGGTCACCACAGGGGGGAGACTTTAGCATAAAAATTCATTTCTACTCTACATATGTCCTCTAGTCTATTTAGTTCTCCATTTTTTATTCATATAATTTTTTTTTAACTTCATTCCTGCATATGAATTTTCATTTAAATTTTGTCTATTCGAAACCCAGCAGTTCTAAAAGGAGACGCCATAGAATGTGCTATTTCTTTCTTGATTCGAATTGATCTATTCTGTAATGCGTGTGTAATCATATCTGCTTAGATATAGTGTAAAAACAGTTATTTAATTACATTCAGGCTTAAGTGTTCTGGGACACGCCCATTTTCGGGAAAACACGATATTATAAAGGAACAAATTACACCAACTGTAGGGAAGTTTTTATGAGCTTGTTGCTTGTATGAGTGACGCAATAGTGATAAAGTGTGTCGTTGATGTGCGAGTGAGTGAGTGTATGTGTGTATATCTGTGAATTAATAATGTCCAGAGAATGCGGCTGTGTGGACCTTGTTATTTAACAACTTGGTCGACTGCTCTAAATTACTTGTGAAATTACTGTGACAGTTTGGTTTCTTACGCTTATTTTTCCCATTTTTCTTTACTCCTTCAGTTTAGTTTTTTATGATTTTATACATTTTTTTATACGTATTTTATAGATGGCATTTGTGAGGGTTTGTTTGATTTGTTGGTTTCTTATATATTTAGTGTGTGTAAGCTTGTCCCTCTTATGAGTCCGTCCGTGAGCTCATTTTTCCTATTTTTTTTTTTAACTTCCTTCATCATGTATGAAAGAATTATCACAATTTTTTAATTTGGTGTCTAGTAAAAATGAAAGAATGTCATAGAAATATTTGTTATAGTTTTTGTTAACAATTTTATATGTATATATTTTTTTATTACTTAACTTCATAAATATTTGGAGTGACATTTAGAGAAAGGAATGGTTGTAGTATGGTTTGATCTTAAAGAGAGCGTATAGAGTTCACAGATAATTTAAAAGGAGTTGCACTTTTTAATGGTTTGTAAATTTAATGTTGATTAGTATTTAAACGGAATGATAAAGAATTATATTTACTTTTTTTCAAATCAAGACGAGAAACGGGACTAGACTATAGAATAGACTAAACTACGAACTAGATTATAAACTAGACTATAGACTATACCATAGAATAGACTACAGACTAGACTAAGCTATAGACTACACTATAGACTAGACTATAGACTAGACTGTAGACTAGACTATAGACAAGACTAAAGACTGGACTATAGACTGGACTATAGACTAGACTATAGACTAGACTATAGACTAGACTATAGACTAGACTATAGACTAGACTATAGACTAGACTATAGACTAGACTATAGACTAGGCAATAGACTAGACTATAGACTTGACTATAGACTAGACTATAGACTAGACTATAGACTAGACTAGATTAGAGTATAGACTAGACTATAGACTAGATTATGGACTAGACTATTTATTGTGCTTAAAACTCTTAACTATGAGTGTTGTAAATCACATGACAAAATAATTTTAGTGGTTTTTTTTAAGTTATTTTTTTTTAAATTGTTCTTAATCACACAACCAATGAATCTTTTAATACTATTTTACTCTATACTGTACAATAAAATCATTAATAATTCATTCCTCTATAAACCCTGAACAACAATGAACTCATTGACTACATTGTAACGCATTGTATTCTCATATTTAAAAGCATTACTTTACCGCTGATATATTTCAGTGCGTTAATAAAAATGTATTTCTTTTCAATTATAAATTACACCATTAACAATAACGCAATTTAAGTCAATTAAAAAGCCTTCCTTAACTGCGTTAGTCGTCTGATGTTGTATATAGGAAAATGAACAAGTTTTGCATTTGTAAATAGTAAATGCTGAAATTGTGATCGCTCTTTATCACCTTCGATAAATTTTCGTAAGTTTAACTTCATTTAATTTAAATCACAACAATTATTCATTGAAATCAATGATCATCATCGCTACAATTAATAATTTATTGTAGAAGTGTAGGAATTGACAAACAGGATAACTAATCGTATATAATAAGGCAGGCACCTGACTGTGTCTTAAGGTAGTCAATGCTCTTTCGCTCACAGTGGGAACGTTTTAGACAACAAAGCTATGAAATCAGCTAACCAGTCAACTAGCCAACCGACCCATGGCTAAAGAGACTTGTAACGAAAGGATTTCAAAAGATAATTAACTTTTATAAAAATGCTTTACTATGCTTAATGATCGACGATTTTCTATAACGCCAATATATGAATGACAATTGTGAAAATTCCTGCATGCGGAGAACAAGAGAAAAAATTTTGCAAGAAATAGCAACAAGGTCTTTGGCAACAGAAAAACAGCACCCAAGATATTTTTCCTTTCAACAGTACACTTCATTTGTCTGGGCAAAAGAATGCATTTGTCATTTGCAGCTCAGCAGGTATAGAGATTTTTTTGTTTGCCCTCTCTACCAGACTTTAACTTAATTTTTTATTTCCTATTTTGGTGGTTAAAGCTTACTTACAACTATGGTAGAGCAATAATAGTGCAAAAGACATGAAAAAAATCAGAAAAATAATATGAATTGCTATGTGTTCGAGGTAGCCAACCGATTAGTATTGAATGAACTATAGTACAGACAAGACTATACTTAAAAGTGTTGACTATATCCAAACTGTAGACTCCAAAGTATGGCTTTACATTACTAGAGAATAGAATTCAAACCACTTGCTAGATTTCAGTCCAGAATACACATTAGATTATAGAACATAACATATATAGAATTGTTACTAAGCTACAGTCATGACTATAGACGAGACAAAAATCTAGAGTATAATCCAATCTATGTTCTATACAATACATCAAAGTACTATATAGTATGAACAATACCATCTGCAATAAACTAAATTATTGATCAGACTAAGTATACACTATAGAATAGTCCGGGGTATAGTGTAAACTATAGTTCAGCCTGTAGACTAGACACTTGTTCATATTATACACAATATTACAGACAAGTTAGGAATATCATCAAGTGTATAGTCTGAATTATAGCTCAGACTAAAAACTGGACTCCAGTTCAGACTATAGACCAGACGTTAGCAGGCTATACACTCGACTTTATGTTAGATTATAGACCAGACTATAGTGCATAGCTATAAACGAGAGTATATATCAAACTATAGTACACATATCGTAAATCTCTACACTATATTCTTGACAATATGACAGACTATATATTAGACTATTAACAACATAACAGTCCAGACTATAAACTAAACATTAGTCCAGACTTACTGGACTATTAGATTATACACCGAAATATAGTCCAGGATATTGATAAGACAACACTCCAGAGTACAGACCCGGAATTAGCCCAAACTATTTTTATAGTATTATCTATTGTATATAGAGTATGACCTATAGCAGGTGTGGATCCACGGGGAGAAGTGGAAAATTTACCATCTCCCACCCCAAAACCGAATATTTTTATACAAATGAGGAAAAATAGGAAAAAAATAAGTGCAAAAACAAACATCCCACGCCCCATACTCGAGCTCAATCCGCGTCTGGCCTATAGTATATAGTTTGGTCTATAGTCTGGACTAAAGTCTGGTCTGTACTCCGGATTGTTGTCTCATCTATACCTTAAACGAACTAGACTATATACTATAGTGCATACTATATACTACACTATATAGTATAATCCATACTATAGATAAGACTATTTATAAATAGTATAGATTAGACTTTAGTCTAAAGTATAGACCATACTATAGACATGGTAATAGTCGAGACAATACTCCAGACCATAGACTAGGCAAAAGTCCAAACTATTTACTGCACAATACAAAGGGCAATCGTATAAATTCAATTTCAGACTAAATACTAGTCCGGACTATAAACTATAGACAATATTGTAGTTCAGATTTTAATCTAGAAAACTTTAGAAAAGAATATTATAGTTCATAAGATAATAGTATTTTCCAGTAAGCCAGACTATAGTCCTGAAGAAAAACACGATAGTGACTAAACTAGACATCAACTTTGGTCCAAATTATAGAATATATTGCATTTCAAGCTATGCACAAATCCATTATATATAATTGAGACTAGACTATAGTTCAGAATAGGAATTGGACAGTAATTAAAACAAGAGTCACGGCAACAGATCGGACTATTGGGAAGACATTCGTTTAGACTATTATCAAGATTATCGATCAGATTATAGTTTTAAACAGATATGATCTGGTCACCTCAAAGCTTCAATTTAGTGCCAGCATTGAAGGGTGCCAACTTTTAGAAGAGCTCAAACTCTAGCCTTTTTTTAGCAGTTTGTTAATAGCAAATGGTAGCATCAAACTAAACTATGATTCTAATATGAAAAAAAGACATGAAAATAAAAAGTTTAAATTTCTTCAAGTTTCAGCTCCCTGTGGTGAGAGGAGCGTAGAAGAAAAGAAAAACAAAAACACTTTTAAATAAGCGAGTTTAGGCAGTAATATTGTGTGATCATTTGTACATGTATCAAACAACTTTGCAACATCCATTGAGTAAGTTAAAGAATCAAAGAGAGATGGAGAGGCACAATTGGATCCATGTACTCGTAGCGGACATTTGTTGTTCTATGCCAGCCAACGAACGGCTGCATTATTGTATGATTATGGTTTATATTGTTCCATCGCATCATTTAAAGCTTTCAATTTGCAATTGAACTGTTTTGTTTGTTTGTTTGTTTCTCTTACATACATAGATATACATTTATACGTTCCTGGTGGCTGGTGTTTCTGGTGTAGACGATGTTGATGGTCTAGCCACCATTTTAGGGAAGTAACTCGTCTTACAACGTGTACAAGTACGTGGGATTGTTGAAACGTCAAGTCAAGCTGTGCCAGTCAGTGCTGAGTTACTTTAGCATTTCTATATAAAAATTGCTACGCGTTTTTAATATGATACACAAACATTCTACATACAGATCGACAACTACAACTCACATACCTTTCTTTACTCTTAAGTATTTAATATATTTATACAAGTGAATTTGTAAGTAGATGATATTTAGTCCTAGACGAGAGTTGTTCTGTTCTGTTGTATAAAATGTATAAAATGATGGCTTATAAAAAAGATTATTTATCACCTGTATTTCAAACTTGCATTCAGGAAGCAGTAGGAGACATTTTTTTCATTCCCTTTCATTTATTTGTTTTTCTGTATATTTATTTGTTGGTTTGTTTGTTGCTCTGTTTATGAATAAGTGTTCAACAATGTTTAAATATATTTAGATACATGCACCCAAGCCAACCTCTTTACTCTACTCTCTACATGACAGCTTTTTTCAAGGTCTTCAATAAGTGTTGAGTGACAACAGCAAAACAGCAAAAACAACAAGAACTACAACACCAAAGGATAACACCAAGGGGGCTTAAGAGTTAAACCAGAAAAAATTTATTGAAAAAAAAAAAAATGAAAAGCATAAAAATTTAAAACATAATAATATTTGTGTTTTGCTGGTCTGGAACAATAATAAGAGCACTTAAGGTTTTTTTTTTGTTCTTTATTGTGGTTATAATCAGTATTTGTTGGGGAATACTTTTTTGTAGGGTTTAACCCAAATTCTTTGTAAAAAATATATGTATGTATGAGTAGTTCTATGTTGTTTCCCAGAATAATATCATTCAGCTAACTTTGATACACACAAAAATTGTTAAATACAAAGGGCAGACAAATAAATCACATCACCTTCATTGTTTACCAAAAAGAACTAACATACATACGCACTTAAGAATTGATCATACATACATACATATTCCTGTATACACCAAAGAAAATTCAAAGTAAAACATTTAACTAATACGATATAATTAAAAATTATTTTTTTTGTGTATGTATTTCCTTCAGTTCAATTCTAGTTCAGTTCTACTTCAGTTCTAGTTCACTTCCAGTTCAGTTCTAATTCAGTTCTAGTTCAGTTCTAGTTCAGTTCTAGTTCAGTTCTAGTTCAGTTCTAGTTCAGTTCTAGTTCAGTTCTAGTTCAGTTCTAGTTCAGTTCTAGT
>NC_060953.1:40753716-40759728 GCF_022045245.1 Lucilia cuprina | reverse complement strand
TATATAGATAGATAGATATATAGATAGATAGATAGATAGATAGATAGATAAATAGATAGGTAGGTAGGTCAGATAGGTTAGACAGGTTAGATAGATCTAGGTCTATGGGAATCGAAGCACGTGATAACTTTTAGGGAGGCATTGTTCTACATAAAATATTTCAAAGTTGGCATTCTGGAAAACTATCTTAAACATAGAACTATCCTAACAAAACGCTCTTCCATAGGAAACAGCTTTCTGTCATGCTAGTTATTGCTCTGAGTTATATCATTTTGCAGGTAATTGGTATTCATTGTTTTAAAGTACTTGCATGTTCTTCCATTAGATTATTGTCATATTACGTGTTATAATAAATATAAAAATATGTGAGAAATAACTAAAATTTATTAATATTATAGAAGCCAGGAAAACCATACATACTCACCATTATAAAAGCTAAAACACACATTCTTTCCACTGACATATGCAGACCATTGAACACATTTCATTTTTGAAGAGGTGTTTATAGGTGGATTTTCAAATAGATGCGTGTGTAGACAAAGAACACAGCAACATCATTTAGATCCGATATCTTTTTCAATGATAGAGAACATATAAATGATTTTTTATGAGTTTTTATTTATTTTTATTAGGTTGAAATGATAAAAGGTTTGAAAGCAAAATCTTGTATAACATTTTGATTTGTGTCAGTTACTTTTCTAGTTGTTTACTCTTGCGTTTTTTCATCTTATTTGTTGTTGTTGTTTTCTTTCGTTTTATTTTTGTTTGTAATTTTAAAATTGGAATTTTATAGTCACAACTACTTAAGGTCATCTCTCAAACTTATACAAGTTGTTAGTCGATAGAAGGGAAAGGAAATTGTTTAGGGGGGAAAAATAAACTTAAAACAAAGTGAAAAAGCTTGCTGTCATTTTAAAGCCATTTTGCCATTTATTGGCTATAAATGCTAGTAAAAATAAAAATGTTGACATTGTCAACAATGAATTTACACTTGCCATTGCAACAAAAGAGCCAGAAACGACGGAAAGACCGGCTGTCCAATCGACCGACAACGCAAAGAAACCTAACAAAAGCTAGGAAAAAGAAAAATTTAATTTTTATACATTGTTTTGTTTGAAATTACGTAGTAGGATTAAATTTGGCAAAAAGAACTGGTGGGGAAAATTTAGAGACTAGCATGTTGCCTTGACGACATTCTCACATCTCGGTAATAGATATCTATCTATCTATCTATCTATCTATCTATCTATCTATATATCTATATATCTATCTATCTATCTATCTATCTATCTATCTATCTATCTATCTATCTATCTATCTATCTATCTATCTATCTATCTATCTATCTATCTATCTATCTATCTATCTATCTATCTATCTATCTATCTATCTATTTATCTATATATCTTGCTATCAATTGTTATAAGTGTGATCGGATTTTGGAAAGTATTCAACATTTTTTGGGATAATACTACAAAATTTTATAACGGTCTTTCAAAAAACAATTCCATCTTTGTTTATCTCCCACATTAATAAATTGCAATCGACGCTTTTTTAGTTTCTACTTAAAGGTATGTATGTATTTTGTTTTTGTTTTATTACGTCAACAAGAAGTATGTGATTATAGTCTTAATACACCATCTATCATTGACCCATTCACAAAACTGTTGACTGTATTCTAGACAATGACTAGTGGGCTGAGAAGGTGAGATAGGAACGAACGAGGAAGTCAAAGATGGTGTTGTGTTTTGACAACTTTTTGTATGAAACAAACAATATCGAAAACAACAATAACAACAATTGGGATGAGTCGAAGACGAGTTGCCAATGAATTAAAGTTTAGTGTAGTTTGTGTGTTTAGTTATTTCGTGCAAGAAAAGAAAAAGTGATGACAGCTATTTTTTGTGCTGAACTATAGCATGCAATGAATTTCCATTGAAACGAAAAGAAGTCAAGAGCAGCAGCAACAACAAACAAAAATGTATATATATATATACAAAACTGAACAATAATAATAAATACTAAACATTCAATATCGACACATGTTTAACTCCAGGAATGAAGCATGACGAGCAACAACAAAAAAACAGAAAAAGGAAGAAGTGTTCAAAATTAAAGAAGAGTGAACAATAACTAAGAAAAGTACAACAACTACAGACATACATACATACATACATGTATATAATATTCTATCAATAAATTGACAATTGTTGTTATTACTTTTGAAGCAATCGGGTAATGTCAATACAAATGACAGTTGTTGTAATTAATACTGACAAGCATTTAATTTATGGGCAACTAAGAGTGACACTTTAACATACCCTGACATAGCAACAGCAACAACAACAAATACGCTGCCTGCTCACCAATACTCATATATAAGAAATTTTGCACTTACATATAAATAAAATGATTCTTACACACATTTCTACATACAATCAATATTTTGAATTATATGAAGCATGTGTATTTTCATATTGCCTGGTTTTAAGTGATGACAGGATACTCTTTTATTTTTCTTGCCAGGAAAGAATATCGCCAAC
This sequence comes from Lucilia cuprina, assembly GCF_022045245.1. Classification (NCBI taxonomy): domain Eukaryota; kingdom Metazoa; phylum Arthropoda; class Insecta; order Diptera; family Calliphoridae; genus Lucilia; species Lucilia cuprina. The sequence continues at coordinate 40,757,185 of NC_060953.1, read as the reverse complement.
AAAAAAAAAAAAACAGCAACATTTCTCGAAAAAAGGAGGGCGGACATATTTTAAGTTTGGCTTTTTTGTTGTTTTTCTTCTTCTTTTATATGCAAGAAGTATAATTTTATATTCGATTTGTTTGTTAGCAATTTAATACAAAAATCAATGTATATGAACACTTTTAAGAATAAAAAACGAACTTTAGTAAAAGTGTGTAAAAATTGTATGACTGTATAATAAGAAGTGAAAAAAGATTATACAATTAGTGTGCCAACACTTGTTAACAAGCTGTTTTTATAACAATCACGCCTAAAGCATGTTGCCATAATAAACGATTTTCAATCTACATTTTTTTTACAACAACCTCGGTTACGAACAAAAATACAAAAAAAAAAAAACAAAAAACTGAGATGAAAATATACCTAAGATTATCAGGGAGACCCTTTTTTGTTGGTGTTTATAGCAAGCAATTGTTATGATTTTGATTTCCTTTGTATTCATATGAGTTTTGAACTTTTTTTGTTAAATTGAATACCCTTCATCAAAAAAAGAACATTGTGGTCTCCGGTAGGTTAGTGTTTATTGTTCCAGTCTGGTAGGCCGAAGGTGATGGGTTCGATTCCCACCCGTGGCACTGGTTAAGGAGCGCACAACAGGCCCGATAGAGGCCTAGGTGTATTTCTTCAGATTTGATGTGTATACATATTCCTTTCAAACTAACTAACTAACTAACTAATCGAATAGACTGATGTCAAGACTATATATGGAATAGACTGATGTCAAGACTATATATACTATTATAGTCTAGACTATGGACTCGACATACATCCGGAATATCTAATAATCTTTAGTATTTACTGTAGATAAGAACGTCTTCTTCTCTTTCCGTCATTCGAAGGACTCATTTAAGATCTATTATGAGATTCGCGGAGTAGTTGTAAATATGTTTGTCTGGATTTTAATCATCCATCTAAAAATCTTCGTCTGGCAACTTTAACCACATTTTCGACATAATTATAAGCAATAGTTTCTACTGTAGTTCAGATCATGTACAAAATTATAATCCTCACTGTAGACTATACTATTCTAAATAAACTGATATTATTCCCTCTCCTGTACCTAAACTCTGTAAAAGGGAACACATTTAAGGGGAATAGTTGTTTATAATTGACCTGTATATAACTATAGATTAGACAATGGTATAGACGATATATGGAACAAACTAAAGACTATGATACCGTCCACTAATATAAGCTAGACTATAGTCCAGGCTATGCTACAATCAAATCCTTTAAAAAAAACCTTGAACATACCAAATTAAATAATTTCATTAGATAGATTGGAGATTTTTTTTATTTTTTCATATTTTCACCGATACGATAGGGTAACTTGTATTCGTGTTATACTTACATACATAAACATATTATATGAGGCGTAAAATTATCCTTTTCTGAGTTTTGTAGACGTTTTAGTATATTTTGTTTTATACATTTCATTTTGTTAAAGATTAACAAAGATTTTTATTTGTTGATAAACATCTCTGAACACGCAGAAACAAACAAACAAACAATTGACCGCCAAACCCACCATCATACATTTAATATTCTTACACTTCTTTTATATGTATTATTTCTGTCATTTGCCCTTTACCGCCACCTTTAAAACAACCAATTCCAAACAAACCAAAGCAATTCAATCCAACCCAAGGCTACCAAGGCCCATCTATCCTGTTTAAGAACAAACAATTCTTTTAATATTTTTTTCTTTTTGGCTGCTCTATGGACATCATGTTTTACAAACGTTTTGCTGTTTAAAGTTGTTTTTTTTTGTTTGGTTTGACATCCTTCTTCCTGTATTGGTTTAAGCAATCTTCTTTATTTATATGTACCCAAGAAGATGAGTTTGGTGAAACTGTTCGCATTTTGTTACCATAGTAGTTATAGTAGTGGTCACATTGGCTTGTCAGTTGGAACAATTGGATGTTTGGCTGTTTGTAAAACACCTTCGGTTTTTATTTTAAGTGATACCGAAACCTTTAGTTAAATTTACTTAAACAAACAAATATTGAATACAAAATACCAAAATGCGAATAAAAGCGAACATTTGAATGGTTTATGGCGTTCATTGTACTAGGTCCTTCTTTTCGGTTTTAGTATAACATTACGGCGTAAGAGTGCACAAAAAAATGTATTAAATAAAGAAAAACTGAAAACAAATCTGTAAATAAACACTTTTATAATGAAAAGTAGTTATGATACAGTGGGACAAAAAACAACAGTTGTTTATACAATAAGGGCAAATAAAATGCATCAATTAATATAGCGAGAACTTTGAAAGATTCATGGGAAGTATAACGCCTACTTTTGTATAACGCCCATTTTTCATTAAATAATAATGTTGTTTAAGGATTTCAGCTCAACAGATTTTCAAGATATAGGAATTCATATGGAAGAATGAAATGCCCCTTATTTTATCCGCTTACATATTACAAAAATGTTAATTTACATGGAAGTGAAGCCGTAAATTTATGAACTCCAGCACGGATTGATTCCAGAATATTCAAGCCACGCCCACTACAACCATTCATTTTCTCCGCAAAATAATCAAACTTGCAGTTTTTGAGATATCCAAATTTTACACATATTACCCACTGTCCCTTAATCAAAATCCTTCTAACAAAAACATATTATTTCTATTAAAAAAGTGTTGGTCCAAGTATTACATGCTGTCAACATACTATCCATATCAATAACTGAGATTTAATTTTACGTATGTTAGCCATTAGTATGTGTGTGTATTTATTTTAACTAAAGACTGCTGTTTAATTTACTTAACCTTTCATGGCCTAAAACTCTAACACATCTATTTCATACAAAAAAAAATAAAAAAATAACCAGTAAACTAACCCTTTTTTCATACATGTGAAAGCACATTTTCATACTCTTACTTCCAAACGATTGCAAATGAATCCTTTATTCCAAAAAGGTCTTTCTATAATTTTTGTTGCTGTACTTCGTTTGTCTCTCTATAAATGCACAAAACAAACATACATACCCCATCCACACTTGGCGAAAAAAATATGAGATTGAAAAAACAAAAGACAAAGCTTCCCTTTATGGATTTTTTGGGCACCTATTTATTTATATTTATATGTATGTATGTACGTATGTATGAGGCCATTGTTAGCAAATATATGGCAGCGAAAACATGAATATTTTGCAGGGAAATGAATGAAGAAAAAACAAAAATAATATAACACTGAAAAAACTAAAAGCCGCCGCAGGCTACTAGAATTTGCAATACATGAGTAAAAGTTTGGCAATACACTCGAGAAATATATTTCAATAATCCCTTAAAGTTTAATTTTCAGACTTTTGAAGACTGAACTAGAACTGAACTAGAACTGAACTAGAACTGAACTAGAACTGAACTAGAACTGAACTAGAACTGAACTAGAACTGAACTAGAACTGAACTAGAACTAAACT
>NC_060953.1:40731767-40753616 GCF_022045245.1 Lucilia cuprina | reverse complement strand
GGTATTTTTTGAAATTTCTATAATATTGAACCTAGAAACATGAAATTAAGTATGTATGGCCCGGATTAAGTGAGGACCCATACAAGGGGACTTTTTGGTACTTTTTCGATTTTCAAAAGGTACTTTTTGCAATTTCTACGATATTAAACCAAGAAACATGTAATTATGTATGTATGGCCCGGATTAAGTAAGGACCCATAAAAGAGGACTTATTGGTACTTTTTCGTTTTTTAAAAGGCACTTTTTGCAATTTCTACGATATTAAACCTAGAAACATGTAATTAAGTATGTATGGCCAGGATTAAGTGAGGACCCATGAAAGGGTACTTTTTGGTACTTTTTCATTCTTCAAAAGGTACTTTTTGAAATTTCTATAATATTGAACCTAGAAACATGTTATTAAGTTCGTATATCCCGGATTAAGTGAGAACCAGTAAAAGGGGTCTTCTTGGTACTTTTTCGTTCTTCAAAAGGTACTTTTTACAATTTCTACAATATTGAACCTAGGAACATGTAATTAAGTTTGTATGGCCCGGATTAACTGAGGACCCATAGATGGGGACTTTTTGGTACTTTTTCGTTCTTCAAAAGGTACAAAAAGCTTTAAACACATCATGGTGAAGGGTATATAAGATTCGGCACAGCCGAATATAGAACTCTTACTTGTTATATATGTATTCGAATTTGAATCATCATTGTTATATCTAGCGCTTACAACCTGTAAAAAAAGAAAAAATAAGTTTAAGAAATGTTACATTGGCTCATATATTTAAATTAATATTATTGTGGACATTTTAAAAGTTAAAGATTGCTTTTAAATAAATTCAGCATGTAAATCTTGTTGAATTGCAGACATAAGCTTCACCTAAAGACTAAATTATTTTCAATTTAATAAAAATGCATTTGGTAGAAAACTCCCACAGGATTGAATATGTGAGTATATCACAAAAGTCATCATTATTTATAGTTAAATTCAGGCTTTTAAAATAAATAACCATCAACATTGATTAGTTTAACAAACAAGTTATAGGAATTATCTATAGTATAGATTCTTTCTACTAAAAGTGTCATATATCCTCTTTAAAGCCTCATCATCATCAACAGCTAGAGCAGCAACACCAACTGAACAGAACAGAACTGAAATAACAGCAGCAGCAATGGCTGTAACCAGCATTACAAAAACCAGCACTAAAACCATCATCATCTTTGTTGTCATCATCGGCATCGTCAGCGTTGTTGTCACTACCAATGCCGACTTTTACTTGCATTTATTGGGTACAAACGACTACATGTGAGTAACTATGAGGGATGTTTGAAAAGTACTTTATTGCAATCAATGGTATACTTATAGAATAGATATGTTTGTCAATATCCCATGTAATAGGAGGATTTTATTTTCTAACTGTTATATAAAAATTTAAATTTAACCAAAACCAACAGATCCTCGTACTTCGAAACTTTTATTAAACAATCATTGAGATGGAAGTCAAAGTCAGGCTTACACAACATTATTGGCGTCATTTAAAGTTTTAATCCTCGTAAGAAAAAGTGACATGTGTTCTAGATATAGAACCTTCCTTTACGACGTAACATTCGTGCACTGTTTTTCCTTATTGTACAGCTCCTTCTTTGTTCTTGGCCTAGTAGGCTGAGGCAGAAGTAGACACTAAATAACTTAAGAACAAAGTTGCATATGGGGCCACTAAAAAGTTTTATATACATACAAACATACATTCATACATACTTTCAAACTTTAGACTACAATGCCCATAAGGATGCTATTCTAAAGGAAAGAAACTATATGTTTGTAAATAAAAAATAAAATACCCAGCCTGAATGGATAGCTGACTGGCTTTTAAGCTTATAAAAATAAAATGCTTGGATTATGCCAAACCAAGTGCAACAGAAATTGACCAAAAGAACTCCCATATATGAACAATATATAGATAATGCTAGTGGGTGTTGCAATAACCCACAAGGAAAAAAAAATAAAAAAAAAAACGCAAGCCAATACCAAAACCAATATTGTTATTCCGTTTACTATGAAAACTATTTGTTTAAGCAAAAGCTTAAATTGGTTTGTAAGCTTTGAATACCTTAAGAGCATCTTTACTTGTGTTTTTGGCATATCGCTCAATTTTTAAGTTTCTACCCTCAAGTTGGAGTTTGTCTAAATTTGTTCAAAATATGTAGAATGTACACTCGAAAAATATTAAGTATTTACTCTAAAAAATTATAGAAATATTGAATTTCTAGTTCATTTCAGTTGTATTTTAGTTCTAGTTCAATTCTAGTTCAGTTTTAGTTCAGTTCAGTTCTAGTTCAGTTCTAGTTCAGTTCTAGATCAGTTCTAGTTCAGTTCTAGTTCAGTTCTAGTTCAGTTCTAGTTCAGTTCTAGTTCAGTTCTAGTTCAGTTCTAGTTCAGTTCTAGTTCAGTTCTAGTTCAGTTCTAGTTCAGTTCTAGTTCAGTTTTAGTTCAGTTCTAGTTCAGTTCTAGTTCAGTTCTAGTTCAGTTCTAGATCAGTTCTAGTTCAGTTCTAGTTTATTCTACCAAATTAATTTACAAACATTTTGTCACGCGTTTAAAGATTTAATATAATCCATTGTATTCATAAAGGCGCATATAAATGTATGTGTAGCTCACATATATAAATTGTGCAACATACAAATACTTGAACATATAGACTTGACTGAATGAAAATTACTGTGGATGTGTGGTAAGGTATGTCTTCTTGTGGTGTTGTTGTTTGATGCCATTTTGGCGTTTTTTAAAAGTGTTCTTGTGTTACTGATAGTAACACTATCAGTAGTGGCTTCATGAAAATAAATGTAGCCGGTAGATACGTATGATGGTATGAAAAGAAAGAACGGACGTTGGACACTCTGGCATACCAATATTTAAACTTTTTTTTACTAACTTATTCGCAAAAAATAAATAAACCAAACTATTCGTATATTTACAATTTCAATTTGTAAGTGTATGTCTATATGTATGTATGAATATTTTTTTTTTATTCTGACTCGATTTAAAACCAAAACTGTAAAACCTTTATATTTTTTCTTATTTTATATTTGCAATCTGAATACCATTTATACAATAAAAGAAAAACCTCATATGATCCCTTACATATTGTTAACTTTAGTTGAATTATTATCGCTTTTTTGGGAGTTTTTTTCTTTTATTTTTGCTTGGTGGTGAGCGTTATTGTTAAAGTATTAAATAAATTTCAGAACAAAAAAAAAAAAAAAAAAACTTAAATAAACTTTGGCAAGAGAAATAATAAAAGAATTTTTTCATTTCTCAAAAGATACAACAATATTTTGCTTGTAACTTACTGTTGCACATATGTTGGCTGTTCCGTGGCTGATTCTTTTCATACATTTTTTTTCTTTCAACGTATATTTGGCTTTATTTGGCAAAGTTTCATTATTCATTCTGCTGTCTGTGAGGTGGTATAGTGTTGCTGCTGCTGTTTAGTTAAGCCCTGTTTGACTGGCATTTCTCAACTTCTTCTTAGAGTGTTAAGACGACCTTTTGATGACCTAAAAAAAAATTGCAAAATTGGTTTCATTTAATTTAACGTCTGATAGTATTTGGCAGTTTGATATCAATAACATAGAAAATTTGTTTCTTTTTTGTTGTTGCTCGCTTCCTCTTATTCTGCACAAATTGCGGAAAATAACTCTGTAAAAAAGTTGAATTGAGATAAAAAGTTTCCAAAAAGTCATGAGTCAAAAAATATTTCAGTAATGCAACAAGCTTGCAACAGTACAAAAAGCTTTGTAATTTATAAGACGGAGCAATTTTTGAAAATCAGCGGAAAACACAGAACTTTATATAAAACTTTTATGCTGGAATTTCAACAGAGTTTAAGATCTGCCATATGAAATCTGAAATTATTCAATTGATTGATAGTGTGCATTTTGGTGGCATGTAGATAAACTAAAGATAAAAGATATTTATTTTGTTTGACTTTTTAATGGTTTCAATACGATTTTTAAAGAAAAGGTAATATGATTTTTGCCAGAAATCTAAAAAGATATTAAAAGAGAAATTTCACTTTTTTGTATTAATTAATTCAAAATTTCAAGCATCAGTGCACATGACACCGAAACGCCACAAATTTTATAAAGAATAATTGTCTTTGTAACATTTTCATAGTTTTCTGAATCAACAACCATTCAACTGCAACTAATAAAAATATATATATTAATTGTCATTATAATTAATAATAACAAAACAACGAAACGTTAAAAGAATTTTAAAAATATTTTTTTGTTACTCTAATAAGTTCCTTAAAGAAACATGCTCTAATCATGACCAGACCAGACAATCAGACGTACATAAATGTTCATGTATGAGCATGTAACTTTAAACTATGTAATAGTACTAAATGTAGTCAGTTAGTATGCAACTAAAAATTGACTGACTAACTAATAAGTTACTGTGACAAATAATAGTAACAATAATAATAAAAATAATACTAATAATGATGATGATAGTATAGACATCACTTTAAATTTAATAAACGTTCCATCACACTACAACAACAAAAATAGTATTGGAATACATACAAAATCAATGTGCAGATATAGGACTAGACTTATAAATCGCAACCAAGCAGAACTAAATGTAAGTTTTGCGTTTATGTAATAAGGAGGTGTGTATGTTAAGTTTGGGATGGTGTCAAGTTACTTGTACACACAAAAGTTTTCAGTTCTAGTTCAGTTCTGGTTCAGTTCTAGTTCAGTTCTCGTTCAGTTCTAGTTCAGTTCTAGTTTAGTTCTAGTTCAGTTCTAGTTCAGTTCTAGTTTAGTTCTAGTTCAGTTCTAGTTCAGTTCTAGTTCAGTTCTAGTTCAGTTCTAGTTCAGTTCTAGTTCAGTTCTAGTTCAGTTCTAGTTCAGTTCTAGTTCAGTTCTAGTTCAGTTCTAGTTCAGTTCTAGTTCAGTTCTAGTTCAGTTCTAGTTCAGTTCTAGTTCAGTTCTAGTTCAGTTCTAGTTCAGTTCTAGTTCAGTTCTAGTTCAGTTCTAGTTCAGTTCTAGTTCAGTTCTAGTTCAGTTCTAGTTCAGTTCTAGTTCAGTTCTAGTTCAGTTCTAGTTCAGTTCTAGTTCAGTTCTAGTTCAGTTCTAGTTCAGTTCTAGTTCAGTTCTAGTTCAGTTCTAGTTCAGTTCTAGTTCAGTTCTAGTTCAGTTCTAGTTCAGTTCTAGTTCAGTTCTAGTTCAGTTCTTGTTCAGTTCTAGTTCAGTTCTAGTTCATTTCTAGTTCAGTTCTAGTTCAGTTCTAGTTCAGTTCTAGTTCAGTTCTAGTTCAGTTCTAGTTCAGTTCTAGTTCAGTTCTAGTTCAGTTCTAGTTCAGTTCTAGTTCAGTTCTAGTTCAGTTCTAGTTCAGTTCTAGTTCAGTTCTAGTTCAGTTCTAGTTCAGTTTTTTTTCAGTTTTAGTTCAGTTCTAGTTCAGTTCTAGTTCAGTTCTAGTTCAGTTCTAGTTCAGTTCTAGTTCAGTTCTAGTTCAGTTCTAGTTCAGTTCTTGTTCAGTTCTAGTTCAGTTCTAGTTCAGTTCTAGTTCAGTTCTAGTTCAGTTCTAGTTCAGTTCTAGTTCAGTTCTAGTTCAGTTCTAGTTCAGTTCAGTTCTAGTTCAGTTCTAGTTCAGTTCTAGTTCAGTTCTAGTTCAGTTCTAGTTCAGTTCTAGTTCAGTTCTAGTTCAGTTCTAGTTCAGTTCTAGTTCAGTTCTAGTTCAGTTCTAGTTCAGTTCTAGTTCAGTTCTAGTTCAGTTCTACTTCAGTTCTAGTTCAGTTCTAGTTCAGTTCTAGTTCAGTTCTAGTTCAGTTCTAGTTCAGTTCTAGTTCAGTTCTAGTTCAGTTCTAGTTCAGTTCTAGTTCAGTCTAGTTCAGTTCTAGTTCAGTTCTAGTTCAGTTCTAGTTCAGTTCTAGTTCAGTTCTAGTTCAGTTCTAGTTCAGTTCTAGTTCAGTTCTAGTTCAGTTCTAGTTCAGTTCTAGTTCAGTTCTAGTTCAGTTCTAGTTCAGTTCTAGTTCAGTTCTAGTTCAGTTCTAGTTCAGTTCTAGTTCAGTTCTAGTTCAGTTCTAGTTCAGTTCTAGTTCAGTTCTAGTTCAGTTCTAGTTCAGTTCTAGTTCAGTTCTAGTTCAGTTCTAGTTCAGTTCTAGTTCAGTTCTAGTTCAGTTCTAGTTAGTTCAGTTCTAGTTCAGTTTCTAGTTCAGTTCTAGTTCAGTTCTAGTTCAGTTCTAGTTCAGTTCTAGTTCAGTTCTAGTTCAGTTCTAGTTCAGTTCTAGTTCAGTTCTAGTTCAGTTCTAGTTCAGTTCTAGTTCAGTTCTAGTTCAGTTCTAGTTCAGTTCTAGTTCAGTTCTAGTTCAGTTCTAGTTCAGTCCTAGTTCAGTTCTAGTTCAGTTCTAGTTCAGTCCTAGTTCAGTTCTAGTTCAGTTCTACTTCTGTAGTTCTAATTCTGTAGGTTGTTCTTTTTATAAATTAGTCCATTATAAAAACGATGACAAGCTCAGTATTTAACCCCTTACGTATAAGTTATTTATTACATCTAATGTTACTTATACGTGTAATTTACAACAGTTTTCAAAGAGCTATTAGAATTTTTGATAACCTACTACAACCAAGTCCATTACTTCTTGGATAACCTCAATACTTCTTATCACTTCTTGTTCAATTCTAGTTCAGTTCTAGTTCTTTTCTAGTTCAGTTCTAGTACAGTTCTAGTTCTATGTCAGTTCTAGTTTAGTTCTAGTTCAGTATTAATTCAGTTCTAGTTTAGTTCTTGTTTTTTCTAGTTCTAGACTAATTCCTTTTAAGAATTAGTCTATTATAAAGACGCTGATAAGCTCAGCAATTAACCCCTAGACGTATAAGTTATATACTTATATTACAATTCATGTTACGTATACGCTTATTTTAAAACAATGTTGAAATTACCATGAGAGACCACTACTTCCCGGACAACCCCAGCAATTGTATGTGCATTGCTCCATATGAAATATAGAGGAAAAATGAGAGTAAATTTTTTTCACTTTGTTTTGTTTTAGATTATTTTGGTCTGTCTCCTGTAAATAGTACGTTGACAACGATTTTGAAAAACTTTCAAGGCATTAAGACAGAAACTCGTGTACACCATGCACTCTCCACTACATGTTAATAAATGCATACCTACGTATATAGTAAGAAATATATGTATATATAATACTACATCCATTCCAAATTATAGCTCAGACATAAATACACGCGCTCACAATGTCTCTTCATGTTTGTCTGAATGTTTCAACAACCTTTCGTGCTTTATCTTAAGTGATATTAATTAAAATATCGTTTATATCACTGCTCATAAAAATAACAAACTGATGGAGTCGAGCGTAAATTCTTTAATGCAATACGAACAGCAGTTAAACGTTGTCAGAGCATTCTTAGGACGAGCGTCATAAGACAAATGCTAAATCTATAAAACAGATGATGCTTTAAAAATACGAGCAAGAATAAATAAGCAAAAGTATATTTAAATAATATTTATATTATGTTTGTAAAGAAAGACACATAGAGAGTGAGGAATTGAGTTGCATCAATATAAATCGACACTGTTTGAAAATTTTTTGATAATAGAACCAAATAGAAAGCAAATAATCAGAATAAAAGATGGAAACTTTTCTTCAAAATGTTTTCTTTTAAGAATTTAGCATTACTTTTTAGTCGACTTCATTCGACCTAATATTTTCTGTCAATATTTCTCTATATAGTTTGAAAACTTGTAAAACTGTAAGCTCCTATAAGTTCAAGCAAAAGTTCCATACTTTTTCATTATTATGGGTACTTTTTTGTTATTTTCCTTTCTCGATGTGGAAGCATTTATTTTCCATTTTTTTCTTTTATTCTATTTATTTATTTTTTTGTTTCTGTTTAGAAAACAAAGCAGAATAAAGAATGATGATGTCGACCAAGATGATGATGATGGAGGTACCACTCCAGTATTTACTTCGTCGTTCAGTACATTTGAGCGTGCGAAGTATGTTTGAGAAGTTGTACTGTTGTAGCATTATTTGTAGTTTTATAATAAAATTAACGTTAAGTGCAGTTCTTTGTAAGGACTTTGATATCATAAAAGTGCAAATAACTGTCAAACTTTACTATACTTTAATTCCTTTTTTATATAACTTACATACGTCTAAAGAAGAAATAAAAACAGCAACAACAACAATAACATCAACAAAAATAAGAAAAAAGCAAACAATGCCACACCGAAGGCGATCTTAAAGATACGATATGTATTATTTTTTTATTTATTAAAATTTTTTATTGCTGCTTTAGAAGATTGTGTTGCAAACAAATGCTATAGCAAGACTTAAATAAGAGGAATTCTATGAACTTCTTTTTTCTTAATTCTAATACTGTGTTCGAGTGTTTATTGCAGAATAACCGTTAGTTAGCTGGAAAAAGATCAGTAAACATTTGAACTAAAAAAGAATTTTATATGTCGCTCTTACTGCAAATTTAATGATTGATTAAAATAGATAAACGAACTACTGCAACATTTTCAGTCGCAAATTTTTAAAAGCCTTTCTTCTGTCAATTGAAACATTGTAAACCATTTGATATCTATGTATTTTACATTTTGGTAGTTACCTATGGTCTTCTTAAAAAATATATTGACATTAATGGCCATTTTTAGGAGAATTTGTGGGAATTATTTATAATGGTGGTAACAGCTAAGATTAAGAACTATTCAGTTAATTCAGAAGAGTTTATCGAAAAGTATGCATTTAATTGCCAAAATAAGTTTATATAGTGTAGTTTTAGTCTAGTATATAGTATAGTCTATAGTCCAGTATAATCTAGTCTAGTTTAGTCCACAGTAGACTAGCCTAGTTAATACCTAACTTATAGTCTAGTCTATATTCTAGTCTATAGTCTAGTCTATAGTCTAGTCTATAGTCTCGTCTATAGTCTAGTCTATAGTCTAGTCTATTGTCTAGTCTATAGTCTAGTCTATTGTCTAGTCTATAGTCTAGTCTATAGTCTAGTCTATAGTCTAGTCTATAGTCTAGTCTATAGTCTAGTCTATAGTCTAGTCTATAGTCTAGTATATAGTCTAGTCTATAGTCTAGTCTATAGTCTAGTCTATAGTCTAGTCTATAGTCTAGTCTATAGTCTAGTCTATAGTCTAGTCTATAGTCTAGTCTATAGTCTAGTCTATAGTCTAGTCTATAGTCTAGTCTATAGTCTAGTCTATAGTCTAGTCTATAGTCTAGTCTATAGTCTAGTCTATAGTCTAGTCTATAGTCTAGTCTATAGTCTAGTCTATAGTCTAGTCTATAGTCTAGTCTATAGTCTAGTCTATAGTCTAGTCTATAGTCTAGTCTATAGTCTAGTCTATAGTCTAGTCTATAGTCTAGTCTATAGTCTAGTCTATAGTCTAGTCTATAGTCTAGTCTATAGTCTAGTCTATAGTCTAGTCTATAGTCTAGTCTATAGTCTAGTCTATAGTCTAGTCTATAGTCTAGTCTATAGTCTAGTCTATAGTCTAGTCTATAGTCTAGTCTATAGTCTAGTCTATAGTCTAGTCTATAGTCTAGTCTATAGTCTAGTCTATAGTCTAGTCTATGTCTAGTCTAGTCTATAGTCTAGTCTATAGTCTAGTCTATAGTCTAGTCTATAGTCTAGTCTATAGTCTAGTCTATAGTCTAGTCTATAGTCTAGTCTATAGTCTAGTCTATAGTCTAGTCTATAGTCTAGTCTATAGTCTAGTCTATAGTCTAGTCTATAGTCTAGTCTATAGTCTATCTATATAGTCTAGTCTATAGTCTAGTCTATAGTCTAGTCTATAGTCTAGTCTATAGTCTACTCTACAGTTTAGTCTATAGTCTAGCGTTTTTGTCCTAACCGATAGCAGCTGTTCCTTACGTTTGGAAAACAGACGGTCGATCTGAGTAGTCGATTGACTAGAGGACCCACGAAGACGTTACACTTCTAACAACTCCTTTCTAGAGGGTACTTCAGGAGAATGCCTTCTTAATGGCGGCATCTAATAGACATGTCGCAGGATCGTCTTTAGGCTCCTGAAGCCTTTTTATAGCACGTCCTCGAATTCTGCCGCTCATGGTCGGCGGCTGCTTATCTATCGCAGCTGGCCAATATATCTATAGGTCATTCAGATATGGTAGGGCCTTAGCTCTAGATACTACAGTCGTTAGTCTAGTTATAGTCCAGTCTATAGTCTAGTCTTTATTATAGTTTATATTCTAATACATAATCTAGTTTATACACTAGTCTATAGTCTCGTCTATATTCTAGTTTAGTTATAGCCTAGTCCATAGTCTAGTCTATAGCCTAGTCTGTGGACTTATATATAAATATCTATAGACTTATTCAAATATAAAAACTTCTTCAAACAAAAATACTTATATTTTTTGTTTATTCATTGTCATAGGATCTTTAAAATTCCTGGGTTTACAATGTGGAACAGAAATATGTTAATAATTTATACGTTAAAAGCATAGACAACATAAAAATCTTTAAAACATTTTAGTATTTTGACTATTAAAACAAATTTGAGATAAACATGCAACAATTACCAGATGAAATTATAATTAAATTTATGTATTTTTAACAATTAAAATAATAAACAAAATGCACCCCTGCTTGGAGATTTTACAACCGAGAAGCAGGAGATCGTAACATAAAACACTTAAAATCGTAAATATTAATTCCTGTATCGTATATAAAATATTAAAGATCAGTTAAGACGAGAATGCGAAAATTATTTGAATATGTAAGAGATCTTCTTGTTAATTATAAACTTTAAATATATAATTTAATATTATTTAGTTTTGATGGATTCAATATTTTTTTAAAGATATTTAGAAACAAGTTTCCAATGCTTAAAGTTTATTTTAGTATTTTTAATTGTGTCCTTGAATGTGCACCTTCCTATGATGACGTTGTCAAACTTGGCACCTGTACAAGAATTTCGTGTTAAAGATGAAATGTGTTCATACTCAAATATAAAAATAATTATGTTTCTTCTGGTATGTTAAGATACGAGTAGTGTATCCCGTCGTGAATAATATTGTCCAATGCTTATGGTTCTTAAAACAAATACAAACCAACATATGTAAATATATAATTTTAATATTATTTTACAATTCCATGTAGCTCCCCTAGTCATCATAAACTGATCCTAGTTTTTCCTTGTTTTGCTGTTATTTTTTTTTTTGTTTCTTATCTTAATATTTATCTGAATGTCATCATATCTTTTGCTATTTAAGCACATTTCTATAATGTAACGTAAAAGCTTTTTGCTATAACAATAAACTTATTTTTCAGTTCTCTTGTCTCATTCTTGATATTTTTGCAATCTTTAAGATTCACAGCATCGCCAACTACTTATTATATACAGCAAGTAACATGTTGTATATCTGAATGTGTTTGTACATAAGTATGACAAAATGTATTTAAAATATTGAAGGAAAACGAAACACTAACAACAAAAACAACTATATGTATGTGAAGAAATACAATTTATGAATTATATCCTTAAGGGTTTATGGAAGTTTGTTTAAAAATAAACATTTTGAGATAAAGCATGACTTAAAGGATTACAGAATTAATACTTAATTCAATTCAATTGCAATGAATTGCCAGATGATATTTTTATACATACGATTTTTTATTTTCAGTTTATTATTATTTTTTTTTATTTTTTATCTTGAAATTTATTAAAGCCTTTAAGGAATAAAATAATTTAATGCTTAATATGTAGGTATGTTTATTAAAAACAAGTTTAGAAGACAACCTATATTGATCTTTAGATCTAAAATTAAAATACGTTAAAAAAAACTC
This sequence comes from Lucilia cuprina, assembly GCF_022045245.1. Taxonomy (NCBI): domain Eukaryota; kingdom Metazoa; phylum Arthropoda; class Insecta; order Diptera; family Calliphoridae; genus Lucilia; species Lucilia cuprina. Next base: position 40,741,772 of record NC_060953.1, on the reverse strand, counting down.
ATTAGTTTCAATACAACACAAAAAATTTTATATTTAGTCAAAAAATTAAAACTTAGAAACAGTGATCATTTCCATCAATTTTAAAAAACAAAGAAACTCGTAATAGTCTATTCTATAGTCTAGTGTACTCTATAGTCTATAGTCTAGTCTATAGTCTAGACTATAGTCTTGTCTATAGTCTAGTCTATAGTCTAGACTATAGTCTTGTCTATAGTCTAGTCTATAGTCTAGTCTATAGTCTATTCTATAATCTATTCTATAGTCTAGTCTATAGTCTAGTCTATAGTCTAGTCTATAGTCTAGTTTATAGTCTAGTCTATAGTCTCGTCTATAGTCTAGTCTATAGTCTAGTCTATAGTCTAGTCTATAGTCTAGTCTATAGTCTAGTCTATAGTCTAGTCTATAGTCTAGTCTATAGTCTAGTCTATAGTCTAGTCTATAGTCTAGTCTATAGTCTAGTCTATAGTCTAGTCTATAGTCTAGTCTATAGTCTAGTCTATAGTATATTCTATAGTCTAGTCTATAGTCTATTCTATAGTCTAGTCTATAGTCTAGTCTATAGTCTAGTCTATAGTCTAGTCTATAGTCTAGTCTATAGTCTAGTCTATAGTCTAGTCTATAGTCTAGTCTATAGTCTAGTCTATAGTCTAGTCTATAGTCTAGACTATAGTCTTGTCTATAGTCTAGTCTATAGTCTAGTCTATAGTCTAGTCTATAGTCTAGACTATAGTCTTGTCTATAGTCTAGTCTATAGTCTAGTCTATAGTCTAGTCTATAGTCTAGTTTATAGTCTAGTCTATAGTCTCGTCTATAGTCTAGTCTATAGTCTAGTCTATAGTCTAGTCTATAGTCTAGTCTATAGTCTAGTCTATAGTCTAGTCTATAGTCTAGTCTATAGTCTAGTCTATAGTCTAGTCTATAGTCTATTCTATAGTCTATTCTATAGTCTAGTCTATAGTCTAGTCTATAGTCTAGTCTATAGTCTAGTCTATAGCCTAGTCTATAGTCTATGTCTCATAGGTTTGACTATAACTCCGTACATCACAAGGACTCCAGTAAGAGAATTTAGAAGTTAAATTTATGTTGTCGAATTTATATCTTTGCATGCGTTTAATTTACGTTCAAATATCTCTTTAAAAAAATTTAACTCTTTGTTTGCAAATTAATTTTTAATATTAACTATTTAATACATGAATGTATAAGTATCCATTACACAAAAAAAATCATAACTAGCCTATGTGAATTTATTTGAAACTTCCTTAAATGAATAAATAATTGTTATTCTGATGATATAATTGAAGGTATAATAGAATAATAATTGTACATAAATACACAACTACAATTGCTTTTAACATAGATACAACTATCTACATACATATCCTAAATAATCGTAGACATTTACTTTAACTCTTTGCCATCTGTGGCAATAACAATTTTGTACTTGATATCATGATAATTTGTCATTTATCGTAAAACTAAGTTTTAGCCCTGTCAATCTACATCAACAGCCAGCCAAACGGGATAGCCAACAAGCCGACAATTTAGCAATAATTTCATTAAGGTTTTCTTAAATACGATTTTTTGTGTAAAGTACAAAATGGTGTTTTTTTTTTTTTTTTTGAATGACATTTGTTACGATATGAAACAAATTTATGTATGAAATATAAACTTTTTGTTTGTTGCATTTCAAGCTCATGCAAATTGTAATTTAATTGGATTTTAATTAAATGCAGTTTTTGCATTTATGTGAACATATGAAAATGTATAAAAAAATAATAAAAAAAGACTCACATACAACATAAATACACATTCACATAAACATGTATGAAACATGACATAAACTTGACATCAAATTGTCATGACATGTTAATGTCATTTTATAAATAATAAATAGCATATTTAAAGGAATAATCATGTGGTTTCCACAGAAAATTGAAATATTTTGCAAAAAAAATATTACACAAACAACAACAGTAACTTAATCGATTTTAAATAAAGATGGTTGCGTTTCAAAATATTATATTTTTTATTTTTTTTTTTTATAATACCACAAAAGTTGGTTTACTTTAATTCAATTAAATTCATATAGACTCAACTGACCATGCCAGAATTTGTTCATTGGTCAATTTATTTTTTTTAAGGGTTAAAAAATGTCTTTACAAAATGGTTTTTAACTTTTAAATATCTAGCAGAATTTTAAACTGTTGTCGTTTATGGGTTTGTGGTAGCTTAAGAGAGTTTGCAGTAATATTTTTTTAGGGTTTTCTTTTATTAAGCCAATTTATTTTTGAATTTTATGCAAAAAATTTACATGCACTTAAACAAATTTTTAACTAAAGTTGCGTTCAATTCCCATGAAAAATGTTATAAGTTTATCAAATCTATTATATAAGAAGTAGCCTTTCTACAGAAGAAGATACTTAGTTTGTTACTTTATTATAGAAAAAATACATGGATAAATTTGGCAAATTTTCTATAGAAAAAGTTGCTCAGTTACTGACAACTTTTCTATAGAAAAAGTTGCTCAGTTACTGACAACTTTTCTATAGAAAAAGTTGCTCAGTTACTGACAACTTTTCTATAGAAAAAGTTGCTCAGTTACCGACAACTTTTCTATAGAAAAAGTTGCTCAGTTACTGACAACTTTTCTATAGAAAAAGTTGCTCAGTTACCGACAACTTTTCTATAGAAAAAGTTGCTCAGTTACTGACAACTTTTCTATAGAAAAAGTTGCTCAGTTACTGACAACTTTTCTATAGAAAAAGTTGCTCAGTTACTGACAACTTTTCTATAGAAAAAGTTGCTCAGTTACTGACAACTTTTCTATAGAAAAAGTTGCTCAGTTACTGACAACTTTTCTATAGAAAAAGTTGCTCAGTTACTGACAACTTTTCTATAGAAAAAGTTGCTCAGTTACTGACAACTTTTCTATAGAAAAAGTTGCTCAGTTACTGACAACTTTTCTATAGAAAAAGTTGCTCAGTTACTGACAACTTTTCTATAGAAAAAGTTGCTCAGTTACTGACAACTTTTCTATAGAAAAAGTTGCTCAGTTACCGACAACTTTTCTATAGAAAAAGTTGCTCAGTTACCGACAACTTTTCTATAGAAAAAGTTGCTCAGTTGCTGACAACTTTTCTATAGAAAAAGTTGCTCAGTTACTGACAACTTTTCTATAGAAAAAGTTGCTCAGTTACTGACAACTTTTCTATAGAAAAACGTTTCTAAGTTAATGTCAACTTATTTATGAAAAAAATTGTTCAGTTATGGACAACTTTTCTATAGCAGAAGTTGTGCAGTTACTGACAACTTATCTAGCAGTAGTTGCTTAGTTACTGACATCTAAAGTGGAAGTTGAATAGTTACTGACCTCTTTTCTATAGCAGAAGTTGCTCAGTTACTTCCTTTTTGAATTGGATAAGTTGCTCCGTAGAAAATATTGCTCACTTATAACCAACTCATTTCCCTTAGTGCACTTTAGTTTATTGTTTTTGAATATTTTTTTTTTTTTTTAAAGCAGGAAATTCAATTTTCAAAATATGCAGTTGTACAAATGTCATTCTTTCCGTTTGCAGTTGCAGTTGTAGTTAAGTAAATTTTTCTCATTTTGTTTTATAAAAAAAATATTAGCATAACTCCATATTATTATGATGACTTCTGTCAACATTCACAGCTTTTTGTTTTTTGCATGAATAAAGTGAAGTTACTGTGTAACCTGTAGTTAAACAGTTCTGTTGTTTTTTATACGTTTTGTTTAATATTTGCAACTAACTTGTACTTCCATTTAATTTGCTAAATTTGTTGGAATACATTAAGCACATCAGGCAACAGAGTGATTGACTTGAAAGGACAGACAGATAGAAAGACACACACACAGATATTTAGATAGATCAACAATTGGAATACAAAAACCATACATTTGCTGGGTTATACAATAAATGAGTGGGAAAATGTAAATAAAAGAACAAATACGTCTGCATAATAATATTTTTATAATGAGAATAATAAATTGATAAATTAGCATAAATATGAGTATTTATAATAATTTCTTTCATTTAAGTGATTAATTATGCGAAATAGAAATAAAATTGTTTTTTGCATAATTTTAAAATTTTGAATAAGAAAATTAAAGAAAAATAAATAAATATTAAATATTTAAATTATTAATTTACAATAAATTGTCTAGTTGTGAGAAAAAAAATTCAATAATTCGGATTTATTACCCTTAAACTCTGTAGGAGGTCATTTTGTTTAAAAACAGTTACATTCAGAAGATGACACCTCGTGTTATTTCTTTTGTTGGTTACTTTGTTCCTGCAAAAATACAACATTGTATGGAATTCCTGTTCACTATATAGCCACCTATTATGATGGTGTCAAAATCAACAAAAATTTACGGTTATATGCGTAAAAATATGCCATAAATGGAAAAAAAGATACAGCAGCAACTACAACAAAATATTTTTAAAGGAAAATGCAAACAATGGCAGCAAATATTTATATTTAACACTCACACACACACTCACAAATATTCACAACAAAAATTACAATATTTTGAAATATTTTACTTACAACAGAATTATTGTTGGTTTTACGCGCTGCATGTCTGTCTGTCTGTCTGCATGTAAGTGCTTGACTTGACTTGCAACAACATGCGTAAAATTTTATTAAGCCACATTTACAGCAATAAAGTAACAAACAGATCTTTGTAAACAACTTGCAGCAACAGCAAACAAATATGAATACCAGAAGCCAAAATTATCAAGTCATTGCAATCAATGAGAGCAATAACCAACTGTGTGGAAAATAAAGAAAATATAAGAATAAAAGAAGTTTCATATGGATGTGTGTTTCTTTAACAACTTTAAGCTAGAGATTGTCGTAATAAACGAATGTCGTTTTTTATTTTAGCCAAAAAAAATATATATATATTTATTATTTGTTAGTTTATTAAAAAAATGAATAAATGGAGCAATCGAGAGGGTCAAATTTGATGTTATAAATTAAACAACATTTCGATTAACGAAAACATTTGACAGTAACTGAGCAACTTTTTCTTTAGAAATTTTGTAAATTATATGTTATGAAGCAACAGAGCAACATTTTCTATAGTAAAGTCAACGACTTTTTTTATTGAAAAGTTGTCAGTAACTGAGCAACTTTTTTTATAGAAAAGTTGTCAGTAACTGAGCAACTTTTTTTATAGAAAAGTTGTCAGTAACTGAGCAACTTTTTTTATAGAAAAGTTGTCAGTAACTGAGCAACTTTTTCTATAGAAAAGTTGTCAGTAACTGAGCAACTTTTTCTATAGAAAAGTTGTCAGTAACTGAGCAACTTTTTCTATAGAAAAGTTGTCAGTAACTGAGCAACTTTTTCTATAGAAAATTTGCCAAATTTATCCATGTATTTTTTCTATAATAAAGTAACAAACTAAGTATCTTCTTCTGTAGAAAGGCTACTTCTTATATAATAGATTTGATAAACTTATAACATTTTTCATGGGAATTGAACGCAACTTTAGTTAAAAATTTGTTTAAGTGCATGTAAATTTTTTGCATAAAATTCAAAAATAAATTGGCTTAATAAAGAAAAACCCTAAAAAAATATTACTGCAAACTCTCTTAAGCTACCACAAACCCATAAACGACAACAGTTTAAAATTCTGCTAGATATTTAAAAGTTAAAAACCATTTTGTAAAGACATTTTTTAACCCTTAAAAAAAATAAATTGACCAATGAACAAATTCCTGGCATGGTCAGTTGAGTCTATATGAATTTAATTGAATTAAAGTAAACCAACTTTTGTGGTATTATAAAAAAAAAAAAAATAAAAATATAATATTTTGAAACGCAACCATCTTTATTTAAAATCGATTAAGTTACTGTTGTTGTTTGTGTAATATTTTTTTTGCAAAATATTTCAATTTTTTGTTAGTTTGTTAGTTTGTTAGTTTGTTAGTTTGTTAGTTTGTTAGTTTGTTAGTTTGTTAGTTTGTTAGTTTGTTAGTTTGTTAGTTTGTTAGTTTGTTAGTTTGTTAGTTTGTTTGTCGGTTTGTTTGTTATTTCTGGCATATTAATACAAGCTTTTACTATTAGGCTAACTTCATACCCATGTCCTCATAATGCGTCCCCTAGTGCTTAAGTTGATAAGTCTTTGCCTCTATTCACTTATTAGTTCGATTCATTTGAATTCATTTTAATTTTTCGTTAACCACTCACCAAACACATCATCAACATTGTTAATTACGTAATCCAAAAATTGGCGATTATCCATTATTTTTCAATTAATTTCTGTATTAATCACATTTCATGCAAACAAAATGTTTTAACAAAATGTTTAAACAATTTAAAATATCGATTAAATTCAATCACTTATAGTTAATTTATTTACAAAAGACTTTTTTTACAACTAACGAACTGTTTCTTTCTTTTAAAATTCTTTTTAATCTAAACAATTTTACACAACCATTTAGTTAGAGTTTAAAACAATGACTGAATAGCAGGTCATAAATAAAAGTAAATTGTATAGCTTACACCTCCATAAATATGGATGTGACCCAAGAACTACTAACCCCCACCGCCAATTGACTGCAGTCAGTCATTATAAAACAACAACTAATACAAAAAAATCCTTCTAATAAAAATAATAACAAGTTTTAGGTTTAAAAAACAACAACCTCTTCTATAAAAACAAACTTAATTAAATATTTATTAAATACAGATATAATGAAACGAAATACAACGAGCGCTGCACAAAAATGTTCGAAAGTAAATTGGATAATAAAATTGATTTTTTTATTAAGAACAGGATTTATGACACACACCCACACTTTCATATTGTCATAAACATATACAAGTTAATAAGCTAGTGACAAGACTTCAGTATAAAGGGAAGGAATCTGCCGGAAGTTAATCTGAGGAATTCAATGTTACTTCGATATAGTCTACATAGCATATATACTATAGACTGGCCTATAAGCCAGACTATAAAATTAACCACTCTAGACTGACTATAATCTCTAGACATGACTTTAGACTATACTACAGACTAGACAAATGACTAATCTATGGACTAAACTGTCGACTAGACTATATAATTCGCAATAGACTTAACTTTAGACTAGGCTTTAGTCTAGGATATAGTTTAGTCTGTAGGCTAGTCTATAGTATAGACAAGACTGGTCTGTAGACTAATAGATAGACTAGACTGGGCTGTAAACTAGACTATAGACTAGATTATTGACTAGTCTATAGTCTAGTCAATAATCTAGTCTAGACTATAGAATAGACTATAGAGACTATAGACTAGACTATAGACTAGACTATAGAATAGACTATAGACTAGACTATAGAATATACTATAGACTAGACTATAGACTAGACTATAGACTAGACTATAGACTAGACTATAGACTAGACTATAGACTAGACTATAGACTAGACTATAGACTAGACTATAGACTAGACTATAGACTAGACTATAGACTAGACTATAGACTAGACTATAGACTAGACTATAGACTAGACTATAGACTAGACTATAGACTAGACTATAGACTAGACTATAGACTAGACTATAGACGAGACTATAGACTAGACTATAAACTAGACTATAGACTAGACTATAGACTAGACTATAGACTAGACTATAGAATAGATTATAGAATAGACTATAGACTAGACTATAGACTAGACTATAGACAAGACTATAGTCTAGACTATAGACTAGACTATAGACAAGACTATAGTCTAGACTATAGACTAGACTATAGACTATAGAGTACACTAGACTATAGAATAGACTATTACGAGTTTCTTTGTTTTTTAAAATTGATGGAAATGATCACTGTTTCTAAGTTTTAATTTTTTGACTAAATATAAAATTTTTTGTGTTGTATTGAAACTAATGAGTTTTTTTTAACGTATTTTAATTTTAGATCTAAAGATCAATATAGGTTGTCTTCTAAACTTGTTTTTAATAAACATACCTACATATTAAGCATTAAATTATTTTATTCCTTAAAGGCTTTAAATAAATTTCAAGATAAAAAATAAAAAAAATAATAATAAACTGAAAATAAAAAATCGTATGTATAAAAATATCATCTGGCAATTCATTGCAATTGAATTGAATTAAGTATTAATTCTGTAATCCTTTAAGTCATGCTTTATCTCAAAATGTTTATTTTTAAACAAACTTCCATAAACCCTTAAGGATATAATTCATAAATTGTATTTCTTCACATACATATAGTTGTTTTTGTTGTTAGTGTTTCGTTTTCCTTCAATATTTTAAATACATTTTGTCATACTTATGTACAAACACATTCAGATATACAACATGTTACTTGCTGTATATAATAAGTAGTTGGCGATGCTGTGAATCTTAAAGATTGCAAAAATATCAAGAATGAGACAAGAGAACTGAAAAATAAGTTTATTGTTATAGCAAAAAGCTTTTACGTTACATTATAGAAATGTGCTTAAATAGCAAAAGATATGATGACATTCAGATAAATATTAAGATAAGAAACAAAAAAAAAAATAACAGCAAAACAAGGAAAAACTAGGATCAGTTTATGATGACTAGGGGAGCTACATGGAATTGTAAAATAATATTAAAATTATATATTTACATATGTTGGTTTGTATTTGTTTTAAGAACCATAAGCATTGGACAATATTATTCACGACGGGATACACTACTCGTATCTTAACATACCAGAAGAAACATAATTATTTTTATATTTGAGTATGAACACATTTCATCTTTAACACGAAATTCTTGTACAGGTGCCAAGTTTGACAACGTCATCATAGGAAGGTGCACATTCAAGGACACAATTAAAAATACTAAAATAAACTTTAAGCATTGGAAACTTGTTTCTAAATATCTTTAAAAAAATATTGAATCCATCAAAACTAAATAATATTAAATTATATATTTAAAGTTTATAATTAACAAGAAGATCTCTTACATATTCAAATAATTTTCGCATTCTCGTCTTAACTGATCTTTAATATTTTATATACGATACAGGAATTAAATATTTACGATTTTAAGTGTTTTATGTTACGATCTCCTGCTTCTCGGTTGTAAAATCTCCAAGCAGGGGTGCATTTTGTTTATTATTTTAATTGTTAAAAATACATAAATTTAATTATAATTTCATCTGGTAATTGTTGCATGTTTATCTCAAATTTGTTTTAATAGTCAAAATACTAAAATGTTTTAAAGATTTTTATGTTGTCTATGCTTTTAACGTATAAATTATTAACATATTTCTGTTCCACATTGTAAACCCAGGAATTTTAAAGATCCTATGACAATGAATAACAAAAAATATAAGTATTTTTGTTTGAAGAAGTTTTTATATTTGAATAAGTCTATAGATATTTATATATAAGTCCACAGACTAGGCTATAGACTAGACTATGGACTAGGCTATAACTAAACTAGAATATAGACGAGACTATAGACTAGTGTATAAACTAGATTATGTATTAGAATATAAACTATAATAAAGACTAGACTATAGACTGGACTATAACTAGACTAACGACTGTAGTATCTAGAGCTAAGGCCCTACCATATCTGAATGACCTATAGATATATTGGCCAGCTGCGATAGATAAGCAGCCGCCGACCATGAGCGGCAGAATTCGAGGACGTGCTATAAAAAGGCTTCAGGAGCCTAAAGACGATCCTGCGACATGTCTATTAGATGCCGCCATTAAGAAGGCATTCTCCTGAAGTACCCTCTAGAAAGGAGTTGTTAGAAGTGTAACGTCTTCGTGGGTCCTCTAGTCAATCGACTACTCAGATCGACCGTCTGTTTTCCAAACGTAAGGAACAGCTGCTATCGGTTAGGACAAAAACGCTAGACTATAGACTAAACTGTAGAGTAGACTATAGACTAGACTATAGACTAGACTATAGACTAGACTATAGACTAGACTATAGACTAGACTATAGACTAGACTATAGACTAGACTATAGACTAG
>NC_060953.1:40623855-40731667 GCF_022045245.1 Lucilia cuprina | reverse complement strand
TTTTTCTATAGAAAAGTTGTCAGTAACTGAGCAACTTTTTCTATAGAAAAGTTGTCAGTAACTGAGCAACTTTTTCTATAGAAAAGTTGTCAGTAACTGAGCAACTTTATCTATAGAAAAGTTGTCAGTAACTGAGCAACTTTATCTATAGAAAAGTTGTCAGTAACTGAGCAAATTTTTCTATAGAAAAGTTGTCAGTAACTGAGCAACTTTTTCTGTAGAAAAGTTGTCAGTAACTGAGCAACTTTTTCTATAGAAAAGTTGTCAGTAACTGAGCAACTTTTTCTATAGAAAAGTTGTCAGTAACTGAGCAACTTTTTCTATAGAAAAGTTGTTAGTAATTGAGCAACATTTCTGTAGAAACGTAACTGAGCAACTTTTTCTGTAGAAAAGTTGTCAGTAACAGAGCAACTTTTTCTGTAGAAAAGTTGTCTGTAACTGAGCAACTTTTTCTATAGAAAAGTAGTCAGTAACTGAGCAACTTTTTCTATAGAAAAGTTGTCAGTAACTGAGCAACTTTTTCTATAGAAAAGTTGTCAGTAACTGAGCAACTTTTTCTGTAGAAAAGTTGTCTGTAACTGAGCAACTTTTTCTATAAAAAAGTAGTCAGTAACTGAGCAACTTTTTCTATAGAAAATTAGTCATTGACTGAGCAACTTTTTCTATAGAATATTAGTTATTGACTGAGTAACTTTTTCTATAGAAAAGTTGTCAGTAACTGAGCAACTTTTTTTATAGAAAAGTTGTGAGTAACTGAGCAACTTTTTTTATAGAAAAGTTGTCAGTTACTGATCAATATAGAAAAATAGAAAAGTTGTCAGTAGCTGAGCAACTTTTTCTATAGAAAAGTTGTCAGATTGTTAGTAGCTGGGCAACTTTTTTCGAAGAAGAGTTGTTAGCAACTTTTTCAAAAGAAAAGATATCAACAACACAGCAATTTTACTAAAGAAAAGATTTCAGTAGCAGATTAACTTTTTCTGTAGTAAAGTTGTCACTAATTGCACAACTTTTTGGAAAAGTTGTCAGCAACAGAGCAGGTCTTTCTGTAGAAAAGTAGTAAGTAATTGAGTAACTTTTTCTATAGTGAATTTGTCAGCAATTAAACAGCTTTTACTATAGAAAAGCTGCCAGTAACGAGCAACTTTTTCAAATAAAAGTAGTTATCAACAGAGCAATTTTTCTGTACAAAAGTTGTCAGTAACAGAGGAGCTTTTTCGGTAGTAAAATTGTCATTAACACAGCAACCTTTTTAATAAAAAGCTTTATATTCTATATATAGAAAAGATGTCAGAATATTTTTTATAAAAAAAATGCCAGTAGAAGTGTTTTTTGTCATCAACTGAGCAAGTTTTTCTATAGAAATGATGTCTGTAGCATAGTGACTTCTTTTAAAAACGTTGAAGTAACTGACCATCGGTTTCGGTAGCTGAGTAAGTAAAAGAAATGTTGTCAACAATTTAACAATTTCAGTGAATTTTTCCCTGTAGAGTTTTTCATTAATTGAGCATCTTTTCGTATAAAAAAGTTCTTAAGAAAATTATCCGGATATTTGATTATTTATATTTTTTAGTAGTTAAGTGCATTTCATATAAATACATAAATTTATTAAAACAAAATATTTCTGTCACACATATACAATAATATTTCATAAATAAAAAAATGTATAAAATCAACATAAAATATTTGCCTTTTATTGCAAAAGTCTCTAATGGTTTGTGAACTGCACAAATAAACAAAACTTGAATCAAAACTAGACTGACATAAATGTCTGTGATAATAACATTAGATAGAATATTAAATTTGAAATAAAAACGCAATAAATATATAATTTTTATATTTCAAAGCAGGATCTCTAGTTAGTTAGTAAGTTGCACATACAATATTTAATAGATTGCAAAAATTTGCAATAAAATAATATATTTTTAGTTGTGCAACTTAAAAACTATAAAAAACAAAACGACATTTTATGGTAAAAGAAAATTTTAATTGCTCTCAAAAGACTTGTTAACTGTTATGAACACAAAAATATTTACACTGAAAGCAGAAAAAAAAAACACAAACAGAGGCAAGTAAGATGATCATGATGGTACTTACCCAAAAGATACAGATTCCTTTCTACCTTAAATACAAGAATGGTTTGTAGGTTTGTTTTATTTGTTTGTTTGTTTGGGTTGTTCTGTTTATTATTATTATTATTATTTTCAGCAGTTATAAAATAAATTATGCATGTGCATTTACGAATAAAGAGCGTGTAGCAGGAACTATGTGCAGCTGAGTGTGTTATTCATAAATATTTGCAACATTTATATGCCTGTAAAAAAGAAAGAGAACAAATAAACACACAACAACAACAAAAAATATATTTATATTTATTTTTTATGAATAATATTTTGTGTTTTTTTTGTGTTTTTTATATATAAATATATTATTTTTAATATACGACATCGAAATCTTGTTAAGCATCTTCAAAAAGGTAATATAAAATTTCGATATGACCGCGGTTAATATCCATATGTGTTTGTCTGTTTGTTAGTGAGTATTTTGTAAACTTACTTGGTTGTAGATTTCAGTTCAAAATAAAGAAATAAATCTCAAACCGGGAAGGGAATAACAAAATTTTATAACCATATTTTTTATCTTTTTTTTTCTAAAAAAAAAAAGAAAATATTTATATTCGTTAGTGCATCAGCATCATATTATATGTACGAGTACAAGCATCATTTTCAACTAAAAGAAACAAGCGTAGGGTACAGTGATAAACAGATAAATATTTACAATTGAAAGTCCTATATATAATCTGTCTGTCAATGAATATATCTATCTATCTATCTATCTATCTATCTATCTATCTATCTATCTATCTATCTATCTATCTATCTATCTATCTATCTATCTATCTATCTATCTATCTATCTATCTATCTATCTATCTATCTATCTATCTATCTATCTATCTATCTATCTATCTATCTATCTATCTATCTATCTATCTATCTATCTATCTATCTATCTATCTATCTATCTATCTATCTATCTATCTATCTATCTATCTATCTATCTATCTAGCAAACTAACTAATTAACTGACTCACTTGCTCATTAACACATATTGGTTTACATTTCAGTTAACTACGGATGGTTTTATACTAGGATCTCAAGGAAGCTTCTATTATGATTCTGTGATACCAGGCTCGACTAAACTTCTGGCTACTCCATCAGTCACAAAAAAGCAGCAAACTTGCCTCTGTTTTGTGGCCTCCGGTAGGTTAGTTGTTAGTGATCTAGTCTGGTAGACCGGAGGTAGTGGGTTCGATTCCTACCCGTGGCACTGGTTAAGGAGCGCACAACAGGCCCGATAGAGGCCTAGGTGTATTTCTTCGGATTTGATGTGTATACATCCTCCTTTTAAACTAACTAACTGCTTCTGTTTTACAGAAAGTTAACCGATGGTCAAGCTGCTACCAAATCTCTGATTCTTATCTAGGAATGCTAGGCATAATTAAATATAATAACGAGATATTCAACAGTCGTGCTAAAATGGGTAAGGGGGCACTGCGACCTGATTGGCAATTGTGTAGCTGATGAATTAGCGAAAATAGATGCCTCAGTATCCAATAGATACATAGATATCTTTTATGTCATTTCATTAAAATAATACAAACAGGAAGTGGATGAAAAATTCTGACAACTTCTCAGGCAAAATGGCGTTACGAACTAACTTGAACTATTTCCAGAAAGATATAGCCAAAATAGAATAGTAAAAGCACGAGATTTCTCTTTCATTTATGGCTTTCTATTCAGAGCAATTCAGTCGCTGTCATCACTGGACACTGTTTCTTTGGGAAATATGCAAGAAGACTTGGCATACATGTGTTGATATTCCATGGATATAATCATGGACTTATGCATCTACAAAAATCTATCGATGTGTTTCAAACATAATGACAAAATCAATATACTCCCATCTTCATCTACAAGGAATTCATTACGAATCCAAGTCAAATCTCTATACAAAATTCAATAACAAACTATGTGGATGATAACTTTTAGCCAGCACTGTAAATATGTGCGTTTGCAAAAATATTGTTTAGTGAGCGCATCATGCAACAACGGCATATGAAAAAAATTAAAAGAGAAAAAAAGAAACAATAACAACCTTTACGGACAGTATAGAATAAAACAAAACACAAACAGAACGAAAAAAAAACTAGAATTAATGAGGTGTATGCAGAACAATTCTCTAGAAATATGCGAGATGCTGTTTTGTTGTTTGGTACCTTGTAATGGTCTTTACATCTAAAACTTAACAATTGGGGGAAGTTAACCCACTTAATTGTAGATAATAATAAGATTACTGAAGTTTTCTTTTAAGGCAATACTGATTTTGAGATAAGATTATTTGGGTCTTCGAAAAATTACTTAATTGGTTTATACTCTTAAATTGAAGAGATATTTTTCACATTTTCTTGTGGTAATACTTCCCTTCTATACCAACCATACTTCCCATAAACATATCTGCACATATGACTAACGTATGACTTGACCGGGTGCACGCATATTTTTTTTCTACCAATTTAACAAAAGAACAGACAAAAAACCTATTGCGCGTTTTAAACATTTTCCTTAAAAAAAATAATAATAAAAAACAAAAAAAGTTTACAAGTTACAACCTTTAACGAAAATAATACTTAAAACAATGAGACAACAATAAACGCGTAAAACACCACAACCTTTTTTTTGAAAAGAAATACAAAATCTACGTTTTTTATAAAAGAAAACTTAAACAGAATTTTACCGTTCTTGAGAGTAAAAATTTATAATTTACATTGATTGTTTTTCTAAAAAAAAAAATATTTTTTTTACTTACACCCAATATTATTAGATGAAAGATCGCTAATCGATCACTTATTTATTTCACATTTAAAATCTATTTACGGCGATAGATAGAAGTATGTACGCATGATCTCAAGCCAAAAAGTTGATAATTGTTTTAACGATCGAAACATTTATTTATTAATTTTATTTTGTAATTAATAATGATCCTTGCTGAACGGGTTTTATTAATAAAATATATTTTATTTAATTTGTTTTACATTTCTTCCTCCGATTGATTTCTGATCATTTATATTAGATTTAAATTTTTTCAAAAATAATAATGATCACTGATCGCGATTACTTTTTCAAATAACTATAAAGATATTTCTACAAAAAATTTTGAATTAATCCTTTTCATCTTTGCGAGGCATTGTTTTTAGATTACATTACAAATAGTTATGATCAATCACTGAGAGAGTTCCATTTCATAATTTCACTGAGAGAGTTCCATTTCATAATTTGAAAATAGATTTTTGGTCAGAAACACGCGTGATCTCAGGACAACGTTTATGAAATTATATGCTTGTTCACTATAGTACGGTTTAATACTTTATCACTGATCGAGCTTTAATTATCAAAACACTTCAATTTAATTTTTGACTTTTGTTAAGAAAAATTACTTGTTACCTAACACACACAATTATTGTACTCGATTTTGTTTTCGGAACTGATCCGGTCAATCGATTTTTGAGAGAAAAATGTTGTTTGGATAACAATTTTTGTCCTCTGTTCCTTCTTGATCAAGTTATCGTAAATTATTGGTCGAAAATAATATTGATCACTGATCGCGGTTCATTTTTCAAATAATTATTTTTTACCATTTTTGGTAAACCATAAGACAGATCAAGATTACATGTTTTTATATGTTTTGAGATTTCTTTTTGAAAACTACACTTTTGTTCAGATCAAACTTGTGATCACAGATCAAACTTTCAAACAAATGAAGCCCTTGTTGACAATATCATTGACTGTCGGTAAATATTTTTGAAAGTGATCTCAGATCAATTTTTCTCAATAAAACGTTGGTTCAAAATAGATAAGAGTGATCACAAATCTATGAAAAGTTAATAAAAGGATTAGATATCGACCAACTTTTGGTTAGAAATATAAGAGATACTATGTCTAGATCGTTCTAAAAAAATTGCAATATCATTAGTGAACGATGAAGTTTATTTATAAAATGATCATGAGTATATTAAGATATTCGATGATCAGAAATATAAGAGATATCAAAAAAAAAAAGTCCAAACAAAGGCCTGTTCACTAAAATATAGACGATCGATTAATTTTTTCATATGAGTAATCTGAGATCTCACCGAATAGTCTACTTTTATCAATGAACAGTTTTTTTTAATAAAATATTGAAGATCGATGAGTAAAAACCTCAATGTCTAGGAAAAAGAAGAGAACAATAGAAATTAAGTTAGATTTTTCTGGGGAAATGTCCATATATGATTTTTTATAAGAAATATATGAGATCAAGATAACGATCGATTAATGTCATGCTTTTTCCATAGAATGTTTGTTAAAAACATTTTAAAGATCGCTCCTTTTTAACTGCAGTATGTGTGATTAAAGGCCAAGTTTTAACAATTAAACTTCTACTGAAATATAAGTGATCCTCGATCAAGATTTCCTTTTCGATAAGATGTTCTTATAAGAACCGGGTTTCTTTCATAAACATAATATGTTTTTGTAGCGAGTAATTAAAGATTGATCTGTCGGAAATGTTAGTGATCTCATCATTAAAAAATCATTACTTGATATTTTTCAGGTTAATAACTACTGAACTGAGATCAATAATACTAAAATATTAATGATCACAGATCAATCAACATTTTATTAAATAACTTTAAAGCAATAAGTCTCTCATTTAACATATAGAAATAGATTTTTTTCTACACTTCAAGTTTATTAATTAAGATTTTAAATAAACATATATCTTTTCATAGAACACTTTGTAACTTAAGTTGAATACATTGTTTATATATATTGGAAATATACAATTATAGTTATAAACTACAAAAGACTTTTTCTAAAAATATGAAAAAAAGGATGTTTATGTTTAATTTGTATTCATTATTTTCAAACAAACAGTAGCCCTCTTCATTTATGAATAAAATAAAACATTTGCCACAACAACTTTATGTATTTTTTTATAAAAAAAAATATTGTTATTCGTTGCGTTTGTTAAACATAAATCCAGATGACGCTTGATGAAATGTTGTTGGACTGTGTTGATAGCGAGCGCTGCTGATGACGAAGATGACAAAGAACTTAGGGTTGCGGGATTTTAAAATATGAAAAAATATTCTTCTTATTTAACAAAAATCATGCATACAAAATTTTTGTGCATAAGAAATATATTTACAGGATAACAAAAAAAAAAAAAACTGCTTCTGCTGCAACAGTAGTTGTACCCTTTAAGCAGCAGCAGCAGAACAAAAAAACCAACAGATTACCTTTAACTTTAGCCAACAGCCAGATGAAGATCCATTAGAATGACTCCTTCCTCTGGCTAAGTTTAACTTTAAAGTTTCTTTTTTTTTGTATAAATGTTTATACAAGAAATATTTATGCTTTGCACTCTATGCGCTCTCCCTTTTTTTAATGTTTTGCCAATATTATTAACCAAAGATACAAAAAAACATAGAACGCAAGTATTCAGGAAAGAATGGTTGTTTAAACGACTAGATGGCTGGTTGGTTATATGATGGAGTTTTAGTTTTTTTTCCTCGGGACTCATTAAAATTGCAAAAGACATTCACTTATTGCTCTTGAAATAAACGCAAAATAATAAGAGAATGAAGGTAGCGAAAAAGAAAACAATCGGAGTAGGTTTTGCAATGATCCAAAGGGAATAATAAACACCCTATGCTGTAGAAAATTATTAATCAAATCAAAATTGAATATTTTCTGCAAAAATTCTAACATCAATGTTTTCAAACCTTAGATCATACTTGTATACTGAATCCGAATCTGGCCTCAGCTGTCCATTACACTGGTTTGCCCTTTTAGAGACGTTATAACAGCGCCAATGAATCTCCTATCTTCTTCATGATATCTTCATCATGAGCATTATATAAATTGAGAAAAAAAGCTATAATTTTTGTATTTAAGAAACTGAAATTCACTCATTGCAAATGTTCCATCAAATTTTACCTTAAAGTACACCTAGACCATAATCGGGCCTGTTGTGAGCTCCTTATCAAGAGATAAAAGAAACTGAATGAATTATTTTTCAATGTCCAGAAACTCAATGCCTTGAACGTAATTCCTAAGCATCTTGCAATTAGTGTTAGTCAGGAATGTTATTTCCGGAACAACATCACTTCTAATATAATTGGATCTTACTTCGACGAATGCCTGGCGGTGGCAAATATAGTGCTCCAGAGTTTCACTGTCCTTTTCCACATGCTCTACATACATCTGAACCCGCACGTCCAATTTTCCATAGATATGCTCCTGTGTGTCCACTCAGAATACGTACTATTAAACAAACTTTAGACTTGCTCATTTTGCATATGATGTGAACTTTACCTCTGGGAGAGTATTCAGTTAAAGCGTTCTTACAATCCAATACGGTCTTATTTTAGTTCTATCACCTGATATCGCCGTAATTGCCTTCTGGCTGTCGGTAAATATATAAAGCGCTGTGGGCTCCATAATTATTCTAATCCAATTTACGCAATCCGTTATTGCTCGTACTTCTGCCTGGAAGTGTGTTATGATTTGATAAACGGTGGTATATTTCTGCTTCTGGATCTTCAATATGAAACGCCAGCCCCACTTTATAGATATAGATAGATAAATATGTAGATAGATATATAGGTAGATAGATAAATAGGTAGATAGATATATAAATAGATAGATAGATAGATAGATAGATAGATAGATAGATAGATAGATAGATAGATAGATAGATAGATAGATAGATAGATAGATAGATAGATAGATAGATAGATAGATAGATAGATAGATAGATAGATAGATAGATAGATAGATAGATAGATAGATAGATAGATAGATAGATAGATAGATAGATAGATAGATAGATAGATAGATAGATAGATAGATAGATAGATAGATAGATAGATAGATAGATAGATAGATAGATAGATAGATAGATAGATAGATAGTTAGTTTGTTTGTTAGTTAGTTAGTTAGTTAGTTAGTTAGTTAGTTAGTTAGTTAGTTAGTTAGTTAGTTAGTTAGTTAGTTAGTTAGTTAGTTAGATAGTTAGGTAGTTAGTTAGTTAGTTAGTTAGTTAGTTAGTTAGTTAGTTAGTTAGTTAGTTAGTTAGATAGTTAGTTAGGTAGTTAGTTAGTTATTTGTTAGTTAGTTAGTTAGTTAGTTAGTTAGTTAGTTAGTTAGTTAGTTAGTTAGTTAGTTAGTTAGTAAGTTAGTTAGTTAGTTAGTTAGTTGGTTGGTTGGTTAGTTAGTTTGTTGGTTAGTTGGTTGGAGAAGAGTGTATATAGGTACGATTGGGCTTAATGCATTCTCCTTTTCAGAGTTCTCCGCTGTTAACGCAACACCTTGTATTCCTAATCGACGCCGCCGACCAGTTGTTTCTTACATAAATATCTCTTATTGTCTCATTTCCCCCTAACATTCTCAATATACTTTCTGGAATTGAGTAGTGGCATCTAGACAAAGTTAAGAAAATAAAAATATGGAAACAAAAATTGTTCAAGTATGCAAGCAGCCAATATTTCTACATGTTTTTCTTACCGAAGATGATTGACAACCTGCGTTTAACTGCACCGCTTATAGGAATATGTTTGTGCAACATTCAAGCAACTAAGTCTACTAACAACAACTATGAATATATAAATATATACACTCTCTAGTGCAATAGGGAGGAAACTAAGTAAGAAAAACAACATACTACAACTAACAAATATTTATGCTAATTTATGAAAATGTTCGTCATTTATCTTTTCATCCATATGAGTGGAAGTATTTATACGTGAATGTGTGTTGAAGTTTTAAATTTTTGTTAAAAAACAACAAAAAAAACTTTTTAACAAAATATTTTTGAAAAAAAAGAAGAATATAAAGAAAAACTTAAAACTTAAATTGCTGTATTTCTGTAAAATGTTTGTAATTCTACTTCCTTTCCAAATATTTTCTTAATTTTGTTTTGACACAAACACACACTTGGAAATAATCAACCTCGTTTAAGCAGATTTAGTTTACTTGCAACAAATACTTGTTGTTGCTGTTGTTGGTTTTCTCTCTTAGGATTTTTGTTGTTGTTGCAAATGTTACATTTGACAGTTGTATTACAATTTTCATTTAAAAAAAGAAAATATACAATTTTTTAAACGTTTTCTATTTGAATTCTGAGTTTTTAATTTAAATTTGACGCAGAAATGTAATCAATATGTGTTTTCTTTTTACGAAAAGAAACAAAATTGTGTAAACGCCTCTTGAAAGAGTTTCGATGTGTTAAAGAAACCCAGTAAGTAGATTAGACAGAATTTAAGAGATTTCTTAAGCTAATGTTTTTAAATTTTTAAAAATTAAAGAAGATGAGTTTTCATATATATTTGTTTATTGGGTTATTTAAAAGAATATTAGCAACTGAGTTATAATAAATAGTTATAGATTGAAAATGTCAATCTTTCAATATGTTCAACAAGATTTCCTTTTAGTTGTCGTTTAAATAAGACATTGATAATGATTGTTGCTGACGAAGAAGACGATTTAGTAAATAAATGATACTTTTAATCTACTAACAAGGAAATTAATATTAAAATACAAAAATCACAAGATATATTTTAAATTATTTTTTTTTTACCAAAAGAACATTGATTTTGCATTAAAACTAATTGACTTTAGAAATATTTAAAATATTTTTTTTGTTTTTAAAATTTACTCAATTATTTTTCTCAACATTTCTATCAAATTACAAAAAACTATTTGTTTTAAATATTAAATATTTACAAATTTAAAAACTAATTAAAAAGACATTTTTCCGCGTTTGTCTATTAAATTTTTGAAACGGCAAACAAAAAAACTTGTTGCAAAAAACCCGAAATAATTTGAAAACAAAAAAAAACCTGTTCATGATTTAAATGGCTTGTTGCCATAATTATCGAAACATCATGGTAGACAACAAGTTTTACATAAATTAATTCAACTTATTTTAAATTTGTAATCTATTAAAATCTAAACCAATCAAATATTATATGGCTATTTGCATACCAATTGTAAAGTAATTAAAAACACATAGTGCAAACACTTACATGCATTAATACAAAAATTAACAGAACTCGAAAGGAATTAAAACATTTATTATCATGTAGATTAAAAACATTTATATGTGTCCAATTCATATTACGTATTGTATCATTGTATGACATATACATATAGTTCTGTGTACAACAGTACAAACTGTTAGGGAATAGAACAACGTTTTCACAAAACGATGCAGTGAAAATACCTCAACCCTATGACCTTCTTGGTAAGAATCCAATTTACAACATGTGTTGTATTGTTGTATGACAAACATATAGTTCTCTGTACAACAATACAAACTATTTAATTGCACAATGTTTGCACAATAATTGCAACTCAAAAGTTCTAATATTTTTTCAATATACTAGAAGACTAAATTAATGTCGGAGTACTTTACATGAACTCCTGCCGTATTGGGCTTATTTCACGGTTGTCTCTTCCCACAACTTGAGGTTTTATGACGACTCACCACCGACACATTTAACTTCTTACGCGACTGTGGCAATTTACATATGTATATAAGATTTTCGGTCCAGTATACGTTAACTTTTCTCAAGTGACTTGAGCTATCTTATCGCTGACGGCAACATAACCAGAAGACGTAACCAGTAGACCGACGTTTCCACGACAATTGGATCTCCGCTGCAGAACGACCCGATTATCAATCGGCCAAAGATTGTGAATTCAGCAACAGCTGTATCAACCGGAAACTGTTTCGCCAGGAAAGAACATCCAGTTACAGCCAACCTGTTACAACAACATCAACAGAATTTTGTCTGAACATACCTGGACATTCAATATCCGATACATCTTCATTCATTCTGTATCATAGTTAACACCAATTAAAGTGCAACGCTTTGTACCACAGTCATTTCTTTTTGGGCTATCTGTAGACATCGACAACAAGACCAGTACAACAGTCTATTAACTTTAACTCACTCTTCCCACGAACCCCAACCCCCACCAACTGACCAGACAGGACATAGTCCTGCGGGCAATTGGGTACCCGCAGTAACAGATTATGTGGTACTCTGGTTCGACCACGTGTCAAATCATTCCAAGGAATGTCCAAGGAGTGACATCACCATTTTATAGTCCTGGCAGACTAAAGCTTTCAGTAGCTCTTTTCCCAGTGATTACAGCAAGAACAAGGTAACATGACCCCGGTAACTAGGAGACTGCAATCGAAGAGCTTTATATGAACACCTGCCTTGGCGGCCTATTTCTTGGTGGTTTTTTCATCCATTGGGTGAGTAAACAGTAAAAATTCACCACTGCCCCTTATGTGTCTTTCACACAGGTTGCAGTTTATGAATTTCCGGTCCATTATACGTGCAATCGCGGTCGTAACTCGGTAACTCGAAGATTATTTAACGAAAACTTCTTCATACTATAACCTTCGTGGTAAGAACTGTAAGAATAGACTAATTATCATATAGAATTTCATATGGTGCCATATTACCTTTACATCTCTGATTACAACACAGATTTCAATATATGAATGCATTTTTCCCTCTTTTACAAACGTGGGCAGTATATAGTTATATAAACGTTGGCATTTCCAAATGCAAAATCTGAACAAAAAACAAAAAAAAAAAATATATTATTAACGCAAACCTAACTGAAATTGAAACTAAGATCGACAGACAAACATGGAGACTGACATTGGACAACAAATAGATTTGTGCAGCTAAAATCCAACAACAGCAACAAATCAATAAATAAATGAATGAATATAAAAAAACTAAATACGTGTTAGTTTTGTTGTTAATTAGAACTCAGGTATTGGTGGTTAACACACAGCAAACTAACAAATGAACCGACAGACAGACAAAGAGACAATTAAAAAAAAAACATTTTTATTTCACTTACATACAACATCGAGCTGGAACCACCAGCAACAACTAACAGAGAACAACAACTAATATAATAAATAAAAACAGAATATGAAATTAAAAAAACATGACAACTTGCAACTTGTTGTATAGATGTAAATACTTACAATGTTTGCAAATGTTTAAATGTTGTGGAAAAGTTTTCGAAGCTCTAGTTGCATGTGAGATCTTTCAGAAGAAAAGAAGTATTATTGTGGAAGCATGTAGATATAATTTTTATTACTATAGTTTCACAGGAGGTGATATTAGTAGTAGGGATATTGGCATTCACTCGGACTAATTGTTGACATTAATCGAATGATTTGTTGTTAGTTAAGTTTAAGTCTACCTAACTGGGTGAGAATTCTGTAAAGGTACAAAACTTCAGTCTCTGATCGAAACTATTGCGAAATATAAGTAAATTTTTCAAGGCCAGAGTTTCACTCTTATATTATTTAGTATCCGAGTCTTTCTCTGATTTTAGTCCAGTACTATTGTTATAAACCAAAATGACGAATTGGTATGTAATGATTTACTAAATGTATTTTACAACTTATAAAGGCTATCGAAAGTTGAAACGAGAACAAAATAAGAACTTTTTAACTAACTAACTATAACTAACTAACTATCTAACTAACTAACTAACTAACTAACTAACTAACTAACTACCTAAATAACTTACTAATAAGGGGTCCTATAGCATAGAGCTAGTGGAATTATAGAACACAAAAAATAATGTAAAGATCTTTTGAAAAAGCTGTTAGTCGGGTTACATCTCGGAAACAACCCAGCAAAATCTTTACTTACCCGGTAAGAAGGCAAGTAATTTTGGAGAAAAGTGTAAGTAGTTACTTTTTGAGTCAATAACTACTTATTTTTGTTCGACGATGACCAAACAAAAAAATGACTGGTTACAAATCTGCTTACCCAACTTTTCCGGATTTAAAACTGGTTTTACAGTTATTTTTTACATTTGCTACTTTACTCTTTTACTCGATGCCCCCTAAAAAAGTATATTTATCATTCCATTAGACATACGCTATTTACAATTGACTGCAAATTGCATTAAAACAATATATGTTATTGATAACGACAACACATTACCAGGTAATGTATGAAATAAGTACATTACCACAATACTAATTACTAAAATTTTAAAATATTTTGCTGGGAAGGTTCTCATTTTCCCCAAGCTCTACATTAGTTTTATATATAAAAGTTATAAAATTATTAAAAATTTCAAATCGGACTATTTCCCGGGCGCTTAAAAAGTTTTCACGGCAAATGCTCTAAAATTTTAAATTTTTACTTTAACAAAATTTTAAATTTTTTAATAAAAAGTTTGTCACATTTTGACCCACAACATTTATAGTTTAAAAAAGCAAGGATAAGGGCTACTGTTAATAGCCAGCAAAAACTGGCTAATGGCTTTCAATTGTAATTACTTACCTAATAACATACTTTTCAATGACTACTACATATGGTCTAGATTACATAGATGTAGTCTAATAAGTTCTTACTAATAATGTGTTAGTGTGTGCCAGTGAAGACACAGATGCTGTATACGTTTTTTCATGTGATTTACAATGACTACATTTTCTAATTATTTGTAATCGTTTGTGTGTAAGTACTTGCCACCAATGACATCACCGTGTTAAAATAATGACTTTAAATGCTATTGTGTAAGTTAATTTTAGCATTTTAACTACTTACATGGTAATGAAAGTTTTTACTGGGCACCACTTCCACTTTGACTACCCAAACTTGTATAATATTCTTTATTCGTTTTTGGAAATCTATTTTTAGGTTTTTTCACCAAAATGATCGAAGAAACTGGGTTTCGTTATCACAACACTTTTGGCTATTACGTTATGATTTAATTTTAACCATAACCCTACTCTACATGCTTAATTTCATGTTTCTTAGTTCTAAAGGTACTTTCGCAGAACACAAAAGTATCAAAAAATTATACTTGAAATCAGAATTTCAAAAAACATCCGATTAGAAAATTAAATTTTTATTTGTTTTAAAGTACAAATATCACCATCCCTACTAAATTTCTAATCTCTAAAGCGTAAGAATAAAGTTATTACAAATATAATTCAATTTTTAATCACATCTTTGTGATAATTTCTAAAACATTTTATTTAACATCATCATACATAACAATTTGTAAGTGTATGTAGTACATACATATGTCAGCAAAAGGAGAAAAATAAAAACGCCACAAAGTACAAAGTATACTCTCAGCTGGTTATAGAAACTAAATCAACATAAATTCTAAACTTTGTTTCATTAAACCATTTATGAGTATGAATTTTAAAGTCAGACATGGTTACACAAACAAAACTTCAATTCTAAAGTAATTGCAATAGCAATTGTAGTTGTAGTAGTTGTATGTAATGTCTTGTCATACAATTTCGTATGTCGTAGATTGTAAATGAGAAGAGGACTTTCCTCGGGCCAAAGCAAACAACGATGATTTATTATTTTATAATTCGCTTTAGATGTGGAAACTTGACGAGGTGGACGTCTAACATGACCACTGAGCACTCTAGTGACTACTATGTGGTGTTCCATCCACAGCAAACAAACAACTACTTCTGCCACAAAACCAACCAACATGATTTGTCTGTCCTCCATTTGTCTCTAGGTAGTGGTGACTGTCCATGCGTTTGTGTTCATTTTTTTCTAGTTTTTTTTTTCCTTCAGTTCCTTCCTTGTTGTGTCTGCTGTGAGTGAGTTTTCAACTGGCTGCAATTCATTTCTGTTTCATTTTCTATAAATCGCGTTAAAGAATTTACATCATCAAAAGTTATTATTTGTAAGTTGGTTGTTGGTACTTTGGTTGCTTGTTGATCCAGTTCTTTAGCTTCTAGTCTATGATTTTTTTTGCTGGTTTTTGTATTTTTTTTCTAGTTGAACCCAAGCCCAGAAGCAATTTTAGTAATCATAGGCATTCGTATACATATATTTTCTTTATTTTGTATGAAGTTAAAAAAAAACGACTATAATTTTTTATTAGCGATAATTCTTCATTCTTGATTGAGTTTGAGTGGTTACACAAGAGAATTAGTAATATATTTTCTTTGAAATTTTTTTTATTAAATTTTTTTTCTTTCATAGGAATTTGGTTTTTTGAACCATTTTGATAAATTAACACAAAATACATACATATGGGGATATGTATGTACTTACATTTGGAAAATCTATTTGAAATATGAGAGCTATTTAAATATAAATATTTATTAAACATTAAATTGTATTAGGTTTTCAAAGTATCTCAGCAAAATCTTTACATACCAGTTAGGTAGGCATGCAAAAATGCAGTAAAGTGTAAGTACTTAATTTTTGGGAGAATAAATACTTATTTTTTTCGACGATGACCAGAAAATAATTGGTTACAAATATACTTAGCCAAATTTTCTCTTCTAATATCGACTAGACTTAGAAAGCTATAGACTCATTACCAAGCAATGTATGAAATAACTACATTACTTTAAATACTCATTACCAAAATTTGAAAATATTTTTATGGGATGAATCTAACTATTCCACACATCCAGAAGAAAGAATATTTTTTAAATTTAAGGTTAGTTTTAGTTTAGTTCATGTTTGGTTTAAGTTCAGTTTAAGATCAATTTAAGGTTAGTTATAGTTCAGTTTTACAACATTTCTAATTTAGTTTTAGGTCAGTTCTAGTTTGGTAATAGTTCAGTTCCAGTTCAGTTCTAGCTAAATTTTAGTTAAGTTCTAGCTCAGTTATATTTCAGTGCTAGTTCAGTTTTAGTTCAGTTCTAGTTCAGTTTTAGTTCAGTTCTAGTTCTAGTTCAGTTCTAGTTCAGTTCTAGTTCAGTTCTAGTTCAGTTCTAGTTCAGTTCTAGTTCAGTTCTAGTTCAGTTCTAGTTCAGTTCTTGTTCAGTTCTAGTTCAGTTCTAGCTCAGTTCTAGTTCCTGTGTTATCGAAACATTATTTTTTTAAGTTATCAGTTTTAACAATTGTTTATGAAATACTTAAAAATATATACTACAGGGCTTGTTATATGAAAAATCGGCTGTAAACTTTTATTATTTTTTAAATATTATTTTAATGGATGAAATATATGAAAAGTATTTAAGATTTCTCGAAGAATTATTATGGGAAAAGGGCCGCACAACAATCATCGTTCATTTATTTTCAAATGATTCCAGCCATTTATTTTACTTTACCTATACATGTTAATTTTCTTTACAGATCTTTTACTTTTAATATGTTTGAAACAAAAAAACAAATTGATATATTGCGTTTTTAAAATATTCACAGCATTTGCTTGGCAATGTCTATAAAAATTAATTGGGATTTTTGTGCCCCAACCGATGCGTAATTAAATAAAAATATAAATAAATAAAAAAGAAAATGCCATTAAATATTTAGTAACGTTTAAACAGATCTATCATTTTGTTAAAGATATATTGGTAGTGTACTGCAGAGTGGTGTGGTTGGCTGTTTAGGCATTTTGGTGTATTAAACCAGGGAAATATTTATTTCCTTAATCATTTTTAATAATAATAATCATTTTTATTCGTTGTTGTTGCCGCGGCTGCTGTTAGTTTTCAAATCTAAAAATTCCTTCATTATTTGATTGATTTTGTTATGAATTATTAATTATGATTAATGCACCTGATGTTAGTTCAGACTTACATGATCAGGCTGTTTGTGCCACAGACTGGTTTCTTTCTTAAAGGCAATGTGCGTATGTTTGTTAGACAGTTTGTCCGTCTGTTTGTCGTTAGGGAAGTGTGTTCTGCTGTTTGCTTAAAACTCTATATCTCTAGCATAACTATATGGAAAAAAGATCCTTAGTCATAATAAATATTTATACACAATTCTAGTAGTTTTACATGTTGGTTGGTGCATTGGCATTTGTATGAATTTGAATTTAATATTTTATCGATGAGTGTGTTGTTTGTTCCTGTAATATCCTACTGCTTGTTAGTTGCAGGTATAAAACAGCAGATAATATTGTTCTCTTTTCATTTATTCAGTTCTTTGTACAATTGTCTTCCAGCATGAATAATCACTTTGTTTGTGGTAGTATTTGCCAGTCAGTTAAAGACAGGTGCTAACTGCGCCCAAATCGATCAAGTGAAAACAGAGAAATACAAAAACAACGACCACGGTATGTACGAGAGTATATAAAACAACTTCCTTGCCGCAAAACTGATGATGATCATCATTACATCTTAACTTCTAAATCATATATTCTGCGTGTATAAAACTTTTTGTAAAAATTTTCAGTTTTTAAGTACATCTGCTTAAAGGAATGTTTTTATTGATCTTCTCTTCAATTCTAATTTAAATTTAACTTCTACTATAACTCCAGTTCTACTTTAGTTCTAGTTCAGTTCTAGTTCAGTTCTAGTTCAGTTCTAGTTCAGTTCTAGTTCAGTTCTAGTTCAGTTCTAGTTCGGTTCTAGTTAAGTTCTAGTTCAGTTCTAGTATAGAGTGAGAGAGAGAACAACAAAAAAAAAGAAGAAACGAATTTCATTTCCAGTCAATGTAAAGTTAAGCAAACGTAAATGACATGCAAAAGGACTACACTACTACTGCTTACATAAATTCATCTCTACTACTTACTGACATACCCACATACACACTCAAACATATTTACATATCCTTCTAATACCAGTACCAGAACTGTTAGCTTTAAGCGTATGACAAGGATGATGATGACACATGTAAAATGTGGTTTAAATAATGACGAAATGGGTTGTTGTTGTTTGTCTAACCGTGTTCTATGATGATGATTTTACATATACAAACAAACAATATAAACGACAAGTAGACTGATACAGAGAGAAATACATAGATACAGAGTTAGGGAATTTAAAAGACAGACAACCAGCAAACAAAATCATCCATAAACTCATTCCTTTTAATATGTTTTGTGGTTGTCAACGTGATATAATTTGCCTAAAGGACTTGTACTTACGAATCCATAATACACACATACAAACATACACTTACTCTCCCAAAGATACGCCAAGAGTTAAAAGTGTTTTATTTACAATAAGGTCAGATTGATGTAATGGACAGACACAAAGACTTTGTCAACTGTGAGACTGTCAACCTAACTGACTGACAAATTGTCATATGAAACGTTTAAGCAAAGAGACAAACATTTTACATAACTATAATATTTACAATTCAATTGCAAGAGTTTGAATATTTGAAAGCAATTTTCCATCTATTTCCGCTCTTTACTTTTTACGGTCACACAATTACAACTACAACTAATACCAAATTTAATCCTTTACGCGGTCTGTTTCCTCTGTTTTTACTACATCGCCTTTTTCTACTGCTTATGCAATAAGAACAACAACAGCTCACCCCTTTTAATGATTTTCCCTTTATCAAATGACAGTTAAAAGTCGCTTGTCATTTTAATCCCTGACGTGTCTCTGACATTTGCACTGACAGTGACAATACTTTGATGGCTTGACTGGTTGCATACAAAGCGCAAAGACACACACACACATAATTTTACTACCAAGAAGACACTGTTTCTAGAACATAAACACACATACACATACATACCAATGCTTTTGAACATTTAACTCATTCTCATCCTGTTGCTTCTGTTTTTCCAGTTTAGTTTCACCACTACATTTTTTAGAATAGAATAAAATGCGGTTTTGCCTTACAGCATTGTTTTTGATCATTTATGTAAATTAAATAATTATTTTCTATACAGAATTAATTACACATTGTAGTTGGAAATTCTATCAATAATTTAATTTGTAATTAGTATTTGCAATTTACAAAATTTAATTCCTTTATTTTTGATAATTAGGTTTCCAGTTTCCGTAAAATTTTCCATCATCCGTGTCTATTCGACAAAAGTATTCTACCGTTTCACTACACTTGCTCTACAGTCGCCCGAATTGAGGACTCAAAGCATGAAGCATCATAATTATCTTGAACTAAATCATTTCGTAGTGTCTCTTCGTTGAAATTATGGAATAAGATCATTTTGGGCTCAAGCAATGTTATTTCAAGTTATACGCTACACCACTTTAGTGGGGAGGGTATAGTTTGTGCTGATGTTTGTAACGCACAATAATATTGGTCCTATACCCACCTTAAAGTATGCCAATCGACTCAGAATCATTTTCTGAGTCGATTTAGCGACGAAGCCTATTGAAAATGATTAACATCGGTCCATTATTTCACCTGACACCCATACAACTGTACCCCTGATTATGGCTTGTAAACCTTGAAACCAAACTACAGGTCGCAATTTTGGAGGTAATTCAATTTGGCACATGATTGTACCGTAGACGAAGTTTATTGGAAATGGTTAACATCAGTTCATTATTTCACATAGCCTCCATATAACTGAACCCCCAAATAGAGCTTGTAACCCTTGCAATCAAACTACAGGTCGCAATTTTGGAAATAATCCAATGAAATTTGGCACATAATCTTTTATGATACTGTAGACAAAGTCTATTGAAAATAGTTAACATCGGTCCATTATTTCACTTTTAAATTCATAATTATGTTTAATATAATCGTATCTAGACAAAAAGCTGCAAAACCAAAGAACTGAACTAGAACTGAACTAGAACTGAACTAGAACTGAACTAGAACTGAACTAGAACTGAATTAGAACTGAACTAGAACTGAACTAGAACTGAACTAGAACTGAGTTAGAACTGAACTAGAACTGAACTAAAACTGAACTAGAACTGAACTAGAACTGAACTGGAACTGAACTAGAACTGAACTAGAACAGAACTAGAACTGAACTCGAACTGACCAAGAACTGAACTAGAACTGCCAAATTCCTGTAATAGATTTTGAATAATTCCCTTAGTATTAAATTGAAAATTCTACTGATATTGCACGATTTTACATAATACATTAGTTTAAATAAAAAGTGTAAACATTTAAACTTAGTTGATAAAAAATTCAAATAGTGCGCTCATACTATCTTAATCCAACACTTAAATAATAAATATTATTTTGCAAATAAATGAATTTGCAAGTTGCAACTCAAAAAACCATATTTTTCTCGACATCTAAATAAATAACTAAAAATCATCAACCTTCTGTTTCTTCTTGAGTCAAAAAATGAGTTTAAATTATTGTTGAAAAACGTATTTATTTTGAAGATATTGTGTTTGTTTACTGGTTGTTGTTGTTGCTGAATAATAAATATTAATTGTATGCATCTGAATATTTGCACATTTTCATACTTAAATAAATGAGAAACAAGCAAGATATTGCTGTTTCGATGTTGGTGTTGTTTTCTCATATTTTAGTTGGTTTTCTGTCCATTCATAAATGAAGATGTATTTATTTATTCATTCACATACATCTTAACTTAAATACATACATACATATGTATGTATGTATCTACATAAATACATTACTAAGATGAGAAGTGGAATATTTATATACAATTTTCCTTTTTCTTTGGATTTTTTCTTATTTATTTTTTTGTTTTTTGAAGCCTCAAGTGAAGTTTTCAGTTACGCAAAGTAATTTATTTTGCGCCACACGCGCTGTTTTTAATGACTTCATTAAATACTTCTTCACTCCTTAAAAGTGAAACGGCGAAACGGAGTAAAATAATGGATATGAAGGAAATAAATGAAACAGCTTCACCAACCAGCAAACAACAACAGCAACAGCAACTAAAACATTTGCAACAATAATGAACTGACTGAATGACTGACGGTAAAGGGTGTTTGTTTCAAAAACTAGGTGCTGGTTGTTAAATTGTTCTTGTTTTTATTGTTGTTGAATCGGTTGTTCTCCTCTAGAATGAGTTAAGAGATCAATTATTTTACAAGGGAACATTTTAACAAACAGCCGCAACAACTGCAACATGGTGTTAAAGAACCAACAGCAGAAGTATGTAGATGATGATGATGATGATGACGAAGACGTCGCAAACTACGATGCTCTATAATTATATAAATTTATATTGTAGATACATTGTGAATATACCTATGTATGTGTGTATGTATGTATCTACACCTTTCATACCTACAAATCCACACGGTCTATTAAAATAATGAAAGGATAAATATGAAATATGAAGGGAAACAACAAAACAAGAGGCATCAAACAAAAACTTAATTTAAATTTAAAACGAAAATATTATTTATGAAGGAAACACATTAAATTATTTAAAGGTCAAGGACTAAAGTGTGCAAATGTAACTAATTGGTTAACAAGCTTAAAGTACAATCACTTTAAAACGTAAAAAATGGAGCTTTAATCATTAGTTTACTTCATTTTCTTTTTAATTTAATAAAGCGAAAAGACAGATAATAAATTCCTTGAATAGATTGAGGCACCACAATTAAATAATTAAATTGTACATTAAATCAATTAAAATGCTATTTGCTGCTGGGCGCCAATTAGAAAAATTATTCAGTTTTATTTTATTTATTTTCTGATAAATTCATGTAAATTATTCTTTGAAATTTTGTCCTGAAATAATACATTATTTCATGATCAATTTGTTACAGAAAATTTTCAACCGATCAGTTCAAAATAACTTTAAGATACACAAATCACTTTTTAAGAAATATTTTTAATTAGTTTCCTTTGAGATTCTTTTACGATCAGTTTTCATAAAGAAACCGTTTCATGCTTAGTTTGTGTTAAGAAAACTATTCAATATATCAACAATTTTTTTTTGTGTTCGTTTTTCTTTTAGACGACTTTTCGTGATCTATTTTGCATAGGAAAATTATCCGTGATCAGTTTTGTATAAAAAACTAACTAAAAAATATCTTGGTAATCGGTTTATGTCTTTTTCAAGAGGGCTGAATGTTAATCCTACTGAAACAAAAATCTTCTTTGCAAATGAAATATGAAAATTAATGCTTATACTGAATCCAGGTTCAGGTGATCGATGAGCTTAAGCATAATCCTTTAATATATTTTTTCTAGGGTGGGAACTGTTAAACATTAATACCAGGTAGGTAAGCATGTTCAAGCGGAACTTTGCTAAAAACTCTCTAAGGAATTTGTTGTTACATGGAAAGCTCTAAACTGGAAGACAAAACGGAACTGGGAATCTACATTGGAAACCGAAATAACTATACTACCGTTTAGCTAATTACAACACTAACTTCTGAACGGAAGTCTGTTTTAGCACGAAATTTGTAAATGCATTAAAGTTTAACATATTGATTTTAAACAGCGATCTTCCCGAAAGCATGTCTAACATAATTATTGAAGATTCGGATCTCTGCGGATATCTAGGGTCCTCTAAAAACGGATCTCAACACTGGTTTCCACTGGTTACACTTGACAACGGTCTACTATCGCCCTTTATCCTTCAATGAAGAACTCAGGTGGCAATTTTTGTACATGGATTTGACCGGTCCATGTATAAGCACATTGCTGAAGTACACAAGCTATCTAATCTCTGACTATTACTGCCCCGTTGCCCAATATCACTTCCGTTTACAACCACGCAGCAGCCTACCTTTCTAGGTGCTGTTGGTAGTCCGAAATACCCTACAAATGTATCAGGATCCTTCTTTTAAGAACCGATAATGTAACAAAGGAAGTAGGAATTCTAAAGTCAATAATTTCAATAATTGGCTCGAGTTGAGATCTCCAATATATGGAGACTTTCTCAATCGTTCACACAATCCATTGCATCAAATCCATTCTCATGATCATAAAGATCGATCTACGGTATAACAGCAACCATTGAATACTAACTTGACAATTCCCCAGCATTTGCCGGTGTCCCATAACGCGATCGGCGTCCCAAAAGCGATCGCTTTCAGGTATCCAGCATATGCCGCTTTGTACACCTGTTCGAAGAGAGATTATCCAACCCATTAGGTATAGGATATATCAGTCCTTAAACAAACATTCTCTCCCCGCGAATTTGGGTTTAAACCACAGCAATTACGTGAATCCCGAAGGAACCTCAACCAACTGACCAGCCACTACATAATCCTATGGGCAACTGGCCACCCGTAGTACCAGATTATGCGGTGCTCTGATTTGACCTTTTTCAAAATATGCAAGGACTAAGCCAGGCAGTAGACTGTAACAATTTATAGTCTCGGCCAGACTGAGGTATTGGGGGATTTTAATAACACCAAGGTGGAGGCTATACCAAGGTAACATGCCCCCAGGGGTCGAAAAATTATATTATAGAAATTACAAACGGAATGACAAACTTCTCACGAAGGTGAAGGGTATACAAATTTCCTTTAACGCCATTTGTTAGATTTCTTCGAATAATCTTTTGTTTTTTAAGGAAAATTTTTCACGATCAGTTTTCTACAAGTAATCGTTTCACAATCCGTTTTTTACATCAAATATTTTTCAAATTATCTCATTCAAACTTTTGTAATGATCGATTTATATACATATATTAGATCTAAAGTATCCTTAAGTCATTCTTAATCAACTATACTTTTCCTATTAATTTGTTCATTCTTTTAACTTGTGAATCTCGTGCTAATTATTAGATATTTTTTTGTTAAACCATAACTTACATAACGTACATCAGAACATAAACACAATTTCTGCAGACCAACTTTCTTTATCTCTATCCCAAAAGTATTAATTATTTTCAGTATGACAAGTGTGCTAGAGAATGTTCTATCTAAAACACATGCGACACTTTAATGATAAAATAAAACACAACACATTAAAGAAGGACCATGTCTTTTTAACCTTTTTTTATAATTTGCTTGCTGCAGTCGTTTGCCTTAATAGCAACATGTCAAAAATAATGATCAAAGAATATTAATAACATTTATGTGAATGTTGACTTTTTCACTACGATGTTGATGATGGAGTTCTATGTTGCAGCAACACCAACCACCAACCACTATAAACAATATTCTGCATAAGAGTTTTAATAGCAACAGCAACGATAACATGCTTTCAAACAACATAAAACTCCATTGGTTACAGCAGCCAATTGGTGGGGAGTTAAATTTAGCATGAGTATGTTAGCTTAGACAAAGTATGAAGAAAAATAGTTAAATTGTAAAATGAAAAAAAGGAGCTTTGCTATCAAACGGTAAAATTATAAAAAATGTCGGTAAAACCGCCATTACAGAAATTATTAATACATTAAACAAAATGTATAAAATAATAAAAAATAATTAAAAAAATTTAGCAAAATATAATCCCAATTTTGCTGTTCGTTTTTTATGACTTTATAAAATATTGCTGATAAATTTAGAAGCTGTCATTGGTTATATACCTATATATCACTGGAAAATATGAACGCGAAATATGGTTGCATTTTCATTAACTTGTCATAAGTTACGCCATGTCACAACAATAACATGGACCAGTAAGTAAGTAGCCAAGAGTGTGAAACGGTTGATACGAAATATATCTCAGAAACAGAGATATGTTTTCATTGTTTTTAAATCAGAGTTTAAAAGGAACTTGTTCTTTTTGTAAATATTTAAGATATTAAAATTTGAGAAACTCTAACCCATAAATGTTTTGAAAAACACCTTATCACGATCGTAGTCCACGATCAATTTTATTTCGTAAAGGTTTTTCATTTTATTTTATTTAAAATGTTTCACGTTAGTTAATTAATTAGTTAGATAGTAAGTTAGATAGTAAGTTAGTTAGTTAGTTAGTTTGTTAGCTAGCTGGCGTGTTAGCTAGTTTGTT
Source organism: Lucilia cuprina (assembly GCF_022045245.1). NCBI lineage: Eukaryota > Metazoa > Arthropoda > Insecta > Diptera > Calliphoridae > Lucilia > Lucilia cuprina. Next base: position 40,706,005 of record NC_060953.1, on the reverse strand, counting down.
AGTTAGGCAGGTAGACAGACAGTCAGACAGACAGACAGACAGACAGACAGGCAGACAGATAGGTAGATAGATAGATAGATAGATAGATAGATAGATAGATAGATAGATAGATAGATAGATAGATAGATAGATAGATAGATAGATAGATAGATAGTTAGTTAGTTAGTTAGATAGACAGTTAGTTTGTTCATTAGCTACGATGAATGTAAATCCAAAGATCAATGCATCAGGTGGGAATCGAACACATCACTTACGGCCTACCAGACTTAAATACTGACCACTAACTTTTCACAATTTTTTTCCTCAACAAACTCTTTTTAAAGATCACATTTCTTTAGGAAAACTTCAATCCGTAACTTTTTTTGCGAAGTTTTCTTCAAGAACCATCAGTTATCTTGAAGATCACTATTTCACGATCAGTTTTTATACCCTTCTCCTTAGTGAGAAGGGTACATATAAGTTTGTTATTCCGTTTGTAATTTCCACAATATAATTTTCCGACCCTATAAAGAATATATATTCAGGATCCTTATAGATGGGAGTCGATTAAGCCATGTCCGTCTGTCTATTGAAATCAATTTTCTAAATATTATAGATATCTTCGGGGTCCAAATCTTCAATAATTCTATCAGACATGCTTTCGAGAAGTTTCCTTTTGAAAATCAGCAAAATCGGAAAGAAAAATACATTATTTTTTAGAATTTAAATGCATGCCAAAAAGGATAATATCTTGCGATATTCTTCGATAAAACTTTTTCTATTTTTCATTAAAATGAACGATCGGTACCTCAAAATAAAGTAAGTGGAGAAGTCAAAACCATAAAAAGTCTAGCGATTTAGTTATGTGTGTGAAAGGGTTAAGAAATGTTTCTCAAGATTAGTTAGAAATCTTTTTTTCACGATCAGTTTTCTTTAAGGAAACCTTTTCGTAATCAGTTTGCTTTATGAAAAGTTTTTGTTATCAGTTTTCTAGAAAAAAATAACTTTTCGTGAACTGTTGTGAATAGAAAAACTATTTGTGATTAATTTTCTCTAAGAAAACTTTAGAAATAGTTGTCTGTAAGACTTTTTCAATTTCTCATTTCATATTTTTTTTTTAGAAAAAATAAGAGAATTTTTTGATGTTATGATCAGTTTTCTTCAAAAATGTTTTCTAGAAAATTTCTTTAAAAAAGCTTTTGCTTGTTTATCACATGATCATGGTTTTGTTAGAAAACTCATCATGATCTGTTCTCTGTAAGACGACTTTTTGAAAACAGTTTTCTTTGCGAAAATGTTTTATTTGAAATTTTCTATAAGAAACCCTTTCATAATCAGTTTCCTATAAAAATACTTTTCATGATTGTGAAGTTTTTTTTTCAGAAAACTAGTGAAAATCAATATAAAAATCTAAAAAAACGATTTCATTCCTCTTAGTGGCAATGGCAACTGAAGATATTTAAGACATTTTATAGGATTTCTTATTTCTTTTAAATTATTTTTAAAAACTTTTATGACTTTTGCTGTTTAACTAAAATTAATTTTAATGCATGCGTGACTTTATATTCTCACCAAAATTAAAAATGTAAAAAAATATGGTATAAAAATAATAAAATATAGTAAAACGGAAACATGCAACACTAACATGACTGACTGTAAATTTTCCAAACGCAGCCAAAAGTCAGACGACATTTTAAGCTAAAACTAAAGAAACCTCATCACCAAAGTCAAACCAAATGATTATCATCGAAGTAGTTGTAAGGAAAACAGCAGCGTAAGCGTTTAAGACAAAGAATTAATAAAGTCTTTTTTTTTTGTTTTGTTTTAGTCTAACCAAGATGAATGAAAGCATAAACACGCTGCTATGAAAGTTTTATGATCGAGTTTGTGGTTAATTTTTATTATTTATATTCTACTTCTGCTAGAGTTAGAGTACAAATGGTTACCAGGACCCAGAGTATGAATAGCTGCTATATGTGTCTAAACGTTTAAACTATAAAAAGTAACCATAAAAATTGTCATCACAGCCAGTGTGTGGCGATTATTCATAATGAAAATTATTTCTAAGCCTGCAGTCTTAGAACAGTCATCTATCAAAGTGAATTTGTTGTAAATGTTTTTTTTTTCTTTTCACTAAAACGTTAAAAAAACAAAAACAACATAAAATATGTAAGTGAATAAATAAAACAGCAAAAATATTTAAAAAGCCGTTGGGTAAACCACTTTCGGAAGAAATGCATAAAGATGAAAAATTAATAATAACAACATTTGGCTAGAGGATTTCCACAGATGACCAGTATGAAAAGGCACAGTGGTGTTAATATTTAAAATTTAAGGCAAAAAGTCAACAATCAACAAAACTCAATGAAAAACTTGCAAATTTACATTTCCCACTGTGCTTTATAATTTTAGTTGCAACATATACATATGTATAGAACTTTTTATAGTGGTGAAAGTTTTTCGTTTCGTATGTAACACCAAGAAATATTCATCTAACACCCAACAATGTATATATGTATATTCTGGGTCCTTATGAAGTTCTGAGTCGATTCTGAGCTATGTCCGTCTGTCTGTGTAAAACGCGCTCAGGTGAAAACTAAGCTAAGGGCATCAACCAAATTCACCGAAAATATTCATTGTTTGTTTTCTGCCAGGGATCAAGTATGGTGAAAATCATAACAATTGATTTAAAAATTCTCATAGCCCCCATATAAAGGTACATATTCCCGGAAATTAGTTTATCATTAATAACTTCCTCAAATATATCAGTATAAATAAAAAATTTCACATGTGAATGTAAGTTAGGTAGGCAGGCCGTCCTCGCGATGTCATCACTGGGGACAACGGTCGGCGTAATAGTACACTTCGAACCAGTTTATCGCACGAATATAAGAATCTATCTTTCGGATGTCAACCTCCGATAGATCCGCTAAGTCATGCAGAAAATAGCTACCTAGCAGGCCCATTCTGTGATCAGCTAGGGCGGGGCAATGACAGAGGAAGTGAGTTATATTCTCTTCTTCATCCTGGCAGCTCCTGCAGAAGCCGTTACTGGATAAGTTGAGTCCTCTTGCATGGAGCCCGAAAAGCCAGTGGCCAGTTACCACTGCCGTTAAGTTTCGTAGATTAGCTCTCGGAATGTAGAAAAGGGCATGAGAATTTTGTGGGTTGAAAGATGGCCACATGATCCTTGCCTGTCTGCAGGTAGCTTCAGTCGACCATCTGCATTGCGCAAGCTCATGTATCGAGCGTTTGCAGGTTCAAAGCGGTATACCAACAAAAGGTTCGGTATGCTCTCTTGCAAGCGAGGAACCTTACTTGGCAAGAGAGTCCGCGATGGTATTACCAGGAATTTGTTGATGTCCTGGAATCCAATACATTCCTATTGTGAAATGTTTCGCCATCTCGTTAAGGCATGCCCTGCATTCTAGGACTAAGTTTGATGTCGTGCAGACACTACTTAGAACCTTAAGGCCTACCTGGCTGTCGATATAAATTCGAATATTGGCACCGTATATTCGATAAAACCTAAGCCAGTTGGCAGCCCGTTTTATGGCTGATAGTTCAGCCTGAAGGATGCTACATTGGTCAGGGTCAGCTTGAATGATACTTCCTTTCCCGAATATCCTGTGTAAAAGCCACCGCCTATACCGTGGTTTGATTTTGAGCCATCAGTGAAAACCTTATACGATCCGTCATGGAGGATTGTTTCTATCACATTTGGATCGTGTTGAATATTCACTGAAAGGCTTCTATCAAAAGACGGTTTGGCGTCCATTCAAAAGTATGGGCTTGACTACCATGTCGAAGAGCCATTTGGTATTCTTGGGGTTTATGCCCCATTGCTCTCTTACACGAGTATAAGGCCGCAGCCGCTTTCGACACTCTAGATTGAGTGTTCAGACGCCATGATAGTTTTGAATCTAGGATTATTCCCAAATATTTAGCACTACCAGATAACTTCAATTCTATCCCATTCAGTCGTGGGAGAATGAAGGTATCTTGTACTTCTTAGTAAAGAGAACAAGTTCCGTTTTCGATAGATTAACACCAAGTCCACTGACGTGAATCTGAATGTAATACGAAAATAAATCACACTACCAATGAAAATTTGTATCGGTTTACAAATGGTCATAGCTCCCATACAAGGTCCACTTCCGAAAAGGACTTAAAAGCATATATTTCATTGAATTATAAATTTATCGAGATAAAATTCGACTCTAATATGTTTTATATGCACATATGCCATTCTACAAAATTTTTTACCGGATCGGTCCATTATTAGTCAGAGCTTCTTTATTGGTCATAGCTGCCATATAAGGTCCACTTTTGAAAATCACATATCACATCACAAACGCACATATTTCATTAAGTAATAAAGCCATTGGGGTAAAATTTAACTTGAAATGATTATGTATGCACATAAATAATTATACGATTTTTTTCAATTTGGTCCATAATTGATCACAACTCCCATATAAGGTCCATTTCCGAAAAATACGCAAATTGATAATCAAAGTTTTCGGGATTGAATTTTACATAAATTTGTATTTATGTAAATCATAAATTTAAAACTTTTGTCAAATTTTCTAAAAATTAGACATTAAATAAATAAGCTTGCTGGTGTAGGGTATTTAAAATTCAGCACAGCCGAATATAGCACTTTAACTTGTTTAAAACTAATGGCTGTAGACATTTCCCCTTGTTCTACGGTAAGTCTCAATAAGTGTTGCCGGCAGTCAAAGGTCCAAGCTTCATATATACAACGAAATATTACACACTAACTGGTCATATATACATATGTGTTTTTGGTACCTACGTTTCCAAGTCTAGTACTAGTGTCTTACAAGCGTAAATATGAGTCTGAATATGATTAAGACTGTTTCATATGCACAATTTATATTTATTATTTATTTTGCAGTTTTTTTTTTTTTTTTTGTTTATAAAAGAAATAAATAAAAACAAAAACTTATTTCAACACTTCCGCATTTAATCGTTTCAACGAAAATTTAAAGAAAAAAAAACAGCCATATTATGAAAAACACTTGAATTCTTAACCAGAGAAAAGTTTATGCTCTTTCTATGACTAGGATTTATGAGGGTTCTTTTATTTTTTAATATTCTCCAGTTATAATTCAACGACTATAAGATAGTGGCTGTAGTTAGTACTGAGCAATAACAGCAGAAAAAACAACACATCCTTACTTGTTTTAATAACTCCAGATAAAGTTATAAAAAGATAAAAACAAGCAATGACAAAAATAATACAGGAAAATACAACAGAAACAAACAAAAAAATATATATAATAATAAAAAACTACAAACAGAAATCGTTAAGAACAACTGCCATCCCATGTGAGTGTGTGTTAAATTAAATTAACAACTTGCAAAATTCACGAAATACTTTCTTGCAACAACACAAAATAAAACAGCTCCGAAAAGTTATTGTGTTTTCCACGGATGCTGTTGCAAAGTCAGAGCAGTAAAGGCATTAATACTTTATAGTTTTATATATAATTTTAACTATAATATCAACTAAATTTTAAAAAGTGTTTTTTTACCCCTTGGGGCATGCTACCTTGATAAAAAACTCCATCTTGGTGTTATTGCAATCCCGTGGTTAATATATGCTACAAGTACCTCTAGTCTGCCGGGACTATAAACTGGTGATGTCACTTCAACCAGTTGCCACCAGGACTGTGAATTGGGTGGTCAGTTGGTTGAGGTTTCTTCGGAATCCACGTAGGGGCTGAGGTTTAAACCTAAATTCGCTGGTAAGTTGTAGTTAAAATACAGATTTACTGTACAGTCTATATTTCGGCATAAGTTCGATGATGTTGCCAGATACCCCATAGAGGAGTGACTGTGAGACAAAGCGTTATATGTATATATGTATATGATACAAGATAAATAAAGGGGTCTTGCCTAGCCGTATACTTTGAATGATGTTGTTCTCTTTGAGTGTATCTGTTGAAGTGTGCTGATAATTTGATATATGATTCCATTGGTTTTTCCTTCCTTGTTCAATCATGTCGTGATCAATTTCTGTTCATCGATTTTTTCGGTATCGAATGCCAGAAAAAATTTATTAGAAATTTCGTTTGCTTTCGAATACTAGAATTTGGCCCCAGATTTACTACAACGTGTTCTCTGTGAGTAAAAACCAAAGTATTCGGCTAATTTGATGAATTCTTACATTCAGTCTACGTCTAAGTATTGTTGCCGAATCAAAAGAGACCATTCCATATGCGTGGTTGTTAAAAAAGTAATGTTTTTGAATCTCGGAAGCGACGCAACGGGGCAACAATTGTCAGAGATTATATAGCTTAAGTACTTGAGCAAAGTGCATGTGTACTGAACAGGAAATGTGCTTGTAAGAAGCACAACGGGGAGCTAATGAATCGTCACAGAAGTTCACCCAGTGGTTGAAAAAGACCACTGTGATATAAGGCCAACACGGCAGGCACGTAAAGTATTTTGACATTAATTTGTAACCCTAATCCAGTCTATACTATATGACGACACTATATACTATAATGACGACTGTTTTACAGTCTACTACCTATTCTCCCAACTATATATATAGAGTTTCGTGAATATTCAAATCTACTAAAATGCCGACTGTATTCTAGTCCAAACTCTTGAAAGCAGCCTATATATTGAAATCCCCGTCTGTAAACTATAGTCATGTCCACTTGAATCAACAGTCACAAATATCTTCTATTTGATAAAAACGATTATATTCCTATCAATGGTCAGCTCCTTCTATAGTATTGACTACAGTCCAAACTTCATTCCATCTGTTGTGTTGGTCACAGCGGTTCTTTTACATATTGCATCATATTGAAAAACTCCACACCGCCTTTTTGTGCATTTTTCGCGCCAGTACATGTACTAGCAGTTCGCTCCAGTGCTCGCTATATAATCTCTGACTATAGCTGCCCTATAGTTTTACTTCTAAGATGCAAAAACATCACTTCAACCAATATGCTTTGTGAACTACCTTTAATCCCAGATCATTTCAAGGAAGGGCAGGGGATACATAAGACTCCACCACTTTATAGTTCCGGTATATTAGAGGTATTCGCGTCACCAGTTTCCATTTCAAAAAACACTAATATAGAGAAATATCATAGAAACATGCATCAGTGAAAAATTTTGTAAAGGGCAGATATACATGCAAATAGTTGTGTAGAACGTCACACTAATAAACTTTTGTGAATCAGTGAGGATAAACTGTTTATATCCTTGAAGTATGGACACAATATTGCTCACGCTGTCAAAAACTCATATGTCTATCGTTTGCTTATAAACTTGCAGTAGACACATAACATTAGATATAATATCTCAGCTGTTATGGCTTTAAAAGACCTGGCCCAAGAGTGAACAATTTAATCATTGAGCGCTTTTGGGCTTCTAGCTGCGGTGTATTGTCTTCAGGGCTTTTCAAAGCAGTCAAGAGTTAAATGCTTTGTATACATCGAGTACCAAAAATTCTTTTTTCAAATCTGTTTATCTATGGTCCTCATCTCAGCTTTTATTAGCTTAAAAGAATCTACTAACGATCATTAAATAGACCCCATATAAGATTACTCATATTAATGATCCAGCAAAACAGAACTTTCAATGAAGCGAAAAAGAAGTAGAATTTACTCCATGGAAGTAATGAAAAAGACCTGAAGAAGGCTTGGTATAGGGGGGATGTCCTTTTATAATTACAAATTCACAGCTTCTGAAGTCATTCTGAAGAAGTAATTTTTATGCTCTTTTTTTGGAAGTTATTCTGAAATGAAATTATATTATTTTATAATACAACTAATTTGATTTAATAATATTACTTAACATTAAAATTTTTAAAATTTTCATACAAAAAAGTAAGATCATTTTTAAATTTGCATAGAACAAATAGAACTATTTTCGCTTCTTTGGAAGTCAATAAACATCACTTCCACAGAAGGTAAAAAAATTCAGTACTTGCTTCTTTTGAACTAGTAATAAATGTTATTCTTTTGGAAGTACTTCACTTTGTTTTTGCTGGTGACTGGCGTCTTTTAAGCAACGATGAGTTCAGTCTATTTTATATTCTTTTACATCCTGCTTCTCGAATACACTGCATGAGTATGTAACCAACTTGTTAATGTTGATTTACTACACCTTTTCATTGTAGAGCCGTAGTTATTGTTGTTCTTACATTTGTTGTTGTTTTTTTCTTTTTTGTTTTTGTTACAAGCAAACACTTATTAACTTTTGGAGTAAATAAACAAAAACAACAAAAAACAAAAATATCCCAAAGTTTCATATATATTTTGGCTTTATTTCACTTTGGCTCAGTTTAGTTTGGTTCAGTTGGCAGTTTTTTTTCTGTTTTGCCTGAAACAGCTTGAAATGCCAAAGTTATACACAAAATAATATAGCAATTACAAAATTCCGTAAAAATAAAGTAATATTAAAAATAAAACATACTTCTCTCCTTAACTCTATACTACGATGAATACCTTATGTTATTCACGATATTTTCAAGTTGCTGTAGCTGATGTTGTAGGCACTACCACTTTACCATACAATTTTGCTACAATTCATTGGAATCCATCATGTGTACTACGCCTGCAAACAAGAAGCAATAATACATACTTTATAGTAAGAATGAATCTAAAGTTGATGATTACAACGAGGGTGATTAGTATTCAAAACTAATAGAAAACAATTTTGGAAATTATAATTACATCTCTAAACATTTTTTATAATTAGACTTAAATTTCCCATTTCATAGTGGCTTATTAATACTCCAACCTAATTTTTTTAACACCCCTCGTTTAACTTCCTAATTTTCGCGGTTTGAATTTTAAAACCAAAAATCCAAATTTTCGGTCATTTCATTTCAACCACAAAATAAAATGTAAAGTTAGAGGTGAAACAAACATACACATACTCTTTCCATAGAAGATTTTTCACCGATATATACGTTGTGTATGTGTGTGTGTGTGCTGTTATATTGTGTATGCAACACATCAGCCTTATAATGTTTATTATGGCGGAGTTAGCAATTTAGTTGTCACAGCATCTTAAGAATTATCGCTTTTGGCCAAGTAAATTTTGTTGTCAACGTGCAGAAGAAAACGCCTAACTGACCCCAAAAGAACACAAAAAATAATCAGACTATCGTCCAGTGTATAACAATGGAAGTGATGTGAAGAATAAGTTGAAATATATGTATTTGTTGTGGAAATATACTACATATACATAATTGGGTACTCACTTTAAATGGACCGGTGATTTTGGTTTAAACAAAAATATATAGTATTTGACACAATGTTCATACAGAACAGTAACGGTTGAAAGTGTTTTATAATATAGAAATGATTGATCGAAAGTTTAGAAAATAAACAGAATAGATATATGAATATAAAATAGACAGATCGAAAGTGGAGACTATGGACTTGTCGATAGTCAAAAATATAAACTGATGGTAGTCAAATAAATGAACTAGTCGTTAATCGAAACTATGGACTAATCAATATTATACAATTTTAAAGTATCTTTAGTGGAGACTGTAGAGTGATCAATAATCGAAAGTGAACTGAATATGAACTTTGTTTTCAAAATCTAATCTTCTAGACTATAGACTGGACTATAGACTATACTATAGACTAGACTATAGACTAGACTATATACTAGACTTAACTAGATTCGACTATAGACTAGACTAGATTAGACTATAGACTAGACTAGACTAAACTAGACTATAGACTAGACTATAGACTAGACTATAGACTAGACTATAGACTAGACTATAGACTAGACTATAGACTAGACTATAGACTAGACTATAGACTAGACTATAGACTAGACTATAGACTAGACTATAGACTAGACTAGACTATAAACTAGACTATAGACTAGACTATAGACTAGACTATAGACTAGACTATGGACTAGACTAGACTATGGACTAGACTATAGACTAGACTATAGACTAGACTATAGACTAGACTAGACTATAGACTAGACTAGACTATAGACTAGACTACGGACTAGACTATAGACTACACCCTTGACTATAGACTATACACTAAACTATAGACAATACAGTAGACTAAACTATACACTAGATTATAGACTAGACTATAGACTAGACTATATACTAGACTATATACTTTGATTGATAGATTAAAGAGTAATTTATAGTCAACAGTATAGGTCGATCAATAATTGAGATATTTTAGAAACGAAGAATTTACAGATTAATTGATAGTCGAGACTATAGACTGTTTGATTGTTGGAAATAAAGATTTGCCTATAGTAAAGAATACAAACTAACCTCTAGTTGAATATACATATTCACCTACAGGAGGTAATATAGATTAGCCTTTAGTTATGATTACATAGTGATTACATAGTGATGATCATTTATATACTGATTTCTTTTTAAGACTGCAGAGTTAATGGTCGCTATGTCACATTATTATTATCATTATTGTATATAAAGTAGCAGTAATCGTTCTTCATTTTTCTGTTTGTCACTGTAAATCGTAGTACTACTTCCATATGATAGCAACCACTTAAGCCAAACAAAAAACGAATAAGATCATACAAACTAAACTAAAGAATTGGTAGTTAAACGGACAAACAAACACGACAGGATTGGCAGACATACAGACAGACAGACGCGGACATAGTACTCATACTTATGCAGGCGTGAGTTTATTATTAGTCAAAAGTATATAGTTAAGTAATTTTGTTTGATGAACGTATAAGGAATTTGTGAACATTTTTCCCCCCGGTTTTTTGGTTTTGGAAATTTTGGTTTAAAAAAAAGAAAACTTTAAACAACCAGCCAATTTGGTTAAGAATTACAGTAATGCATTTTTAAATTTTGTTGCGGAGAACATAATCAAACTAAAATATACAAAACCACATTTCAAAAGTGATTAAATTTGATGTAGAGTTAATTTTGGGTTTAACGCAATTTTTTCCAAAAATCCTTAAGAATGAAAAAAAAAAACAATATAAATACGTAAAGGATGCTTAATATTTTTGAGCATGCTTGGGTTAGTTTATAAAATCCAAAATTACTAAATAAACCAAAGAAAAATTCTTTGAAATAACACCAAGTGAATTTTTTGTTAAAAATGGACTTGGCAGTTAGTAGTTGAGTCTTCTTCTTCTTTATTTTCGGTGAGGTGAAAAAACAAACACCATTATAAAAACACCTTGTGTTCCTGGCTAACACGCCACACATACATACATGCATATATGATGTACTGACTGGACTGGCAGCAGTCATCGTTGTGAAGTTTTATTGAGTGAGAGGGAAAAAGCACTAAAATACTAACAACTATCAATAGTGTTTAGTAGTTATATACGAAAAACAAAAACATCCAATAAACATATTTGTATTAAAACATTTGTCTGACAAATTACTACAACTGTTCACTTGGCACTTTAAATTTGTGTACGAGTACTGGTACTCACAAGATAAATACAAACAACCATATAATAAAAATCCATCCAAAAGCATCTTCATACATACATGTGTGTTAGTGTCTCGACATGTTAGTATTTTACCCTAAAACATTGGACTATATGTAAAAAAAAGAACGTCTGTCTATCTGCTGGTGTGGTGTTTTCCTCTAATCTAACATTTTGTTATTATTGCTTTAACGTTTCACTGGAATGGATGGAGTAATGACTGCCAGTATGAGTGAGTATCGTGCTTAAAACAAACGTATTGCGTGCCACAGTAGCCTACCAATGACTTTGAAGTCATAGTCATCAAAATTAAATGAAAAACTCTTTCGTCTAATGTTTGCACACCAAAACCGAACAAATGTCTACACAGACAAAATTTCCAAAAAAAATAAATAAATAAACAAGGAATCTCTAAAGCTCTATTCTAAAACATTTGACCATTTCAAAAGAAATCAATGAAAAGATGTGATGTTAAATGTAGTACAGTGGATCCTTAAAAATTGCAACTGAAATACTCTTAATAGAAAGTTTTTTTTAATGTCATATGCTAAAGCAAACAAAAAAAGCTTTTCGTTTGTGTGATTTTTTGCAATAAAACTATTTGCAAATTTTGACAAGGTTCTGTTTAGTACAATCTTTTCAAACAGCTTTTCTTTTTACTGAGCTTTTTGCAACATCATCATAAAGTTTTTCTTTTCTTTTGAACAAGCATAAAAATCATTTAAGAGCCTGAAAGTTATCCAAAAAATTGTATTCGCAAAAAAAGGCTTTTCAAGTGATTGAAAGAGCTTTCTTTATACAAATAAGCTTTTTAAATATTTTTCTTCGCTTTGACTAAATGCTTTTTAAGATTTTTTTCTCTATATGCTTTTACATTAAAAAAAGCTTTAACTGCAAATACAAGGCCTTTGAAAAATGAACAAGTTTTTATACAGAAGCTTTAAAACAATATTTTTTAAAAGCTTTTTCAAAAGCATTTAAAACTTTTTTATATACAAGCTTTTACAAAGAAGTTTTTGAAAGATTTGACTTAAGAAAGACTTTTTCATATTATTTTCCTTTATATGGTTTTACAATAAAAAAGCTTTAACTATACGAAATCTTTTACTGAAAGCTTTTACAAAAGGCTAAAACAGCTTTTTGATTTATATATAACGATTTTTACCAACTAGTTTTGCTGATATCTAATTTTCTTTTTAAAAAAGCTTTAAACATAATAAAACTTTAATCGTTCTTTTAAGTGCAATACTTATAGTAAATTTTTCTCAAAATAAAATTTAAAGAAAAAGTTTTTAAATAAAAATATTGAAAGCTTTAAGAAAGAAGCTTCTTTAAAAGAGAAGTTTCTTCAATATATTTCTTAATAACACTTTCACAAAAAGCTTTTAACACGTTTCTTATCTACAAGCTTTTACATACATATTTTCAAAATATTCTTCAACAAGAAAAAAAATTAGTTTAAAATGTTTTTTAAAATAAGTTTCCTATAAAAAAAAACTTTTTCAAAAAGCTTTTTAACTATAAAGAAAGCTTTTAACTACAAAATTTGACAATACTATTGCATAGTGCACTTGTGTTGTGAAAGTCTATACAAAAGGACTTATACTGTGAAAGCTTTGATGGAATCCTTCGCACATCAACACTGTCGATAACGGGGGCCCTTCGCAACATCATGGAACGTATAAGGTCTTCACCGATGGCTCAAAATTACACCATGGTGTAGGCGGTGGTTTTTACATAGCACATTCGGGAACGAATGTTTCTTTCAAGCTTCCTGATCAATTTAGTGCTCTTCAGGCTGAACTGTTAGCCTTAAAACAGACTGCAAATATTCTAATATATACCGATAGCCAGGCAGCCCTTAGTTAGTAAGTTAGTTAGTTAGTTAGTTAGTTAGTTAGTTAGTTAGTTAGTTAGTTAGTTAGTTAGTTAGTTAGTTAGTTAATTAGTTAGTTAGTTAGTTAGTTAGTTAGTTAGTTAGTTAGTTAGTTAGTTAGTTAGTTAGTTAGTTAGTTAGTTAGTTAGTTAGTTAGTTAGTTAGTTAGTTAGTTAGTTCAAAAGGAGGATGTACATATATTCTTCGCATCGAAACCTAGGCCCCTTAACTATTGTACCGGAATCAGCCCTCAAGGTTCTAAGTATTGTCTACACAACATCAAACTTAGTCCTACAATGACGAGCATCCCTTAATGAGATAGCGAAATATTTCACAATAGAACTGTACTAAATTCCATCACATCAACAAATTCCTGGTAATACCATTGCGAACTTCCTTGCAAAGTTAGGTTCCTCACTTGTAAGATAGCATACTGACCCTTTCGTCGGCATATCGCTTTCATACAGCAAACGAACAGTAAGTTAAAAACTATATGATTTTGCGCAATGCAAATGGTCGATTACGGCCACCTGTAGACAGGCAAGGATCATGTGGTCATCTTTCAACTCTTAGAGATCTCAAGCCCTTTTCTATATTCCGACAGTCAATCTACGGAACTTAAGGGCAGTGGAGTCTGAACTGTCCAGTAATGACTTCTACAGGATCTGCCATGATGAAGAGAAAGAAGAGAGTATAACCAAAAAAAACTTAAACTAAACGTTTTTTTCTAGGCATCACTGTTTGATTAAGTTCTCTAATATACACTTGCCTACATATCTTTCAAAATGTACATTCAAGTAGAAATAAATTGTTCATATGTAAATTCCTTTTCTTTTTACACACAAATATTGGCTGTTGCACATTTAATAGTTGCTGTTTGCTGTTGTTGTTTTTGCTGTTGCTGAACCTTATTTTTACGTGCATTAAAATGTGTTATGTGTGTAGATATATATTGGTTTTATTTTGTGGGTCCTATGAAATTCCTGTTTAAACATCAATTTGCATCAACGAAACGCTTCATCAATTTACTTAAAAGTCAAGCGCAAAGGCATGCAAATATTTAGTTTTATTCTCTTCCCCCTAACTCTTCTTCCATATAGTCAAGAGTATCATCAATATGACCAACGTTGTATGTCTATTTAAAACTAGTCACTATGCCACCATCGACATCGTCATCGTCATCATCGTCAAACTATTGGTAAACAGGAAAACACAGCAAGTTGCAAAAAAAAAAAATATCATAAAACACTTTTCCACCTTAACCTCTACTTAACTGAGATGTGAGTGGACCCATCTGTGTTCCTGGTTCGTTTTTACATGCGACTACAAGTGAGTTTAATAAAAAGATCATTTTCAATATACATATGTATGTATGAATGTAATATTGGAAAAAAAAAGTTGAAAACAAATCCTAAACACAAAACCGTAAAATATTTTTACAACTTATATTTAAAATCATGTTGTAAGTTTTTCCGTACAACTACGACATAAGAACAGATGAATAAAGGAATCCTTTCAAAAATATGCAATAATGCAACAATGTTCAAAATGTTCGGGAGAGAAACTTTGGAAAATTGTGTATAAAAAGAGATGTTTTGAATTTTTTTTTAAATAAAAATAATTTTACTAATATTAGCCAATGAATGCATTATTTAAAATCTTTAGTTACGTGTCATATTTAACTCTTTGCTGAAGAGGTAAATCGCAGTGGTTGTATGTATGTGGTTAAGAAAAGGAAACTTAATAAAATAAGTAAAAAAATAAATAATAATAAAAACAAAAAACCAAAATCTGATACAAGTAGTTTTTTTTTTATAGTATCTCCTATTAAATACCGTTGTTAAAAATGATGAGACATGGCACGCTTAACATATTCCTCATTATGATCATTTAAAGCATCTTCATAATCAACATCAATCGAATCTTCATATGTCATAAAGTTTCCATCACAACTCATATATACAAGCGCTGCCAGCGAGATCGAAAGTAAAGTTTAAAGATTATTACTGTATAGATGCGGTAGATGTGCGGTGCTGCCAATGATACACCAAGAGAGTAATAGGATGAAAATGAAGTGCGGCATTTTGTAGATATTCATCATTATCATCACTATCAACATCAACTACATCATCATTATTCGCTACATAGTCGTCATCGTCATCAATGTCGTATGTATTAAAAATCAATTTTAGATTATATTACATCTTGTCGAATTTTCCACTTCTGTAAACTTATGTATTTTTCATAAACTATTTTTTTTTCTTTTTCGCTCTTCATATTTATTACGATTCTGTAATGTTATTTTATTATTTTGCTACAGGTTCCCAAGCAATCATGCATTTTATAGAAATTTATAAAACTGGATTTCATTGGGTGAAAAATAAATATAAATTTTAATATGATTGAATATTGTCAATTCATATGAGGTCAATGAAAATTTAATATGAGTTGAGCAGTGATGAGAAGAAATACTTTTAGCATTGTGCTATAAATAACTGACCCTGACTAATTACCGTAAGAAATGTGATGTTGGACTGAAAGCGTTATCACTTGATTATGGATTAATATATATTTTAAAGATTTTTTTAATTCGATAACGACAAAAAAATTAAAGGAAGAAACGTAAGAAATGTTAAAGAAATGTATAAAACTAACTGCTTCACTAACTAATTTACTAACTAAGTAACTAACTAATTTACTAACGTAGTAACTAAGTAACTAACTAACTAACTAACTAACTAACTAACTAACTAACTAACTAACTAAATAACTAATTAACTAACTACCTAACTAACTAACTAACTAACTAACTAACTAACTAACTAACTAACTAACTAACTAACTAACAAACTAACTAACTAACTAAATAACTAACTAACTAACTAACTAACTAACTAACTAACTAACTAACTAACTAACTAACTAGCTAACTAGCTAACTAGCTAACTAACTAACTAACTAACTAACTAACTAACTAACTAACTAACTAACTAACTAACTAACTAAATAACTAACTAACTAACAAACTAACTAACTAACTAACTAACTAACTAACTAACTAACTAACTAACTAACTTACTAACTAACTAACTGACTAACTAACTAACTAACTAACTAACTAACTACCTAACTAACTAACTAACTAACTAACTAACTAATTATCTATCTATCTATCTATCTATCTATCTATCTATCTATCTATCTATCTATCTATCTATCTATCTATCTATCTATCTATCTATCTATCTATCTATCTATCTATCTATCTATCTATCTATCTATCTATCTATCTATCTATCTATCTATATATCTATCTATCTATCTATCTATCTATCTATCTATCTATCTATATATCTAGAATATACTTTTGGAGGTCTATGGGCAATATTTCAATGTGTTACAAATGAAATGACAAAATTACTTTTGATTTTGGGTATTAAAAGAGCCAAAATTTTAAAAATATTATTTAATAAGAGAAATTTTCAAGAATATTTTCTAAAATGAAAAAATTTATTAAGAATATAAATTAACAAAATCATGTTCGATTAACTACAGTTCGTAATGAAAACTAAAACAAAATACCGGTTTGAGAATATTCTTTCATATTACGTGCATAATTCCATGAATCATTTAAATGATATCAAATGAATAATAATGATAATTTATGGATTTTTTTTTACAAACAAAATGACACTTTCCATGACAACTATAAAAAATTGATTGATTTCCATACCTCCCTAAATGTGGCTTGTTTAGCATTAATATATTTCTGCTTTCTACACTTCCCAGGGAGGATCAAAGCGTTAAACCGAAATTTGAAATCAAATTTGTATTCCTCGCTCTCTCGCTCTGTCGCTAAAACGTTTTTTGATCAGTAAGCATTACGTGGCAACAAGTCGTCACATTCAACTCAAATGTGCATGTGTCTGTCATTATCTTCAATAAATGTGACAGGTTGCCTGCGTCAACTGACGTCATTGACATTATTGTCCATAACACGCAAGAAAAAAATCATCAGTCATCAGTCTAAGCCGCCGCCATTGCAATAGTTGAAAAATTGTTGTCAGTAATCTTAAGTTGGAATCAGAGTAATGAAAGTGAGTTTCGAAAATCTGGTTTTTCGTAAGCGTGTGAATGATAAAAGATAATAAAGCAAAAGCTTCTTATTTTTCTTTTTAAAAAGACAAGTTTGTGTACAATATTGTTTTTGCAAAAAAAAAATAAATAAATAAATAATGGTTGATATGTATGAATCATTTAATAAAAGTCTTTTATAAGTTTGAAAGCGACAAGTTGTTTTAATTGTTGTTTAATCTGTTTGACAGAACGCTCTTAGTTACTATTTAATTGACAACAAACTGATTTAAGTTTTTTTTATTTAAGTTTTTCATTGAAGTTAGACTACTGCAGAAAGCCCGAAAAGATGCTTATTATGTGTTCCTTTTGAAAACCACCAAGAATCTAATTAAGACAGAAAGACATTTTTCATAAAAACAAAGCGTCGTTATTGACCATACGTATCCGATCGGATACCAAAAACATCATTTGATAGGTTTTGAGGCATTCATCTCCGTTTTCCTAATTTCAAAGCTACATTCCAGATGGAAGTACAAAATGTATATATAATATTTACAGAATATTTTAAAGAATTATCCTAAACGGAAAATATAAAAGTGATCACAGATTAGGCTTGTTTTTGCTGTAACTCTTATAGTTTTCGAGGAAAACGGACTTTTATGTTTCCACTCAAAATAACAGTTTTTTGTGGAAAAAATAGTGATCACAAATTTCGACTGTTTTTGTTGTATCTCTTATAATATCAGTTTTTAGTGGGATATAAAAACGATCACAGATTTCGCTTGTTTTTCATGCATCTCTCATAGTTTTCAAGAAAAGCGGACTTTTATGTTTCCACTCAAAATAACAGTTTTTTGTGAAAAAATAGTGATCACAGATTTCGATTGTTTTTCCTGCATCTCTTACAGTTTTTGCGAAAAAGTTTCTACTCAAAATATCAGATTTTAGTGGAAATAAAAGTGATCACAGATTTCGATTGTTTTTCCAGTATCTCTCATAGTTTACGAGAAAAACGGACTTTTATGTTTCCACTCAAAATATCAGTTTTCCTTGCTTTTGCTGTATCTCCTATAGTTTTCGAGAAAAACGGACTTTTATGTTCCCACTCAAAATATCAGTTTTAGTGGGAAATAAAAGTGAGCACAAATTGCGATTGTTTTTGCTGTATCTCTTATAGTTTTCGAGAAAAACGGACTTTTATGTTTTCACTCAAAATATCAGTTTTTAGTTGGAAACAAAAGTGATCACAGATTTCGATTGTTTTTGCTGTATCTCTTATAGTTTTCGAGAAAAACGGACTTTTATGTTTTCACTCAAAATATTATTTTTTAGTGGGAAATAAAAGTGATCATAGATTTCGATTGTTTTTGCTGTATTTCTTATAGTTTTCGAGAAAAACGAAGTTTTATGTTTCCACTCAAAATATCGGTTTTTAGTGGGAAATGAAAGTCATCACTGATTTCGATTGTTTTTCTGTATCTCTTATAGTTTTCGAGAAAAACGGACTTTTATGTTTTCACTCAAAATATCGGACTTTTATGTTTTCACTCAAAATATCAGTTTTTAGTGGGAAATAAAAGTGATCACAGATTTCGATTGTTTTTGCTTTTATGTTTTCACTCAAAATATCAGCTTTTAGTGGAAAATAAAAGTGATCACAGATTTCGATTGTTTTTGCTCTATCTCTTATAGTTTTCGAGAAAAACGGATTTTTATGTTTCCACTCAAAATTTCAATTTTTAGTGGGAAATAAAAGTGATCACAGATTTCGATTGTCTTTGCTGTATCTCTTATAGTTTTCGAGAAAAATGGACTTTTATGTTTTCACTCAAAATATCAGTTTTTATCACAGATTTCGATTGTTTTTGCTGTATCTCTTACAGTTTTCGAGAAAAACGGACTTTTATTTTTTCACTCAAAATATCGGATTTTTATGTTTCCACTCAAAATATCAGTTTTTAGTGGGAAATAAAAGTGATCACAGATTTCGATGGTTTTTGCTGTATCTCTTATAGTTTTCGAGAAAAATGGACTTTTATGTTTTCACTCAAAATATCAGTTTTTATTGGGAAAAAAAGTGATCACAGATTTCGCTTGCTTTTGCTGTATCTCTTATAGTTTTCGAGAAAAACGGACTTTTATGTTTCCACTCAAAATATCGGTTTTAGTGGGAAATGAAAATGATTACAGATTTCGATGGTTTTTGCTGTATCTCTTATAGTTTTCGAGAAAAATGGACTATTATGTTTCACTCAAAATATCAGTTTTTAGTGGGAAATAAAAGTGATCACAGATTTCGCTTGCTTTTGCTGTAGTTTTCGAGAAAAACGGACTTTTATGTTTCCACTCAAAATATTGGTTTTAGTGGGAAATGAAAGTGATCACAGATTTCAATTGTTTTGCTGTATCTCTTATAGTTTACGAAAAAACGGACTTTTTAGTTTCCACTCAAAATAACAGTTTTTAGTGGGAAATAAAAATGATCACAGATTTCGATGGTTTTTGCTGTATCTCTTATAGTTTTCGAGAAAAATGGACTTTTATGTTTTCACTCAAAATATCAGTTTTTAGTGGGAAATAAAAGTGATCACAGATTTCGCTTGCTTATGCTGAATCTCCTATAGTTTTCGAGAAAAACGGAATTTAATGTTTTCACTCAAAATATCAGTTTTTAGTGGGAAATAAAAGTGATCACAGATTTCGATTGTTTTTGCTGTATCTTTTATAGTTTTCGAGAAAAACGGACTTTTGTGTTTTCACTCAAAATATCATTTTTTAGTGGGAAATAAAAGTGATCACAGATTTCGATAGTTTTTGCTGTATCTGTTATAGTTTTCGAGAAAAATGGACCCTTATGTTTTCACTCAAAATATTAGTTTTTAGTGGGAAATAAAAGTGATCACAGATTTCGATTGTTTTTGCTGTATCTCTTATAGTTTTCGAGAAAAACGGACTTTTATGTTTTCACTCAAAATATCGGACTTTTAATGAGAAATAAAAGTGATAACAGATTTCGTTTGTTTTTACCGTATCTGTTATAGTTTTCGGGACAAACGGACTTTTGTGTTTTCACTCAAAATATCAGTTTTTAGTGGGAAACAAAAGTGATCACAGATTGCGATTGTTTTTGCTGTATCTCTTATAGTTTTCGAGAAAAATTGACTTTTATGTTTTCACTCAAAATATCAGTTTTTAGTGGGAAATGAAAGTGATAACAGATTTCGCTTGTTTTTACCGTATCTCTTATAGTTTTCGGGACAAACGGACTTTTTTGTTTTCACTCAAAATATCAGTTTTTAGTGGGAAACAAAAGTGATCACAGATTTCGATTGTTTTTGCTGTATCTCTTATAGTTTTCGAGAAAAATTGACTTTTATGTTTTCACTCAAAATATCGGTTTTAGTGGGAAATGAAAGTGATCACAGATATCGATTGTTTTTGCTGTATCTCTTATAGTTTTCGAGAAAAACGGACTTTTATGTTTTCTCTCAAAATATCGGACTTTTATGTTTTCACTCAAAATAACATTTTGTAGTGGGAAATAAAAGTGATCATAGATTTCGTCTGTTTTTGCTGTATCTCTTATAGTTTTCCAGAAAAACGGACTTTTATGTTTCTACTCAAAATATCAGTTTTTAGTGGGAAATAGAAGTGATCACAGATTTCGATTGTTTTTGCTGTATCTCTTATAGTTTTCGAGATAAATGGACTTTTGTGTTTTCACTCAATATATCAGTTTTTAGTGGGAAATAAAAGTGATCACAGATTTCGATTGTTTTTGCTGTATCTCTTATAGTTTTCAAGAAAAATTGACTTTTATGTTATCACTCAAAATATCAGTTTTTAGTGGGAAATAAAAGTGATCACAGATTTCGCTTGTTTTTGCTGCAACTCTTATAGTTTTCGAGAAAAACGGACTTATATGTTTCCACTCAAAATATCAGTTTTAAGTGGGAAATAAAAGTGATCACAGATTTCGCTTGTTGTAGTCTCTTATAGTTTTCAAGAAAAACGGACTTTTATGTTTTCACTCAAAACATCGGTTTTTGTGGGAAATAAAAGTGATCAATGATTTCGCTTGTTTTTGCTTTATCTCTGATGGTTTTCGATAAACGAACTTTTGTGTTTCAGTGATCACAGATTTCACTTGTTTTTGCTGTATCTCTTATAGTTTTCGAATAAAACAAACAGTTTAATTAATTGGTTAAACCTATCTTAGTTCAATTGCCTCCTAACTACCTGTTGTCTAAAACTTCTGTTTTGCCCAAGTGCAAGATCTAAAGAAAAAAACTAAAACGGAACTCATAAAGCAGCATGGATATAAACCTCCTACTGTATAAAGAGCCTTAACAATAACATAACATCAGTTAAGTTAATAAATATATGATACTGTTTCATAAAATTATTACTACTGCCATAATATTTCTTAATTTTCCTAGCCCAACAACAAAAACTAATAACTTTACAACACCAAAAACTTAATAAATACCACAAACAACATGCCACTTTATTCTTTAGTAAAACATCAACTCGATCAACCAACTACCAACATATGGATGAATTCATATCATTTCTACTATAAAAAAGGAAATCTTTAATAAAATTTAAAAAAAATCGTAGTAAAAGAAATTAAATTTAACAACAAACAAAAATGTAAACAACAACAGCAACAACAATATTTAATTGGCAGGCAACAATTATTGTGAATTAAATTGTAATAAAAATTTTTAAATTTATCGCAATCCAATGCAGAACAAACAGCATGTCGTAACAACAACACCGATGAAACAACATTGGCGGCGCCCCGCCCGGTTATACCAACGAAACAAGTTCACAGAAAATACTACACAGATGTAATTTTAACAAAAATTTTTAACAATCCTGGCACGATTTACAAAATTAAAAAATCCATATAAAAAACATACACACACACACACACAATCACACGAAAATTAAAAGCGAAAATAACACTGAAAAGGAAAAAAAAGAAATCAACTCACTTTTCTACTCTATGAAATGCTAAAAGATCATTGAATAAATGAAAGAGGAACCCAACCAACCATCAAGTCAGAAAAAATCTTGGTTAAGAAAAAAAACAAACCAAACATTACTATAAACATTGAATTGGTTTTCGTTTTTGAGATATAATCGGCACGCACGTACTTGGACGAGAGCAGGAGCAAAACCAAAAAAAAAAAAAAAAACTGCTCCACTCACACACAATCATTTACACCAGCAAAAAAAGATGAACCACTCTACCATCAAGCTCATCATAGTCATCGTCACTTGTTCTATTTGGTCTGGACTGGTGGTATTTGTTTACTTGTAGTGTAGATATATTCCTCACTAGTCAGGGTCTAGTCATTGGATTTGCAAAAACAAACAAAAAATAAAACGAAAACTACAAATAGAGGAATTCATGCCACCAGGAGTAAGTTTAATAACATGAGAGATGTCTTAAATAAAACCAAAAGCTGTTTGAGCGAACTTTGTCATACGTATCTTTGTAATACCCTACAGTTATTGTGAAAAACGTTTAAGTTAATGAATATGCCTTTTAAAAAACTCCAGGAACACTTTTGAACTGCCCTTACTTGGTGTTCGTTAGTTAGTTAGATAGATAGTTGGATAGATAAATAGATAGATAGATAGATAGATAGATAGATAGATAGATAGATAGATAGATAGATAGATAGATAGATAGATAGATAGATAGATAGATAGATAGATAGATAGATAGATAGATAGATAGATAGATAGATAGATAGATAGATAGATAGATAGATAGATAGATAGATAGATAGATAGATAGATAGATAGATAGATAGATAGATAGATAGATAGATAGATAGATAGATAGATAGATAGATAGATAGATAGATAGATAGATAGATAGATAGATAGATAGATAGATAGATAGATAGATAGAAGATAGATAGATAGATAGATAGATAGATAGATAGATAGATAGATAGATAGATAGATAGATAGATATATATTAGATATATATAGATATATAGATAGATAGATAGATAGATAGATAGATAGATATAGATAGATAGATAGATAGATAGATAGATAGATATATAGATAGATAGATATATAGATATAGATAGATAGATAGATAGATAGATAGATAGATAGATAGATAGATAGATAGATAGATAGATAGATAGATAGATAGATAGATAGATAGATAGATAGATAGATAGATAGATAGATAGATAGATAGATAGATAGATAGATAGATAGATAGATAGATAGATAGATAGATAGATAGATAGATAGATAGATAGATAGATAGATAGATAGATAGATAGATAGATAGATAGATAGATAGATAGATAGATAGATAGATAGATAGATAGATAGATAGATAGATAGATAGATAGATAGATAGATAGATAGATAGATAGATAGATAGATAGATAGATAGATAGATAGATAGATAGATAGATAGATAGATAGATAGATAGATAGATAGATAGATAGATAGATATATAGATAGATAGATAGATAGATATATAGATTATAGAATATATAGAGATATATAGATATATAGATATATAGATATATAGATATATAGATAGATAGATAGATAGATAGATAGATAGATAGATAGATAGATAGATAGATAGATAGATAGATAGATAGATAGATAGATAGATAGATAGATAGTTAGTTAGTTAGTTAGTTAGTTAGTTAGTTAGTTAGTTAGTTAGTTAGTTAGTTAGTTAGTTAGTTAGTTAGTTAGTTAGTTAGTTAGTTAGTTAGTTAGTTAGTTAGTTAGTTAGTTAGTTAGTTTGTTTGTTAGTTAGTTAGTTAGTTAGTTAGTTAGTTAGTTAGTTAGTTAGTTAGTTAGTTAGTTAGTTAGTTAGTTAGTTAGTTAGTTAGTTAGTTAGTTAGTAAGTTAGTTAGTTAGTTAGTTAGTTAGTTAGTTAGTTAGTTAGTTAGTTAGTTAGTTAGTTAGTTATTTAGTTAGTTAGTTTATTTGTTTGTTTGTTAGACGTTATTAATATTGATCATACGTACTGTTATATTACTATAAAAAAAGGAAAATTTTGTCTTAATTAATATATTAATCATACGTACTGGCAATCATAAAAGCTGCACTTGGGTGTATACATATGCTTTTAGAAAGTTTGTATTTACTAGAAATATGCTTACACAAATTAGTATTTCAAATTTATATTTTTAACATAGCGCTCTGCTAATGTCACTCTCACCTACACTTCAAAATTATTTTCCCTTTATATTTTGTCGTATATGTTTTGTACAAATACTATTTTTTCCCCCAATTTGATATGTTCGTGGTAGTCTTTCATAAACAACCAAACAAGTGAATGAGTACAATAGTCTAGTATTAGTGTCGATTTATTGATTTTAATTGTAACGTGAGTCGTTTTATAGACTAAAAATTGCTGAAAACGAAAAACAAACAAATGGCTGCATCAGTAGAATATAACAACTGGTCAAGTTGAAGCAGCACAGCAGCAGCAAATCTGATTTAAAGCTTCATGAGTATAATATTGACTAAACAAGGCGGTAAAAATGTTTTAAATCTATAAATTCTTGTCGCTGTTGTTTGAGAGAGTCAGTCAGATAAATGGATGAAAGAATTGAAAGCAAGAAACTATTGTTGTTTGCCATGGTTCTAGTGGTTGTGGTGGTGGCGGTTTAGTCATGTCTTATAAAATGTTACACCCAAGGGGGCATATCATGACATTTTATTGTGATGCCATCTTGAGAGGTGCTTATTACGCATGCGCAACGCATTTTTTTATTTCTATGCCACCAACAACTGTTGAGCCTTTTCAGTCTTTGATGTTGTTATAACAACTATAAACTATTTTATATTAATGTCTCAGTTCTGGACTAAAAATGTTATTGAAAATGCTAAACACTTTGTTGTATTTGCTTCTGTTATCGTTTAAATTCCGTTTTGAATTAAAGTTTAAAGTTTTGCATTTAATTCAGACAGTGTCTTAATAGCTCTGTTGCATTTTGCATAATAACGAAGTAAATGTGAATCGGTGGCAATGAAATGTTATGCGAAAAGGAGCTGAATAATGGCAGTATGGTGTTTTTATTTATGAAGGAAATATTTGGTCTCTCAAGTAAGACAATTTAAAATTGCTAGATGATATGTGAATATCTAACTTGTAGCTAAAAGTTTAGTCTATAGTCTAGTGTAAAGTATTGTGTATGTCTAGCCTGAAGTCTGGTCTATAGTCTAGTGTATAATCTTGTCTATAGGACAACTACCTGTGTCACTTTGCTGAACAGCCCTTATACATTCTTAAGGGCAACATTGGGTCGCAGATGATTATTAAAGATAACGTGGCGAATGCGGTTGAATGTCGGTTTAGTAAGTTGGTCAGTTAATTAGTTAGCTAGCGGGTTAGTTAGTTTTTTACTTTTTATTTAATTTGTTATTAAATTAGTTAGTTAGTTAGTTAGTTCTATCCGTAGTTTAGTGTATAGTCCAGTTTATAGTCTAGTATAATCAATAGTCTAATCTAGTCTATAGCCTAGTCTATAGTCTAGTCTATAGTCTAGTCTATAGTCTAGTTTATAGTCTAGTCTATAGTCTAGTCTATAGTCTAGTCTATAGTCTAGTCTATAGTCTAGTCTATAGTCTAGTCTATAGTCTAGTCTATAGTATAGTCTATAGTCTAGTCTATGGTCTAGTCTAGACTATGGTCTAGTCTAGTCTATAGTGTAATCTATAGTCTAGTCTATTGTCTAGTCTATGGTCTAGTCTATGGTCTAGTCTATGGTCTAGTCTATGGTCTATAGTCTAGTCTATTGCCTAGTCTAAAGTCGAGTCTATAGTCTAGACTATAGTCTAGTCTATAGTCTAGTCTATATTCAAGTCTATAGTCTAGGCTAGTCTAAAGTCTAATCTAGTCTGTAGTCTAGTCTAAAGTATGGTCTGTAGTCTAGTTTGTCATATTTAGTGATACGAACGAGTAAGAGCTTATATATTACGCTCTTGAAATGCAAATCTTTTTTTACCAATCAACAAACATTTCTATAGTCCATAGAAAAACCCCTAAAAAGACCTTAAGTCTGGAAAATTAAATCAAATCCTTTAACTCATTGGCCTACTAAGTCGTAAGACCAATATTTCGTTTCATTCAAGTTTACAAAGCAGGTTTATTAACAAATGCATTTTCCACATGAAATAACTCGTGTAATAAATGACAAATTAGTATTAAGATTCATAATGTTAACAACAAAATACATACATAAAACAAACATCAAGAAAATCACACCGGATGCTACTTAAAATTCAATTCTAAACAAATAAATATTCATATGAATTTACATATACACCCATACATACATTTGTACGTATGTGTGTGTATGTTATTACTATTTGAGTATTTTACTAGGTTCCCATGTTGATTTTCTATTAATTAATTACTTTTGTTTCTATTCATTATTATTTACATTTATCTTAGGATTTCTGTGCAAAATCATATACATACATATTAAATAGTATACAACATGATGATGACTATGATGTTGATGTTTAGTTTGCATTCATCGGAAATAAATTGAAAATTAAATACAAAATTAATACGGGTACATTTCTACATATTTGTAAGTAATGACAATATAGATATGTATATATGAAAAGACGGACATAAATATACATATACATATGTGTGTAAAATAAGTAAATTATGTGTTTGTGTGTCATTAAATGACTTGTTGTCAAACTCATGAATACAAATAGTACACAATTTCAGATGCACAAAATTCATTTATTCATAAATTTATACCGAATAAGCCTTAATGTACGCACCACAATACATACATACATTCATAGATGTGTTTATGTATAGTTGAATGTCTGTCTACAATGTAATGAAAATTTTTAGAAAATTTGCAACAGAATGTAGCATGAAAATTGAAAGAGAGCAATATATAAAATTACACAGAAAGAGACATACAAGCTGGTTTTATATTTAAATATTTATATAATAATTAATTTAAATGGAACCATTAATCATATTTTATGTCTTCCTTTGGCACAAAAATGTAATTTGCACCAACTATAAATACAAAAGCAACACCAACAACAATTACAACAGCAATACCAACAAACACACATACATAGATTCCATACATACAAATGAATTAAAGCAGCCATACACATATAAATTTATTTGTATGTATAAATAATATTTAGTAGATACAAATATTCATTACATGTAGCAAACAAGTACATATTCATGCAACATTTCAGTTAAAGCAGAATTTCCATAGTAAATAATATTGTGGCAAAATATATTACAAACTACAAGTGTTGTTGCTATTGCTTCTGTGTTGTTGCTGGTTGGTTCTTCAACATCTTTAAGTATTTGTCAGCTTGAATGCCGACTGAAATTGATTGTGGGAATTGTCTATTTAAGGCCTAAAAGATATTTGATTATAATTCTATATTTAATGTTTAGCAAAGAAACACTTTAAAATTTGTTCTGACTTTTTGTTATTGATCATCCAGAAAACAAATTTTGACATTAAATATGAGTGATCTCATTTAAATGGCTTTAAATGTTAAAGTTTTCGAATGAAAATTGATAGAACTGAACTAGAACTGAACTAGAACTGAACTAGAACTGAACTAGAACTGAACTAGAACTGAACTAGAACTGAACTAGAACTGAACTAGAACTGAACTAGAACTGAACTAGAACTGAACTAGAACTGAACTAGAACTGAACTAGAACTGAACTAGAACTGAACTAGAACTGAACTAGAACTGAACTAGAACTGAACTAGAACTGAACTAGAACTGAACTAGAACTAACTAGAACTGAACTAGAACCTTAACTAGAACTGAACTAGAACTGAACTACAACTGAACTAGAACAGAACTAGGACTGAACTTAAACTAAAATAGAACTGGAACTAAAATAGAACTGGAACTAAAATAGAACTAGAACTGAACAGAAGCCGAGCTAGAACTAAACTAGAATAGAACTAGAATAATTGTTAGCAAAGCGCAATATACATATGCATGTATGTATATGAACTTATTTGTGGAAAAGAAAAAAATATATATAATGCATAATATACAAAATGTCTGCAAAAAACTGAAACAATATTAACATAAATTTAAAGAAAAACTCCAACTACAAGTATCAATGTCAAAATAGCAACAACACTAAATCAATTGTTCGTTAAGGCTAACTAACACATCAATCTATTTATTCCAAGATAGAAATCTAGAAAATCTTGAATTGTTTCTAATTCATATGACAAAATCAAATTGAATACAATAATTTACAAAGAAAAACTCAAACATAAAAACAATTGGAATCAATTTATACAGACATAACTATAACACAACATCACGTAACAATTTTGATTCATTTTATTTTTACAATTTTTTTTGGATGGAAATGAAAAAAAGCTACGAAATAATAAAAAACAATAAATGGTTAAGAGAAACAAAAAAAGTTGTATACAAAAAACTTTAAAAACTAACAACATTTTTATTATAATTTGCTGCACATGACATATTCTTAACTTGTATAACACGAGCAAAATTCCTGCATAATGTCACAAGTTGTGGCACTGTCTAAACAATTGACTGATGAAGATGATAATGACGTTGATTCAGCAGATGACGATGATCATGTGTTCAATGATGACGATGATCGAAATGAGTAGTAAGAAAAAATGATGATGCTGTTGATCAGATTTAATAGTTAAGATGGTTGCTTGAACATTGGGTTGGTGGGTTTGTTGGTCTATTAACTGCTTGATTGGTTGCTTTTCTGTTTAGTTGTTTTAAATCTGCTATACACATATAATAGTTGAATTTAGTCCGTCCAGCTACTTTGTATTAAATTGGACTTGACTTTCAGTGACTAAAAATTACATTTCGATGATCATCGATCGTGATTTGAGATGACATCATGTCTTTGTAAGATGATGTTTTTTTTTTTGTTTTTTGCCTGCCTAAGTTTTTTTTTCACTGCCCAGCATCTGCGATAAGTTTTCGATTTTAGTTTTTTGTGTCAGTTTTTTTTATTTTGAAACTATTTTAAAAGTTGGTTGTTCTCTATGTACTCTAGTCCTGTCTACATGTTGTAACAATGACATTTAAGTTGAAACATTTAGCTTTTTTTGTTGGTTGATACGCCAGGTATTGCGCAAGATGAAGCAGATGAAGTTACCACCACTTGTAATCAGTTTTAAACTTTTTGCGGCAGTTTTCTATTTATTGTCGATTTCTTTCGGAAAACGTATTAAGTAGAAAAAGTTGGAGGGAAGCAACTCAGATTTTGTGGAATAATGTGCAAGTCGTAATCGTAAAACTAAAACAGAAACTATAATTGCCCCAGAACTGAACTTGACCTCAACCAGAACTGAACTAGAACTGAACTAGAACTGAACTAGAACTGAACTAGAACTGAACTAGAACTGAACTAGAACTGAACTAGAACTGAACTAGAACTGAACTAGAACTGAACTAGAACTGAACTAGAACTGAACTAGAACTGAACTAGAACTGAACTAGAACTGAACTAGAACTGAACTAGAATTGAACTAGAATTGAACTAGAACTGAACTTGAACTGAGCTAGAACTGAACTAGAACTAAACTATTTTTATTTAGCTCTTTCACAATTCGTTTCAATATGCAATAATAGCTATAAAAAAGTTAGAATCTAGTATGTTATGATATTCCCAGGCTTACTGATTATGATAGTGATGACGCTCTTCATGCGGTCTTCATCACTAGTTTTTCTCTATTCCTGCAAAGTTCAGTGTTGTTGTGTGTTAAAAATTTCGTTTGAAATGATCTCGAAAATAGATTCTTGTCGTGCGATAACCAAAAATTGCCTCTTTTCAGGCAATATTGGCTCAGTTTAAGTTTCTTCTGTTGAAATGTGTATTCGTAATTTTTTTGTGATTCTTCATCTTGTATTCTCTTGTTATGGCTTTTGAGTGTTATTTAATACCACTTGCTGTTAGTTTTTGGATTGAACAATCATCGTTGTTGAAAGATTGCCTGGTAGATTAAGTGCCACCGATATTGTGGCACAGTACTTGTCAAACTCTAAACAAGAAAAAACCAAAACATACAGTATAGCAAAGTAATAAAGAAAGCAGCAGCAACTAGCAGGCAAGTCAATAAAGTATTAAACAATAACAACTAAAACAACATTTAGCAAATACAAAAATAAAAACTAAATAAAAAACGCAACATGTCAACTAACTTGTCATTGACGTGCCTACTCCAAGCCTGAGTTGCATTGCTTACATAGATTTCGTTAACTTCTAGCTGTTTGTTGCACGTTGCACTTTTTACGTAGACTGTGACAATAAAGAAACAGGTGCAACATATGCCTTAATTTGGCTTAGAACTTTAGTGTGTTTGCATGTGTGTGTATATCTTTGCCAAATTCCAAAGATTCCTAACATGGGTGGATGATTAAATTTAAAAAGAATTACAAGTCAAGAAAATAGAATAAAAAAACATCAAGGCTAAACGTAAAATTTCTAAATATAATAAAATTAGTAGTTTCTATAGACCAAGAAGTATACTACGCAATAGATAAAAGTAAAAAATATTTAAATACGTAATTTTCACTCATTCCCAAACAAAAGGTTTTAGATATGTAATGTGTTCTGAACTAGAACTGAACTAGAACTAAACTAGAACTGAACTAGAACTGAACTAGAACTGAACTAGAACTGAACTAGAACTGAACTAGAACTGAACTAGAACTGAACTAGAACTGAACTAGAACTGAACTAGAACTGAACTAGAACTGAACTAGAACTGAACTAGAACTGAACTAGAACTGAACTAGAACTGAACTAGAACTGAACTAGAACTGAACTAGAACGGAACTAGAACTGAACTAGAGCTGAACCTTAACTAGAGCCGAATTAGAACTGATCTAGACTAAACTAGTACTGAACTAGAACTAGAACTGAGCTAGAAATGTACAAAAACTGAACAGAGCTACAACTTAACTAGGTAGGGTATCTAAAATAATACCAAGACAACATTACCTAAACATAAAAATGTCAACGCGAAAAGGTCTAACGATCGCTTAAATCATATTCCAACCTGAAAACTCCAACCTTCTTCAACATCTTCGTTCTCATGCCCAAACACTGCAAGAAGTATTTAACATGCAGCTCCATAAATGTTAAAATGCGTTGGCGTGATTTACTATCATCTCTAGCAGTGACTGACATTTTTGGGAAAAACTTGAAAACAAATGAATTTTCAAGAAAATTATAAATATTATTACTTAACAAACATAAAATTAAACGAATTTAAATTAGGTGTGGTAAATAGCATTATTTAGTTAAAAATTGTTTTTATTTTTCTGTTAATGTTCTTAAAGAGGCAAATTA
Organism: Lucilia cuprina; assembly: GCF_022045245.1. NCBI lineage: Eukaryota > Metazoa > Arthropoda > Insecta > Diptera > Calliphoridae > Lucilia > Lucilia cuprina. The sequence continues at coordinate 40,674,208 of NC_060953.1, read as the reverse complement.
CATGTAAACGCGGTTAATTCAAGCATAAAAATGATTTTTTTCTATTTTATATAAAACTTGTTAAAGATCGATGATCTATATGATAATTTGGACACGTTTACGCTTCTTGATTTAAAAGATTCCTACTTCCCTCCCTCAAAATAAACAACAAAAGAAAATGAACTGTGAATGTATTGTAATTTGATTTAAACTAAATACATAGTTATTTAAATATATTTTATAGTTTCCCTTCCTTGGTTTCCTTAGCTATAGGTTTGCTGGCATAATATATTTAGACCCAATTGTAAATGAATGCTAGGCGGTACGTCCGTCCGGTCATCTTTCTGGTTGCTTGTTTGTCTGTCTGTCTGTCTGTAAGTGTCAGTGTGTCTAGGTAGTTCTAGTCGTTCGTATTTGTCCGAAACGTTCTATTAATTTTTAATGTTCATTTGTATAATTTATCATCATTGCTTAATTTGGGTTGTGCTCTGTTAAATTTCTTTCGTGTCCGTAATAATGGTCATAATGTCTATTTCTTTTAATGCCATTAACAACTCACACTCTTCCTCACTAAATAAAAAATACAGAAAAAACATTTCCAAACCAACAACATAAAATATAAAAAAATCGAATATTTATGAAAAAATATATAAAGAAACAAAATTTCCATTCTTAAGACTTGGAATACATTTGTTGCGCCTCAATGATTACTTGGCAAAGTGGCAGGCAGTCAGTCAGTGTTTTCTGTTGTGTGTAGAACACTATATACATATAAAATACTGCCAGTGCCCCTGCTGCTGTTGCATTTTGATTCCCTGTCTTGTTCGGTAGCTATAAAAATGTTTTCTTTTTTCACTTCTTCTGCTTGAATTGATTTTGATAGTTTTTGTTTGATATCAAAAGTATCAACAAGATTTGTGTTTTTTTTTTGTTTCAGAATATAGTATCTTTTCTCTTCTTTGTAAATGTATTCCTTTTGATATTGAAGTTTCTGTTGTTGTTGTTTTGAAAATTTACATGACATGAGAACCACCTACCTTTCGCTATGATGTTTTTTGCTGTTGCTTTTCACAACATTTTTCTACCGCTAAGTATTTTTCTGAATCCCTCTCTCTATGCTAGAGCTGTTGGTGTGTGGTTGTTTGGGTTTAGAGAGTTGAAAGAAAAAGGATTAAAAGTGTTAGATATGTTGTATGAAGAAAGCTAATGTGAGGTCTATGATAAATGATCTTAAGCTCATTGTGAGATAAAAATCTTTTAATAGAGTATTTTTTTCAATATCATCGGTAAAAGAAATAAAAAAACGAATGAATAACGAAAAATTTAAAAAAAACTCTGAATTATAATTAAAAATTTGATGAAGGTTAAGGATTTAAAGCAAGAGATTACCAAATGTCTAAGAACAGCTCATGGTTAAATTAAAATGATTAGTTCTTATCAAAAGAAAGGTAATTGGGTGGAAAGTTCATTTAATAGTTTAAAATCTGGAATTGAAATCTTATAAATTCATTAAAACAGTTCGAGAAAATGTTTAAGGCTAACTGTGGCAGCAATGAGAAATATAATGATTTCCCTTAAATGCTACTAATATGACAGCACTACTCTAGTTAAATGGATTATAGACTGCATCCAAGTATAATAGCAAACAATGGAAAACAAACTGGTCTATAGTGTAGACTATAATCTAGTATATAGTGTAGTCTATAGTTTGTAGTCTAGTCTGTAGTTTAGTCTATAGACTAGACTATAGTCTAGTCTATATTCTAGATTATATTCTAGTCTATAGTCTAGTCTATAGTCTATAGTCTTGTCTATGGTGCAATCTATAATCTAGTCTATAGTCTAGTCTATAGTCTAGTCTATAGTCTAGTCTATAGTCTAGTCTATAGTATAGTCTATAGTCTAGTCTATAGTCTAATCTATAGTCTAGTCTATAGTCTAGTCTTTAGTCTAGTCTATAATCTAGTCTATAGTCTAGTCTAGACTTTCGAATGACTTTCGAATGATTCTTTAAATTTTTCCTAGACAACTTAAAGCCCTTTAAACATTGTTTTAAGTGGACGAGTAATTACATAAGGACTGATGATGAATAAACTTACATTCATTATAGGAAAAAGTGTGTTCACGAAAATTATTTTGCTAACAATATCTTTTCTTTAGGAATATCTTGGTACTAGAGATATCTATCTAATCTTTGGGTTTAGGTTTAGTAGTGCCTTTTCGCAATTTTCTTACCATATGTAAAGCATTGTTCGATCAAATGGAAACAGCTCGGTAACAAAATAAAACACAACATATATCGAAACTATGAATGAAATACGCCATTCAATCCTTTACACAGATATTTCATTTTTAAAATTTCTTTCGTGTTATGTCTTTATTTAACATACTGTCATACATATTCTGCAACAAAGACTTGACACCAAATGCATGCGTGCATAAGTGCCTGTAAATTTGTTTGAAAAAACTACTACTAGAAATGTCACCAGAAAAGTTTGAAGATAATATAATTTCACATTAGACATGACTAATTCTTGTGTATATAGGGAAAATTACTAGCGACAAATAAAATTTTGCAAATGTAACTAACATAGGCAACTTTTTGTAGGCATCTATTATATAGGGTAAATGATTTCGCGCAGAACAACTAAGTTTGTAATACTAAACTGCGGCAAACGACCTCAAAATATTATATGCAAAAACAGAGCAGGGAAATTTAAATTTTAAAGAAGAAGTCTAGTCTATATTCTAGTCTATAGTCTAATCTATAGTCTAGTCTACAGTCTAGTCTATATTCTAGTCTATAGTCTAGTCTATAGTCTAGTCTATAGTCTAGTCTATAGTCTAGTCTATAGTCTAGTCTATAGTCTAGTCTATAGTCTAGTCTATAGTCTAGTCTATAGTCTAGTCTATAGTCTAGTCTATAGTCTAGTCTATAGTTAGTTAGTTATTGGCTAAGTCCCGGCTCTTAATGGTAATTTACACATCCCTGCACCAGACATACAAACTTACCCATTCCCTGTTGATGGTCTCAAAGGAAGCCGGAGAGTGAGATTTGCAGTCAGTGTGTCATTCACATTTACACACAAATAAATAAATAACAACAAATCTCAACAGTAGACTAAAAAGAAAAACAAACGCAACACAGACATAAAAGCAAAAATTGTTTAACTTTGATTTTTGCCGTTCTTTCAGTTCAAACAGTTTTGTGTCTGGGCATGAGTATATGTGTGTGTATAACAGTATGCTTTGCAAGTACATACATTTATACGTTTATATTCCACTCCTGACTTGCATTATGAATTTTACGTATTTATTTTGCATTCAAAGGCTTCAAAGCATTCCCAGATATCTAGGCATCTCTTTCTAATATCAATTTTTTATTTCTTTTGCTCCTAGAGGTGACACATAACATGATATTTGTTGTTGACATTCATATTAAAGCTTTTGTTGTTGTTTTAATATTGGTTTGTTTGTTTATTATTATTATTGTTTTTTTTTTTGCCTACTCCTCCTTTTTTCCTTTCAGTCATACATCATGCCATCTATTCAAACCGTATTCAGAGGCATTTAGTTGTGTGTGGAAAGTGTGAGTTTTAGATACAAAAGGTCTTGAACAAACATCACTCAAACACTTAAACACACAAATATATTTAACATAAACAACAAAAACTACTTATGACAACAACAACAAAACAATCACAACAATCAAATACATATGTATGTGTGTATATACAGTAACAAAAAACAAAAATGAAATTGTCAAGTTGACATATAAATCTCGGGATTATGTAGATTTTGTTTCTTTTCATCTTTTATACTTGTTCATACACAATTTTATCATCATCGGTATGTTTGTTGCAAGTATTTGCATTTGTATGTTTGAATATATTGCTAGCAATCTGACAAGTGTTGTTTGTGTGTGAATTATCAAAAAAAAAAAAAAAAAAAACAACAAAATACATAAAAATTTGTTTTTTAAGCAAAAGTTAAGTTTAGCAAAAAATGTTGTAGAAAATATTGCAACGCTCCGATATAAAGACAGAAGATGATGCATGTGACATCAATGATACCAGATGTTCCCAAAAATGAATACCAAGAAGAATATGACGAAGACGAGGGAGGCAACAAATTTTTTGAAATATTTTGGGTGCTTATGGAAGTATAATAAGTTTTATGTTAAGGCACATCATAATCGCATCCTAATCTTAATGTTCTCATTTAACGAAAATTAAGTGAAATTAAGACGATCGCAGGTTTTCATTCATAGCTTTTAGCGGCTAAAGTTGCACAACTCTGATAGACACTCCTCTCTGAGCGATGAAGGCCAAGCTGTATTTTTAAAGTTTATAACTAACTAACTACCTAACTAAATAACTAACTAACTAACTAACTAACTAACTAACTAACTAACTAACTAACTAACTAACTAAATAATTAACTAACTAACTAACTCACTAACTAACTAACTAACTAACTAACTAACTAACTAACTAACTAACTAACTAACTAACTAACTAACTAACTAACTAACTAACTAACTAACTAACTAACTAACTAACTATCTAACTAACTAACTAACTAACTAACTAACTAACTAACTAATTAACTAATTAACTAATTAACTAACTTACTAACTAACTAACTAACTCGCTAACTAACTAACTAACTAACTAACTAACTAACTAACTAACCAACTAACTAACTATTTAACTAACTATCTAACTAACTATTTAACTAACTAACTAACTAACTAACTAACAAACTAACTAACTAACTAACTAACTAACTAACTAACTAACTAACTAACTAACTAACTAACTAACTAACTAACTAACTAACTAACTAACTAACTAACTAACTAACTAACTAACTAACTAACTAACTAACTAACTAACTAACTAACTAACTAACTAACTAACTAACTAATTAACTAACTAACTAACTAACTAACTAACTAACTAACTAACTAACTAACTAACTAACTAACTAAATAACTTACTAACTAACTAACTAACTAAATAACTTACTAACTAACTAACTAACTAACTAACTAACTAACTAACTAACTAACTAACTAACTAACTAACTAACTAACTAATTAACTAACTAACTAACTAACTAACTATCTAGCTAGCTAGCTAACTAACTAACTAACTCACTAACCAACTAACTAACTATTTAACTAACTATCTAACTAACTATTTAACTAACTAACTAACTAACTAGCTAACTTACTAACTAACTAACTAACTAACTAAATAACTAAATAAATAACTTACTAACTAACTAACTAATTAACTAATTAACTAACCAACTAACTAACTATTTAACTAACTATCTAACTAACTATTTAACTAACTAACTAACTAACTAACTAGCTAACTTACTAACTAACTAACTAACTAACTAACTAACTAACTAACTAAATAACTAAATAAATAACTAACTAACTAACTAACTAACTAACTAACTAACTAACTAACTAACTAACTTACTTACTAACTAACTAACTAACTCGCTAACTAACTAACTAACTAACTAACTAACTAACTAACTAACTAACTAACTAACTAACTTACTAACTAACTAACTAACTAACTAACTAACTAACTAACTCGCTAACTAAATAACTAACTAACTCACTAACCAACTAACTAACTATTTAACTAACTATCTAACTAACTATTTAACTAACTTACTAACTAACTAGCTAACTTACTAACTAACTAACTAACTTACTAACTAACTAACCAACTAACTAACTATTTAACTAACTATCTAACTAACTATTTAACTATTTAACTAACTAACTAACTAACTAGCTAACTTACTAACTAACTAACTAACTAACTTACTAACTTACTAACTTACTAACTTACTAACTTACTAACTTACTAACTTACTAACTTACTAACTAACTAACTAACTAACTAACTAACTAATTAACTAACTAACTAACTAACTCGCTAACTAAATAACTAACTAACTCACTAACCAACTAACTAACTATTTAACTAACTATCTAACTAACTATTTAACTAACTAACTAACTAGCTAACTTACTAACTAACTAACTAACTAACTAACTAACTAACTAACTAACTAACTAACTAACTAACTAACTAACTAACTTACTAACTTACTAACTAACTAACCAACGAACTAACTATTTAACTAACTATCTAACTAACTATCTAACTAACTATTTAACTATTTAACTAACTAACTAACTAACTAACTAACTAACTAACTAACTAACTAACTAACTAACTAGCTAACTTACTAACTAACTAACTAACTAACTAACTAACTAACTAACTAACTAACTAACTAACTAACTAACTCATTAACTAACTAACTAACTAACTAACTAACTAACTTAGTACATTTATAGGCTGTTCTTGGGTCGAAAAAAACGTTAGTTCCTATAATTAATTACATACATCTGCGCAAACCAATAGACGTTTACAATGAATTAGAATAGTAAGATTTGTTCATTGTGAAAAATTCCAAAAAATTTTTCACAATCAAAAAGTTAAAGAACTATAGGAACTCCAATTTTATATAAATTTAATTATTTAACATAAAATTTTCTCTCGCTATTTATCATGGTCATGATACCTTTATAAAAATTTCAATACTTTGCGTGCGGTTAAATGCAATGTTGCCAACGGGGATTTCGAGAGGAATAATTTTATTGTTATTTTTGAAAAGAAACTAATGTTCATTTAATATTTTGCTAGCCGTGATTGTTGTTATTGTTTTGTTGTTGTTTGAAAATGTCAATAGAATTATTATACGAAATGGTAAAACACTTGATGGAAAAGATGTTTTTTTTTTTTGCTGTTTATTTTCAAGTGGCCCTCGAGTTAAGCGAAGGTTTTATTTCAAGAGAAAAAAAATAAAAAAAGAAGAAACTTTAACAAAAATATTTGTAAATGTTGTTATTAACTCTAAGATTTCCGTGATGGCTAAATGCTGTCGAGATAAATGATGATTTTGATGTTGATGATTATGATGTGTACATAAGCTGGCTGAATAAATTAAGAAAGCAATAAGAAAAGAAAACTAAAAGAAAGTTTATTTACTAGATATACATATATATACATACTTATAAACTTGACATTGGTTTAAGTATGTTTTTTTTTTCAAACCAAATATAGAGTGTCATTTAATCTTTAGGAATTGGGCTAAATTTTCTAGATACGTTTAATTAAACTAAACCAAATGTAGTTTAGACTTAATGCCTTAATGATTTGCTTGGTTTAATTTCTTTAGAAAAATCTTTAAGACTGCTATAGATGGCTTTATATAGTTTTTAGCCTGGTTTCCTGTTTTTTGCTAGAAACGACTACACCTCCGCTGGTAATTGCAAGTAAGTTTTAATTTTTATTTTTCTTTTTTTTAATACGATCTCTTGTCATTAAGCAGGTCATAATGAAACAACTTGTTTTTATTTTCTTAACCATAAACTGGCACACACAATAACCGCAGCAGCGAACCATCGAAGCAAACAACCAACCAACCCACCTTATTGATCAAATCTCAATCGCACTTTATCTTAATTTGAAAAAGTAACAAAACATTTTTGAACTAATTTCTAACATTGTTCCCATGAATTGCAGCGTAAACGTTACACACACACAGAGAGAGACTGAAAGACAAGTAAGACATACGTTAAATTTTTCAAACTCTAAAGACTTTTTTTCTTAATTTTTTCCTTTAATTTATCTTAATCTTATAATAAATCCGTTAAAAATCATATAAATCATATAAAAACTTACAAAAAGCACAAATTTCTGATTAGGAAGGTGTGTCATTAAAAATCAAGAAAAATAAAGTTAAATGAATGAAAGCATAAGCAAAAAAAAAACTGCCATATTTTATTGTTGTTCTTAAAGGACTGCTGACGGAAACACACAACAACTACATACATAGGTACACTCTTATATCGTAGTTGTTGCCAACTAAAATGCTGAAGCATTATATTTAACTCATTGGGATTAATTGGAATTAATTGGAAAATTGGCCAGAACTTGAAAATTAAGTTGAAAAAAGCCGGTTTTTTATGTTGTTGGCCAAAAATGGCACAAAAAGGAATCAAGATAAATTATGAAAAATACTGGATATTAAAATGAGTGAATGAGAAAGAGTAAAAGAGAGTGTATGTTTTATTTCCCAATTGAGTAAAAGAGTGAGACTCAAGAGAGTGTGTGAGAGAGAGTAACTGAACGTTTGAGTGAAAATTCAAAAGAGTGTTTTTTGAGAGCGAGTGAAACGAAATGGAATGGAAATTATGGTAACGGACTTTTTTCTACAAGACTTTATACTTTGTGCCTTTAATAGACCCTAAGTCCCCTAGAATATTTTTTTTGATCTTTTATGACATATTTCAGTTTATTTTCAAAATGGTTTAGAATTTGAGAAGATTAGACTTACTACAGACTAGTCTATGGAATTGACTATAGACTAGATTAAAAACTAAACTATAGATTAGTCTATAGATCATACTGTAGACCAGACTACAGACAAGTCTATAGACAATACTAAAAAAATAGACTAGCTTATCGATTAGAGTATACTCTAATCTTTAGACTAGACTAAAAGACTTTAATATTAGACGAGACTACAAGCTCGACTAGACTATAGATTCGACTATAAGATAAGCTTTAGACTATAGACTAGACTATAGATGAGACTATAGACAAGACTATCGTTTAGACTATAGACTAAACTATAGACTAGAATATGGACTATACTATAGTCTCCACTACAGTCTAAACTATAAACTGGACTATAGCCTGGACTAAGGACTAGCCTGTAGACTAGACTATGAACTATACTATCGGCTAAAAACTAAACTATAGATTAGACTATATACTAGACTATAGACCAGACTTTAGACTATGCTCCATACTATTCTATAGACAAAGCTATAAAAATAGACTAGACTAAAAGACTATAATATTAGACGAGACTACACGCTAGACTAGACTATAGATTCGACTAAAAGATAGACTAGTCTAAGCTAACTAAGCTATTGACTAGACTATAGGCTCCACTGAAGTCTAAACTATAGACTACAGACTAGACTATAGACTAGACTAGACTATAGACTAGACTATGGACTAGAGTATAGACTAGACTATGGACTATACTATAGGCTCCACTGAAAACTAATCAATAGGCTAGACTATACACTAGACTCTAGACTATGGACTAGACTATAGACTAGACTATTGAATATAACTAAACTATAGACTAGACTATTGACTGGAATATAGACTAGACTATATACTAGACTATAGACTAGACATTAGACTGGACTATAGACTTGACTATAGATATAACAATAGACTAGATTATAGACTTGACTAAAGTGTAGACGAGACTATAGACTCTACTATAGACTATACTATAGACTAGACTATAGGCTATACTATAGACTAGACTATAGAATAGACTATAAACTAAATTATAGACTAGAATATAGAATAGACTATAGGCTAGACTATAGGCTAGACTATAGACTAGACTATAGACTAGACTAAAGACTAGACTAAAGACTAGACTAAAGACTAGACTATAGACTTGGCTACAGACTAGACTATAGACTAGACTATAGACTATAGACTAGACTATAGACTAGACTATAGACTAGACTATAGACTAGACTATAGACTAGACTATAGACTAGACTATAGACTAGACTATAGACTAGACTATAGACTAGACTATAGACTAGACTATAGACTAGACTATAGACTAGACTATAGACTAGACTATAGACTAGACTATAGACTAGACTATAGACTAGACTATAGACTAGACTATAGACTAGACTATAGACTAGACTATAGACTAGACTATTGACTAGACTATAGACTAGACTATAGACTAGACTATATACTAGACTATAGACTAGACTATAGACTAGACCATAGACTAAACCATAGACTAGACTTTAGATTAGACTAAAAATAAGAGTATTGACAATAAGAAAAAAGTACCAAAATATTGAGGGGATACCAAAGTCTTTTTCTATATCAAAAATGTAACATTCATTATCCGATAGATCCAAATTTCCAATTGCTCTTTGAAATAGGTATTAATGTTTTTAAAAAATAGTTTTTCATTTTTATAAACTCTTAGTTGTCTCCATAACATTTATTATTATTTATATTTCAACAAGAATAGAAATTCCAATTTGATTTATTATTTATTTCTCAGTTGCTTTAATTTGTTAAAGGTATGAGTTGCATTTCATTGCCAAAGCATTCCTGCCAACTTTCAAAATTTGTAGAAAAGAGTTTGAGTTAAAAGTTTTTTTAAATGCAATTCATTACCTAATGCAAGCCAACTTGTCTATGGTAAGTTTAACCAAGAAAAATGCATTCACATCCATAGCTGGAACAGAACATAGACTACGTCAGTCCAACAACACAAACAAACATAAACAAATAAATAAAAAAATTCTTGGGTTGGTAACATAACACTCACACAAGCATACAAGTTGTAGGCTAAAGTTGTAGATACAAAAAAAAGAAGTTAAATCAAAACAAGAAACCGGCTGGAATATGAAACAATCTTGTATGATGAGAACGCTGAAGACAAATAAGAAAAAATGTTTATGTTTTAAAGAAAATACAAAAAAATGGTTCGCTTGCAACCTTTTAAAAATGGTTGGAAGTTGTTGTTGGGGGAGCCTAAAACATACTGGCAAAAGATACAAATTCTGTTAGGTTGTTTTTTAATTTTTGGTTGGACTTGGCTTCTTGGGCTGTTGTTATTCTGTTTGTGCTTTTTTATGGATTGAGTTGAATGGTTTTATGAAATATCCAATGACTTCAGTTGAACTTCAGCGCTTTTTGTCGATCGAACCGCGGAAGTGCTAAATGTTTTAAAACAAAATTTGCAACGCGAAATTTTACGGTTTGAAACAACTGAAATTTTGTTTGATTTTAACCAAAAATTTTTACGTAAATTTTTTGTTACGTTTTGTTTAAAAAAAAAAAAAAAAATAAGAAAATTTTCTTTTCGATTTAATTTTTGTTTTCTTAAGATTTTCAAATAAAACTAAAGTGCCTAATTAAATATTTTAAAGTAAAAAAATTTAATGATTTGTAGATACTTTTGCTAATACAATTACAAAAAAAAACCAACACATTGAGCCTTATTTATGACAAAAAAAAAAAAACCCGCTTAACTTGTTAAACAATTTCAAAACTCAAATAAATTGAGAAGTTTATTTTGAACTTTACAATTTAAATTAATAGAAATCTAATTAATTTTAATTAAATTTTAATATTTACGGGCAATTTTAGAAAATTAAAAGAAAATTTATATTTTGGCGCCAAATGTTATAAAGAAATTAAACAAAATAATTAAATATATTAAAACAAAATAAATATGATTTAAATATTTAAATTAAAGAAAAAAATAATTTTATAAATTTATAAAAAAACGGAGTTGAGTTAAATTTTTAATTAAAAAAATTTCAAAAAATTGTTTTAAAATAAATTGCAGTTTGAAAAAATTAACTAAAATTAGCTTTTAAAAATCTACAAGTTCTTAAGTTTAACTAACAAGTTTCAAAAAAATGCCGTGATCTCTCTGCTAACGCGCGCATAATATTTTTATACAAAAATTTTTTAAAAAATAAATGAAAAAGTTTTCTTAACAAACGTGCTGCTGTCATTGTTTTTATTCTAAAACGGATGTTTTTTTTCTCTGTATCTGTGCGTGTACAAGTGCGAGAGTGTGCAACTTCTCATATTGTTATTTTTATAGTATTTTGTTTATATATATATATATATTCTATACTATTTCCCGGTATCTCTATTCCGCTGCAATTTGCAATTTTTTATATTGCATATATTACAACTAAGAGAGTGGTTTATATTCATGCATTTCCGGTAACATTTTATAGCTGGAAAAAGTAACAAAACAACGGATTATTTTATATTTACAAAACAACTCATATCAACTATAACTACGGCTGCTGTTATATTTTTTCTTATTTTTGTTATTCGTTATTTTATTGGTAAGTTTATTTATTTGTACTATTCTAGTTTTTTATTTTGTTAAATTAAATTGGTTTTTATATTCAAATTGAAATTATTTCAAAAATATTCTTTTTTAAGATTTTCATGGTTTTGTTATAACATGCGGTAGAAGAAACTTAGTAGGGGAAAGTTTAATCTTAAAACTTTTATTAATGTTTGTTATATTGAATATGCTTAAAATTTTCTCCATAGAAACATAATATGATTCTTATATGTTATCATAACATTGTTCCTAGTTAGTTAGTTAGTTTGAAAGGATGATGTATATACCTACAACAATTCCGAAGAAATACAACTCTATCCGGCCTGTTTTGCACTTCTTAACCAGTGCCTCAGATGGACATCTAACCTACCAACTCCGGTCTACAAGACTAGAACACTAACCTAACGGAGGTCACTAACTAACTATTTCACCATTATAAACATATTGTGATCCTTATAATTTATCATAACATTGTTCTTAAAAAATCATGTTATTGTTTTGAAAATAACATTAAAATGATTTTTACCATTATATTGTGATAAAATTTTCGGAAATGTGTTTATCATAAAATGGTCACAACCATCAAAATATGATTTTAATTCCATAATAACTTGTTCGTAGTAGACATTTAGAAATTTTTTTTGCCGTTGTTTTTAGCAACATATTAAGCTTCTTATAACTTATCATGACATTGTTCATAATATGTAAATATGTTATAGTTTCGAAAATAATTATAAAATAATTTTTACAATTATGATACAAATTTTGCCAATTTGTTTATCTTAAAGTTATCATCATAATAATTTGAACATTGCAGCCATTTAGATTAATCATAATATGGTCTGTTATACTTATTTAATAATATTTATACCCTACACCACTGTAGTGGGGAGAGTATAATGCGTTTGTGCTGAAGTTTGTAACTCCCAAAAATATTGGTCCTAGACCCACCTTAAAGTATACTAATCGCCTGAATCGATTAAGCTATGTCCGTCTGACCGTCCGTCTGTATGTGTAAAAACTCCCCTCCAGAAAATGACTTGAAGGTCAAAATTAACTTATAATTACTAATAAAACTATTAAAAACCACATAAATGACTTTGAAGTAGACGTAAATTCATCTACCAAAATTTATAAGTATAGGCCCATATTCTCTAAGCCTATAAAATCATTTTCTAATGTGGATCGAACGGGTCCATAAATTTTTGCTCTCTACGCATTAGGTCCAAATGAATTTTAATAGTTGTGCTTTCATAGGACGGACAAAAAAAAGTTATTTTATGATATTATAAATATGCTAAACATGTTAAGGCCCATTATTATAACTTGTCAATAACTAAAGGTAGGATTTTGTAATGCCGATAATTTGGTTCTCCTTATTATATGTACATGCTTTCTTGATACACAAAGACGTTGCGGCTATGACGATCCGTACCCTAAGAATATATGTCTTATAAAAACTTCATATCTTACTCAAAAATTAATTTTTATAAATTTGGTAAATACTAAAATCCCACTACCGATATAGAAATGAAGATCGGCAAACACTCGTCACCAGCTTTTAAATTTCAGTAAATATACCGTTTTTTATAAAAACCATTACTCTTTAACAAATATTTTGTGAAATAGACCATAACACTAAAAGAAAGTGACTAGATTATAACGATGTCTTATCAATAAAGCGATCTTAATGTTGAGTGATCCTATAAAATCTTTAATATCCAAAAGAACTTGGTTCATAATTTAAAATGTTCATATAATTTCAGGCAAAACTTTCCAATCACTTTTTTCTAAGCCGGTTTTAACATGCATTAGAATATGTAAAACTTCAGATATTGTCCATCGGTACGATTTCCCTTTGAAGACTCATATAGGTTAGAAAAATTTTGACCCCTACCATTACTGAATATGTATTTGGCTGCGGTCTTGTGGTTAGTTGAACTTTATTTTATGATTCCGATTATTGTAATGGATCCATTTTATATCGCAAATAATGTTATGTTTCATTTCTAATATTTTTTGTCAAATTTATGGACGGACAGAAATTGTTATTCTCATTAACAGATTTGTCTAATTATTGTTCAAATTTTCGAGTAATTTTAATTCATATTTATCCTTTGGACGGACAAGTTGTGCACAATTTTTAATTATCTTCAAAATTGCGACCTGTAGTTTGATTAAAAGTTTTAAAAGCCCTATTCGAGGGGTTCAGTTGTATGGGGGCTAGGTGAAATAATGGACCGATGTTAACTATTTTCAATAGGCTTCGTCTACGATACCATAGAAGATCATGTGCCAAATTTCATTGAATTATCTCAAAAATTGCGATCTGTAGTTTGATTACAAGGTTTAGAAGCACTATTCGGGGGTTCAGTTGTATGAGGGCTAGGTGAAATAATAGACCGATCTTAACCATTTTCAATAGGCTTCGTCCCTGGGACAATATAAGATTATGTACCAAATTTCATTGAAATATCTTAAAAATTGCGACCTGTAGTTTGATTACAAGGTTTACATGGACGGACGGACGGACAGACAGACGGACGGACATCGCTAAATCGACTCAGAAAATGATTCTAAGCCGATTGGTATACATTAAGGTGGGTATAGGACCAATATTATTGTGCGTTACAAACATCAGCACAAACCCAATATACCCTCCCCACTAAAGTGGTCTAGGGTATAAATATGTACATTAATATTACTTAGGAAATATCGAAAGGAATAAAACTAAAGCCAACACATCTAAGTATCCGAACCTAGAAAAAAATTGAGAATATGTATTAGGGTTTTAATTTGAGGCCGCCTGAAAAAAAGTGGCGTATGATCCCCCTTCTACCCTATACATTACTTGGCCTTTCAATATAATGTTAAAAATCATCTCTATTAGCAATCTTTAGGTTTCTAATCTGAGAAAAGTTAAAATTTTAATAAAACTTAAAATATATTCCGATTTGTAGCCTCCGGTAGGTTAGTGGTTAGTTTTTTAGTCTGGTAGACCGGAGATGGTGGTTTCGATTCCCACCTAGGACACTGGTTAAGGAGCGCACAACAGGCTACGGTTTCGGCATAAATTATAGCACATTTAGCTGACAGCTCTCATACAGGTTTCTATCTTAAAATCTCCGGTAGATTAGTGGTTAGTATTCTAGTCTGGTGGGTTTGATTGTCAACTGAGGCCTTAGTGTATTTCTTTCATGTAAATACATCTTCCTTTTAAACTAACTTACTAAACTAATTATCGAGAAACTCCTTGACCTAAAGGATTTTGCCTATTCTTTTTAAGAACATATTTGACACATTTGTAAAGTTTTTAGAAACCTTGGAAAATGTATGACATAAGTAAATTTAATTTTGTCTATATGTATATCGAGAGCAATTAAATGCATAGAAAATTTACACCATAAAAGCAATCAGAAGCCATCAATAACTAATTGCAGATGTCATAAACATTTATTTAAAATAAAAACGAAATCAATTTATTTTTTTCAAGAAAAAATCTGACAAATCATTCCCATTTAATGTATTTATCATAAAAGATTCTTTTTACTTAATTCATAATCAGGTAACTTTCTAAATTTAGACTCCTTTTGTCGCCACTTATGATAACTCAAACACCTCAACGGAAATAGCAACAATATAAATTAATGAAAAAAACCTATAAATTTCACCAAAACCTGAACAACTTTAAATAAATGACCTTTCAAATTGCTCGACTAAATAAAGCCACTTAAAAAGTTAATGACTTAATTTAAAACACCAAAATCGAGAAAAAAAAAACATTAAGAAAAAAACAGAAACAGAAACTAAATTAAAAAACCTGTCAACATATTTTGTGATAAATATTAAAACTAATTAAGACATCAAAATGAATGGACAGACGGACTTGTAAAAAAAACACACACACTATTTAGAAGTTTATAACTTTAAAATTAAGTCATTAATTTATTTCTAAATTTTGCAATCACAAACACTAAAATCCCTTTTCAACAATATTGCTTTCAACAACAGCAGCAAACATTCATGAATTACAACAATTAGTACAATTGTCTAAACAAAGTCATTATATTGTTAACAAAGTTGTTATCAGCACCCCGAAAAACAACAAAGCCAGTAATAACAACAACAACAACAACAACTAACAGGCACAATGTACTAACAACAACAACATCAACGTCATCATCATAAGCAACCATTAACTTCATAAAATACTGCAACAACAAAACAACAAGAAAAAAAATCTAAATGGAAAAAGAAATTTCAAAAAAAAAAAAAAAATATTCTTCTACTTACATGTTACTTCTACTAAAGTGCAACAAAAAAATACACCAGCTTAAATGTTGGTTGCATATACAAGAGATAAAACAGCCATTGAATGAAATTCTAGCATTTTGTATTTTTCCATGATGTTGCAAGAGAAACTGCATGCAGTATTTGAAAAGAAGAAAAAAAATGTATAGAAAAAAATTTGTATTAGAAATAAAGACAATAAAATTTAATCCTTTTATATAAAAAAAATAACAACATATAGAAATTTGAAACAAATACTAAAAGTAAAATGCATACACATGCATACTTGTGTATACTCTGATACTTACTCTTTTTCTCACTTGCATTAAAGAAATTGAAGCTGCAAACAAATTGGTACTTTTTGAGATTATTTAAGTACCACATAAAGGTGGAAAGTACTAGTTTGAATGGAGTTAAGGTTAGAAATTCTTAAAAGTAATTCGATGTGTAAAGCATTGAAATTTTAGACAAAAGTTTGTGTTCTGAAAGTCTAAGATGATTTAACCATGTCCGTCGGTCTGTTGGTCCAAACTAAAAGGATAATAAAATTTAAATGAGGCGGCGCCGTACTTTAGGCGAACTGGCCATAAGCGGTTAAAGGACACATTGGAAGTATATACACAATCATTGTGAAGTGATAGAGGATTTTGTATGGGAGCTAGAGTCAATTGAGGACCGATCATTACAAAAATCTGTATTTTCATTTAAAGTTTTATAAAACTAAGTTTTGCCGATTTTTATTGACATAATAGAACATTTAAGGTAATTATGAGTCCAAAAGAAGTGCATGTTCCAAATTTTATCAAATCATCATTAAAATTGATACCTGTAGCGTGTACACAAGGTTCACATGGACACACAGACAAACGGATGAACGGACAGATGGACATAGCTAAATCCATTCCGAAAGATATTCAGAGCCGATTGGTATACTTAAAGGCGGGGGTAGGGTCGATTGTTTTGGATGTCACAAACATGTGCACAAACGCATAATACCCTCTCTGGTGTAGGATATAAATACCACCGTAATATGTGTATCATAACACAAGCTTGATTTTGAAAAAGCTTTATCTGAATATTCTCGCAAAAGTAAGATTCACATCACATGGGTACTAGGCCACTCTGAAGTAGTCGGCAACGAAAGTATGAATATAGCAGTTTTATAGAGAAAAGAGCTCGAGGTAGTTAACCTGGTGAATTAAAACTATGGGTGAGGGCATACCATAAAAGCACTTGGAATAATGTAATG
Organism: Lucilia cuprina; assembly: GCF_022045245.1. NCBI lineage: Eukaryota > Metazoa > Arthropoda > Insecta > Diptera > Calliphoridae > Lucilia > Lucilia cuprina. The sequence goes on along the minus strand of NC_060953.1, from coordinate 40,656,639 downwards.
GTAGGCAGAACTATAAAGGTACTATCGAGTGACCCTGATGAGAGAAAACGATAAATCTTCTCAAAAAGATGATGGTACGTATTCTAGATATACATAACTATACAAAATTGGACGTGTGGACTCAGACAAATGTTTAGCATTTGCGGAGAATAGTGAAACTCTAGAGCACTTTCTTTGCCACTGTCAGGCATTCGTCCAAGTATATTGGAAATGATGCTATTCTGGAAATAACATTCCTGACTAACACTAATTGTAAATTCTTAGGAACTACACTTAAGAAACTGAGTTTCTGAACATTGAAAAATAATAATAATTCATTCAACAATTTTTTTTTTCATGAGAGTGCATAATTGATCCGACATAGGCGTATTCCTTCGTATTTAATGTAATAAAAATGCTTCTATCAACTTAATGTTGTGTAGCGCTAATAGGTTATTAATAAGAGATTGAGTCTATCAGACAATAGGTCCAGACAATTGTACAGAAGGCCTATGTGTATTTTTTCGAACTTCATGTAACAAATATCCTCCGTTTAAACTACTCATTGGTACCAAGAAGGTCTTTTTCAGTAATTCCATGGAGTAAATTCTACTTCTTTTTCGTTTCTTTGGAAGTTCTTTTTTTTTTTTTTTTTGCTGGGATCTTGTATGCTTAATAAGATTTAAGATGTTATATTTTTCCGAAAATTTTTCCACATAAACAAAAAGCTCACATTACTTTCCTATGAGATCATAAATTACGAAAATACATTGAAATTATCTAGAAAATTTCAACCAAGATGAATAGTAACTCAGAATCATTTCCACGACAATTGCATCTTCGTCCCGCAATGACTCGCGTCATACTCGGTGAATGATTGTCAACTCAGAAAGAACTGTTACAACAAAAATAAGTCAGAACTGTTCTGGTGAAAAGTGCCAGATCCGTCATGACTGTCACAGGGCGCACATATACGCCATATACGATAACATTTTTATAAGGGCAGTTTTCAAAAGATCTGTCTAAATTACCCTTTGATAACATTGACTGCAGTTTCGGTTGTATGTGAATTGTTCGTGAGTAAATATTTACCAAAAAATAGTGCCAAATAGATGTAGTTAGATGCAGTTTTGTTTTATATTTGTAACAATAACCCTTGGCCCAAAAAGTACCATTTCGTTATGTTTGTTTTAAATAATATTTTAACATTTTCCGTCTCTATCCTAAAACATTAACGAACTAACTAACGTTTGTATCGTTATAGAAGAGTTGCGAATTGTACAGGAAAAACGTAACTCATAGATTGCAGTGCTTAAGACTAACTCTTGTCTAGCACTTTATTTCTGCACTTTATATTTTATTTTTAGCTTCATTTTTTTTATTATTTTCTTTTCTGTATTTTTCTAGGATAAATGTAGGTATTTGTATAGAACACATGAACATATGGTTGTGGTACAACAAACAGGAGACTAAAGAAAGGGTGTGGCCACTTTAAAGGAAATAGCAAAGAATTACATATTCCTATAACGCAATGAAAACCATTCATTGCTGGAATAAAACTTAATAAACAAAATAAATCGGTTGAGAGATTTTCTTTATTAGTTATGCGTTTTTATTTTTCTATCTTTAATTTTATGAACACATCCTTTAACCTCAAACATTAGTTCGTGTTATAATACAAACTATAGAAGATCTTAATTAAAAATCTCTTCGTCTTTTTTCTATATATACTTTTATATCATCTTCTTTTATGAACACTCATTGGTACTTGTTTTTTGTTTTAAATAAACTTTAGTTTAAAAAATTTATATTTATGTTTTGTATTGGAGGTTATGTTTTTTTAAGTTTTTTTTTTTTTTGCTTTATAGTATAGTTGAGGACAAACATATGATATGAGAATGGTTAAGAAAGTGCACTTTTAAAATAGTTTTAAAAGAGAACAAAATTTGCGAATTTTTAATGTTTATTTAAATAATTTTAATTTAATTACCGGGTTGAAGGAGAAAATTTTAAAATTTTCAGAATTATTGAAAGTGAAACAAAATTCTAATGCACTTTTAAAAATTTCTTAAAATTTAGACACATATTCTCTCACAAAACGCGAAAGCCTGAACGCTAATATGATCTGAGAACGAGCATAGTGCGCCATCTTTCACAAATGGACTGACAATTATATAGAATTTAAAAATGAACAATTATATAATCTAAATAGTAAAACAAGTATGAATGTATTGTCGGGCGTAGACGACCATATGATACCCTACACCGGTCAGTATGTGTGTTAAAAATGGGGATTATTTATAAAATAACTCATTTGATTTGTTTTTTAACTTTATTTCGGAATATTTTTACTTTTTTTTTTTTGCAAAAAAAGATTTTTTTTTACAAGAGGGCTCGAAGGTGAGGCCCTAGGGTCCTACCCTTATAAATGTTGGTAGGGAGAGTTAAGTGAACTTTGCCCTTTAAGTCATTTTCTTAAGGGGAGTTTGTATGGGGGATAGGGTCAAATGAAGCCCGATCATTACAAAAATCGGTAGTGTCAGTAAAGTTCTATAAAACTAAGTTTTGTCGACTTTTGTTGACATACTAAATCATTTGAATTAATATTAAGCCCAAAGGTCCTATTTGGGGGATACGATTGTATGGGGGCTAGTCGAAATAATGGACCGATTTTAACCATTTTCAATAGGCTTCAGATTATGATTCTTAGCCGATTGGTATACTTTATGGTGGGTATAGGACGAATATTTTTGTATGTTACAAACACCAGCACAAACCCTATATACCCTCTTCAATAAAGTGGTGTAGGGTATAATGAGGGTAGTTTTGCTTTGCTTCTCCTATAAGAAAGTGCCGCTGATACACAACGATTGCTTTAGCAGAATGAATGTTGTTGTTGTAGTACCAGCTAAAACCGATCAAAAATCTAGTTGGGGATTCAGAATCCTTGTCCAGGCATAAAAGTAGTTCAATATGTGGTGAGTATTATGTGGACCTTAGTCACAAACTGAACATTCGCTACGGACGGAATGGTTTTTGAGCGATCAATTGGCATTAAACCTGATGTTCCATCTCAATCATTGTTGCTTCAAAACTACTCCTATTCTCCACGATGGGTTTTCTTCCGTATTTGCAAAAGGCTTTGGGCGACCTCCAAGTAAGACATTCATGCGGTATCCTACTACTGCAGAACTGGTTTTGTCTCTATGTTGCTCAACTGTTAAACACGTGGACGGATCTAATGAATCCTTCACTAACTACTTATGTTCTCCTACTATAAATTAAGGTCCTTTCTGCATCGAAATGTTTGATGTTAAGTTTACATCGGTGATATCTCGAAAAAAAAACGGTTTAACAAACATATCTGACTTTTGCTGGAACTGCTCTTTAATATTCATGCGGTATCCAGCTACTGCGAAATTGGTTATGCCTCTAAAAATGTCGTTTGAAGCTGACGTATACGGATCAAACGACATTTTGTGAATCCTTCACAAAACCACTTAGGTTTTTCTTGTATATACGATGGCATTTCCTCTGATATTTCGGGATGACTCCTTTGGTGACATCTCAGAAAGAACGTTTTACTTAATATATCTTAATTTTGTCAGAAGTACTTTGCTACTAAGGTTCCCTTACGCGTCTGCAAAGGGGGATAGGCGACCTCAAAGTACGACATTTATGTCGTATCCCGCGACTGCGAAATTGAGTCTTTATAATTCGTATGTACATAAGTTCGATGTGCTAAGTATTTAACGGTATCAGATATGTTTAATATATTATTAGATACTGATTCGGACCAAAACGACATATACCCTTAATGAAAAATGGATCCAATACGATACCTCAAAACATTAGAGATCGTGCAAAAAGTTCTATTATCTTAAAGAGAGCTTACAAACTCTCTCACAGATACTCAAGTATTATTTCGATAGATGTTGAACTCTTTATCTCGCACTCTCTCTCTTTCGATATGCTTCACTTGTTATACCATATACACTTAACCAAAGCAAAGACTCACATAAAGCTAATTTTTATGATGTAATAGCTTCAGGAATCAAGTTTTTCAGTTTAATTCAAAACTTATACTCCTGCAGAGAAACATTTTACTGCAACATCTAGTTAATATCTTAATTGGTTCGAAAAGAAACGTAAACTTTTGCTGGGATGATACTCACACACATACACTCAAAATTTCTGAAATCATTTCAATTATACTTAAACAAACCGCTCAACACCACCATCATTTCTACATTGTCACTAACATTGACAAAATTAATCAATTCAAATGCTTAAACATATTGCCACAAAATGGTCCTTCGCACCCTAAACAATTTACGTTTAACCTTTCTAGCTAAAAAAAAGAAAATTATCAAATAGTCATTGATTGAGAAAAATCACTAATTAAATAATGCCATGGACATATTCATAACAAACAAATCAATATGCAAACAACAATTTAGACAGAAGTAAGTAGAAAGAAAGAATAGTTTCCAATTAAGAATTAACAGGAATTTAGTGGTCATTACTTTGTCAACCAATCAACCAGGACGTAGTATTCTCAAAACAGCATAAACTATTACAACTGTATAAGCCAAATGATGATGATGATGATAATGATGATGACGATGTTGATGACATGTTTATTTAACTGAAATCATACTTAAAAGGTTTTTCCTTTTGATTTTGTTTACATTTAGCATTTACCATTTGCAAGCAACAACCAGCAGCAGCAGCAAGCATTCTCATCCACAACCACATCATGCTCAACTCCTACAATTAGTGATTATTTGTTTGCAAAATATTGTATACATATGTCCGTCTGTATGTATTTGGTTGGAATGACAAAATGCTTAGAGTTGAATAAGGAGAAAAGGAAATAAAAAAAGCTAAAATCTATTAACGATTCTTGGAATTCAAAATAAACATGAATGACACTATTTTCAAATGAAATTTACAAATAGATGTTGTTTGATGTGTTAGAAGTATAAAGACTTTATATATTCGAACTGACAAAAACAGCAGCAAAATCATCTGCAAACAAATAACATAGAAATGATGCAAGTTCATCATTAAAAAAATATATAAAATAAAAACATCATCATCGTCATCATTGTCGTCAACAGCATTTCAAGTTGCAAGCATTCAAGGCAACAATAAGTTAAATAAAACTAAAAAGAACAAAATCAACGGCAACAAATACACACATAAGCAACAATCAAAGTTGTAATAAGGATATTCAGTGTTTTTTTTTTTTTGACTTATAATTAATACGAACTTCACAAAGAAAAACTGGTCAACTTAGCTTAGTGATAATTGATGCCATTTATTGCTAATATTTTAAACATATACTCCTATAAAAGGATGTGCAATGAAGTCCCACATCTTCATTGCACATCCTTAATAATTTCATAGCCATTCAAAACAAACAGAAGCTCTTAAAAAAATAAAACATTTTTTTTTTTAAGAAAACTCACAAAAATTAAATTTAAATATACAAATGCAAAAAAATAAATAAACAAAAAAAAAACGACTGTCTGTCCATTTTTTTTTGTGTGATGAAATAATGCAACCCAACAAAGTGTCCATCCAAACCATATAAAAACAGACAGACAGACATACAGAAAAATGTATGTGTAGATATGTATGTCGTTGTTGAATGTGGCAAGAATGTTTTAAAACGTATGAAGTATAATGTGTGGCATGCACAGCTGTCAAAAGTTATTTTTACTGTTAAATGTAAACATTTAGAATTAACATTAATTTTTGTTTTCATTTCTTGTTGTTTTTTCTCTTCTCAGTGTGTGTGTGTCTGTATCTATGTATTTGTTGATTTTTTGCAAATTCTGCAATTTTACTCTTTCTGTAAATCTATGAAGATTCCATTTGCTACGAGTGTCAATATATATACATAAAATGCTTGCTGGTAATCAGAGATATAAAACAAAAGCCGATTTTACATATGTTTTCCATTGACAGTTTTATGGAGAGTACTTTTCTTTTAGAAAAGATGATCGACAGTTTCAAATAAAATTAAATTTCACTAAAAAAAACTTGATCATTTTCATTTCCTATCAAAAAACGGAACAGTTGATAGTGATCAGGGGGTCAGTTTTTTTTAGAAAATTTCATTGAGGCCGATTTTACATAAGTTTTCCATAGACAGTTTTATCGAAAGTACTTTTCTTTTAGAAAAGATGATCGACAGTTTCAGCAAAAATCAATTTTCACCAAAAAAACTTGATCGTTTTTATTTTCTATCAAAAATCCGAACTGTTGATCATGATCAGGGTTGAGTTTTTTATAGAAAATTTCATTGACGCCGATTTTACAAAAGTTTTCCATAGACAGTTTTATCGTGGGTACTTTTCTTTTATAAAAAATGATCGACAGTTTCAGTAAAAATCAATTTTTATTAAAAAACTTGATCGTTTTTATTTTCTAGCAAAAATCGGAACTGCTGATCTTGATCAAGGGTCAGATAAGAAGAGTTTCAGTAAACAATCAACATTTACTAAGTAAAACGTTGATCATTTTAGTTTGCTTTCGAAAACCACAAACATTGACCCCGCTGATATTGACGGGAGGTTAGTTTTTCTTTCAAAAATTTTATCGATAGTCAGAAAACTTCATCAAGAGTACTTTTTTACGAAAAAATGATCGATCAATCGACAGTTTTATATTGATCAAGTGTAAAACATACCGCTGATATTGACGAGGATTCAGTTTTCTTTAAAAAATTTGATACTTTGACAGTTTTCAATAAAAAACTTCAACGACTGTACTTTTTTGCGAACAGATGATCGATAGTCCGTCTTTTTAATCAAATTTAAATTTTCTTTAAAACAATTGACAGTTGACTATTGATCGATGGTAAATTTACCAAAAAAAGAACTGTATCAATAGTTAATTATTTAATAAAATCTATATAAAGAACATGTTTGCATTAGAAAACATGATCACTAAACAGTTTTCTGTAGCACACTTGATAGTGAGCCAATTTTTTAGGAAAAAAATTGATCGAGAGCACAAAACGCGATCGAGAGTTAGTTTTCTACAGAAAACTTGATCGAGAGTTAGTTGTCCACATAATACTTGATCGAGAATTAGTTTTCGTTAGTCGCTTTTTAATAGAAAACGTGATCGTAAGATAATTTTCTAATCAAGCAAACTTGATCGTGAGTATTATTTATTAATTTGATCGAGAGTCACTTTTCCATAGAAATTTTTATAGAGAATTATTAAGCGTTAGCCAAATTTCAATAGAAAACTTATCAATTTTTTTGTCAAAAGTAAATGGTGGGTCAGTAATCATTAGATTGAGGAATGATATCTTTAGAACACATGAACAGTTGGCAGTTAAGAATCTCTATATCTAAATAAAAAGACTCTAATTTTACATTGATATTTCGACCAAGAATTATTTTTCTTCAGAACACATGACCAAAATAAAATATAGAAACTAGATCCATATAGAAAACTTGTTTATCAGGGCTCAGTACAATACGCTCCTGGTCACAGGTCAGGGCTCAGTTGAAAAATCATCGAAGTCACCTCCTCTATTAACTGTGTTTGACGCAGTTTTCTGCAGAAACTCGCAGTTTTTATAGAGAACACAGTTTTTTCTTATTTTTTTTTCTACAGGAACCTTGATCGTCTTAGTTTCCCACATAAAACACTGATCGTAATAGTTTTCTATAGAAAACTTTAATGTTACAGTTATCAGTATAAAAATGTAATTGTCAAAGTTTTCTAAAAAAAACTTGTTATAACAGTTTTCCCCGGGAAACATTGATCGATAACCTTATAACCTTATTAAAAAATTTAATTTCTCTCAAATTTCTTCAAAAATACTTGTTCGTGTCTTAGTTTTCCGCATAAAACACTGATCGTGATAGTTCTCTATGGAAAACTTCATTGTTACAGTTATCAGTATAAAAATGTGATCGTCAAAGTTTTCTAAAAGCAACCTGAGCGTCACAGTTTTCTCTAGGAAACATTGATCGCCAACGTTTTCTAAAGAAAACCTAATCGTTTTCAAATCTCTATAAAATTGCTTGTTCGTGTCTTAGTTTTGCGCATAAAACACTGATCGTTCTCTATGAAAAACTTCATTGTTACAGTTGTGAGTATAAAAGTCTGATCGTCATAGTTTTCGAAAAAGCAACCAGAGCGTCTCAGTTTTCTGCAGGAAATATTGATCGTCAATGTTATCTGAAAAAAAAACTTAATCGCTCTCAAATATCTATAAAAATACTAGTTCGTTTCTTGTCACAGTCGGTCGTCATAGTTTTCCGCATAAAACTCTGATCGTAATAGTTCTCTATGGGAAAATTCAAACATCTAGATATTACAGTTTTCCCCAGGAAACGTAATGAAAACTCAATCACTTTCGAATTTCTATAAAAATACTTGTTCGCGTCTTAGTTTTCCGCATAAAACACTGATCGTAATAGTTCTCTATGTAAAAAATTCATTGTCCCATTTATCATTATAAAAGTCTGATCGTCAAAGTTTTCTAAAAAAGAACTTGAGCGCTACAGTTTTACCCAGTAACGTCAATGTTTAATGAAGAAAACTCTATCGCTTTCAAATTTCTATAAAAATACTTGATCGTGTCTAATGCTTTGATCTTCAAAGTTTTCAAAAGAATATATAAATTTTTAAGAATTTTTTTAAAGTTGCAGTAATAATAATTCTTAAAAATTTCTTTTCAACCCTCATATTTACTTTGCCGGCCCTTTTTTTTGGTATTTACTTTGGAAAAAATCTGTAGCAAAGAGTTTTTAAATATTTATCTTTTTATTTTGCTGAAATGTTTTTCTCTATGTAGTGTTATTCATAGTAAATTTGTTTATAAAGAAAAAAAATAAAATATAAATGGAAAAAGAATTATAAAATAAAGTTTGTTGTAAATGAAAAGCCTTGCGCTTCATCACATTTAAACTCTTTTTCCAGTATTTTCTTTTACATTTTAAAAATTTAACAACATTTTGCTTGAATACTTCTATTTCAATTTACAAGACTTATAGGATAAAAATATAGGACTGTGTGTGTGTGTGTGTGTGTGTGTGTGTGTATGGTTGTGTTTTTACTTAAACATACAAACAGTTACACTATGAGTGGGTTTGCATGTGTGTGTGAGGAGTTCATGTCCTTGTCCTTGTGGCAATATTGTCTGGCTATCAAATGTTAGACATGCTGTTTCCGACATGTTAAGTTACATGAACTCTTTTGCTAAAAACTTTTTTCTATTCTTTTTCTCTTTGTTTTTTTTTTTGTTGAACTTTTTCAAACTAAACCAAAAAATGGTGAAAAAAATAAATAAAATAATTCTTTAGAATTTATAAAAACTTCCTGCAAGTTTTAATTTTCTTTATATTTTATTTAAATAAATTTTATGTTTAATTTAATAAAAAAATTTTGCTTTTTCTTTATGATTTTAATAATATTAATTAAAATTTATTTACTTTTCATTTCTTCCTCTTGTGAATCCAGAAAGATTTAATACCCATAAACCAAAATAAGTAAATAAGAACTGCATTTTAATTTTATATTTCTTGGAACAATTTTTATGTTTATTTTTCTGCATTTTTTTCTTATTCTCTCTCTATGTTTATATGAATATTTTTTTGTTTGTCCAAAAAGCTAACAGTCGTTAAATTACAAAAATTATTTTTTTATGAGGAGTGTTTACTTCCGTTTCATTTTTTTCTTTTTTTGTTCGTTAGTTTGTTTGTATGTATTTTTCGTTTTAAATTTTATTGTTTTGTACTTAATAATTGTTTTACTGAAGAAGTTTCCAAAACAAATTTTTTTAAAAGAAGCAACACGAAAACAGGCAATGAAGCCTAAAGAAGCAAAAACCATTTACAATGAATGTTCACCAAAATTAATTTTGAGTCAACAAACAAATATGTATTGGAAAAATAAAAAAAACAAAACAACCAACAAAATTTTGACGAAATAATAAAATTGTGCAGAAAAAAAGGTCGGGGTTTTATGAATGATTGGCAAAATAAAGGAATTTACATAGAAAATTGTAAGTACAGGGAGTTCTACTTAAACATTTTTGGAAAAATTTAAAAAAAAAATGTACAGATTTTTTTTAATGATTTAAGACAATTGCTTAAAAATTTTTAAATATTGACATGATTTTAAAAATGTTCACGTACCCACAACAGGAACAATCCTAAGCATACATAATTAACAAAATAAAAGTTTAAAAACTGTTGTTAAGAAATAAAGTAAAATTATAATAAATAAGAACAAATAAATCATAAGATGTCAAGACTATAGATAGGTCTAAAGTGAAGACTATGGACTGGTTTGCAGCAGTGACTACAGACAGACTAGACGGACTAGTAAAGAATATAGACAGGTTTATAGTCAATAATACAGACAGTTCTATAATATTGACTACAGGCAGTCTATAGTATTGACTATACACCGGTCCATAGTTAATACTATATCAGGCGCGGATACAAGGTGTCAAGACTGCAGTAAGATCTATAGTCAAGACTATGAACGGATTAATAGTCAAGAATATAGAGAGATGTAAAGTAAAGACTATAGACTGATCTATAATCAAGATTTATTTATAGGCAAGACTATAGACTGATCTATAGTCAGGACTATAGACTGATCTATAGTCAAGACTATAGACTGATCTATAGTCAAGACAATAGACTGATCTATAGTCAAGACTATAGACTGATCTATAGTCAAGACTATAGACTGATCTATAGTCAAGACTATAGACTGATCTATAGTCAAGACTATAGACTGATCTATAGCCAAGACTATAGATTGATATATAGTCAAAACTATGGACTGATCAATAGCCAGGAATATAGAGAGATCAACAGTAAAGAATATAAAGTGATCTGTTTTCAAGACTATAGTCTGATCTATAGTCAAGACTAGATTATTCACAAGACTATAGTCAATACAGTATAGATGGGTCTATAATCAAGACAATAGACGGGGTTATCGTTAACATTTTAAACAAGTCATGTCTATAGTTAAGACTAATAACGGGTCTATATTCAAGATCATAGATGAGTCTATACAATCCACATTTCTGTAATGCAATTAACTTATCGGACTATAGTATTAACTATGGATAAATCTTTAGAAAGATCTATAGTAACGACTATTGACTTATCAATAGTCAAGAATATAGAAAGATCTATAGTCAAAACTATAGAAAGTTCTATTGTCATGACTGTAAAAAGATCTATAGTCAAGACTAGACTATAGACTAGACTATTCACTAGACTATAGACTAGACTATATACTAAACTATAGACTAGACTAGATACTAGACTAGATACTAGACTATATACTAGACTATAGACTAGACTAAAGACTATAGACTAGACTATATACTAGACTATAGACTAGATCTATGGTTAAGACTATAGTCAAGACTATGGACTGATCAATAGTAAAGAATATAGAGAGATCAACAGTAAAGACTATAAACTGATCTGTAGTCAAGACTATAAATAGATCTATAGTTAAGACTATTGACTGATCTATAGTCAAGACTATAGACTTTGCACTGTCCTGCAGTATAGACAATGGACTGACTATGGACAGATCTTTAGTCAAGAGTACAAGTTGATCTAGCGGGATCCATACAAAAGAATTTAATTTAATCTACTTTCAAAACTTTATACTGAATGATCAGAAATCAATACTTTGGAATTATCTTTTTAAGGAGCGTTAACTGATATGTGTATAAACAAGACTGTAAACTGATTAGTACAAAATTCTATGTACTGTTTGTTAAATAGTCCAAAAGCCCACATATACATTGCCCCTATCTCTCACCCTTTTCTCCTGGTAATCAATGTTGCATATCAAATCCCTTTTTCTAACAATTCCAATTGTTTGCTTATTTGTTCACTTTCATACATATGTATGTGAGTATAAACATTGATAAGTGTATTAAAAAATAATTTGGCGTTAGAATAACAATCAACCTTAATGTACAAAAAAAAAAAAAAAAACGATAAGGAAAAGGAAAACATATACCAAAATACTTTTCTTCTTAAATAAAAATACTTAAACAAAAACATTGTTTTCGAAAGGCACGCAAAAAAAATCGGTTACAATATCAAGTTCAACAGAAATAGTGTTCAGAAAAAAAAAAAACTGCGAAAAAATGTAAGAATAAAAATGAAAGCATCAGACAACAACATGGATAATGAAAAATACTATCAGTATAGGAAAAAAAGTAAGATAAATAACGACTTCGATAAAAGTTATACATCCTTACATATGTATGTATGTAAGTTTACATTTCTGGTTTCAGAATTGATTAAAAAATTAAGATTTAAATATAGTTTGTATAAAACTAACATTTAATCTCTAAGTTTTTTATATATCGGGCGTAAACATATTGATCACCTAAACGATTACTCAGAAGTATGGTATATATCTGTGAGAGTACTACGAACTGTTTTTAAGTTTATGAGCTAACTGATCGGCCAGAAAAGTTTGGACCAATGTTACGGCTGTAGGGTATTTTTTATGTAAACAATGGCAATAAAGTGAAACAACAACGAAAGTACGTTGTATTGTATTTGTAAAACACGTTCATATGAGTTATACGAACGAACAAACATAGATTTTTGCAAGTAAACCGGGTATGAGGCAGCCAGCAACATTACAATAGCAAAAAAATAACAAAGTTGCAATAAAAACACAAAAACAAATACTACATGTAATGGAAGGAATGAAGGCAAAAAAAAATAAGAATAAAAACTACAAGCAAACATGAGAAATTATTAACTGCTTGGCCAGCAGCCATTATGCACTCAGAGAACTCATTGGATAGAAAAAACTACAACATATCCATACATACGTACATAACACCACATCATCAAACATCGATACAAAACAAACACCACACATTTTTAAAACTGAATACTCATGCCTTTCAAACCTTAAAATGAACATTGAAATGAAAAGGATTCTAGAAAAAAAAAAATAAACTACTAAAAACTGCAACCAACTGCAAAAGGGTAAAAAAAACCTACAAGGACAAAAAATTTTTCACAAAAAAAAAAAAAAAACGAAAAGAAGAAAAAATTATGAATTATGGAAAAAAATAGCAACTGGACATGAGAGAGCATAACCTAACAAAACACAAAATACTATTTAGCATTTCAGCCAAGAAAGGACAAAATTGCAAGGTTTATGTAGCGACATTTGTTGTACATGAATAAACTAAATCGAGTCCTTTTGCCTAGAAGGGGAATGGGGAAAAAATATTAATTTTACTAAAAAATGCACTTCAAATATTTTCCAAGAAAACTAAGAAAATACAAGATTTTATATGAAAATAATATATATGTATGTATTTACTTAATGGATGCTGGAGTTTTTCTATTAGGCATGATGCATAAAAATAAATATAAAGTATAATGAAAATACGAGGTTAGCATGACATGCAACTGGAAATTAAAGAAAAAATCCATAGAAAAATTCTCAAAGATCCTAAGGATAGTTATATTCTGCACGACTATATTGGGGTGAATATTATGAATTTGTGCTGATGATTGTAACACCCTTAAAGTACACCACTCGGCTCAGAATCACTTTCTTCTTTTGGTCGAAGAATCAACGCTGTTGCAAATGGTTGACACCGGCTCATTTTCGACCTGAAAAGGGCCTTTTTCTTATAATTAGGTTAATTGTTCTATTATGTCAACTAAAATTGGAAAAAAAAATCAGTTTCATAGAACTTTAAATGCCACTACTACTAGACTACGGACTGATCTATAATCAAGACTATTGAGTGATACACTGACTATATACTATAGACTAGTCTATATTCAATAATGTAGAATGTTCAAAAAACCAATACTTTAGAATGACTTACTGGCAAGATTATAGACTGATCTATAATAAAGACTATAGGCTGAATCATAAACTAATCTATAGTCAAGAATAAAGACTAATCCATAGTCATCACTATAGACTAATCCATAGTCAAGACTATAGAATAATCTAAAGTCAAGATTATAGACTAATATATAGTCAAGACTATAGACTAATCTATAGTCAATACTATAGACTAATCTATAGTCAACACTATAGACTAATCCATAGTCAAGACTATAGACTAATCTAAAGTCAAGACTATGGACTAATATATATTCAAGACTATAGACTAATCTATAGTCAATACTATAGACTAATCTATAGTCAAGGCTGTAAACTAATGTATAGTCAAGACTATAGACTAATTTAAAGTCAGAGTCAAGACTATAGTCTAATCTATAGTCAAGACTATAGTCTAATCTATAGTCAAGACTATAGACTGATCTATAGTCAAAACTAATCTATTGTCAAGACTATAGACTAATCTATAGTCATGACTATAGACGAATCTATAGTCAGGACTATTGACTAATCTATAGTCAAGACTACAGACTAAGCTATAGTCAAGACTATAAAATGATCTATAATCAAGACACTAGAATGATTTATAGTCGAGACTAAATACTGATCTATAGTCAAGACTATAGACTGATATATTGTCAAGCCTACCGAACGATCTATAGTCAAGGCTCTAGACTAATCTATAGTCAAGGCTATAGACTGATCTATCGTCAAGACTATCGAACGATCTGTAGTCAAGGCAATAAACTAATCGATAGTCAAGACTATAGACTAAACTAAAGTCAAGACTATAGACTAATATATAGTCAAGACTATAGACTAATATATAGTCAAGACTATAGACTAATCTATAGTCAAGACTATATACTGATCTATAGTTAAGACTATAGTCTTTTCTATAGTCAAGACTATAGACTGATCCATAGTCAAGACTATAGACTGATCCATAGTCAAGACTATAGACTGATCTATAGTCAAGACTATAGACTGATTTACAGATCTGTAGTCAAGACAATAGACTTATCTATGGTCTTGAATATAGGTCAGTATAAGTAGTCAAGACCATAGACTTATATATAGTCCAAATTATAGACTGATCTATAGTCAAGACTATATCTGATCTTTAGTTTAAGATCTATAATCAAAACTGTAAAATGAACTATAGTCAAGACTATAGATTGATCTTAAATCATGACTACTAACTATTTACAGTCCAGATTATAAATTGATATGTAGTCCAGGCTATAGGCAGCTCTATAGTCCAGGCTATAGACAGATCTATAGTTCAGACTATAGACAGATGTATAGTCCAGACTATAGTCACATCTATAGTCAAGACGATAGACTGATCTATAGTCAAGACGATAGACTGATCTATAGTCAAGGATATACATTGATCTATAGTCCAGACTATAGACTGATCTATAGTCCAGACTTTAGACTGATCTTTAGTCCAGACTATAGTCTGTTTTATAGTCCAGGCTATAAACTAATATATAGGCCAGACATCGTGTTTTTATTAGAATACTTCTTAAACTAACATCATACTTTAAGCTTTAATAAAAGTAATGAAAAATTACTATATTTAAGTAAAACCACTCTCAGTAATGCAATCAAAAACTGACGTCATCAGAAAAGTTTGTTAAAAATTTTACAATATTAAAGAAAAACATTCTTGGAAGTAAACATTACTTTAGGAAAATATTTTAAGTTAATAAGAAACTTAACAATAACTTAATATTTAAATATAATATTCCTTAATGCATACATCAACTATAGATAAATATATTTTTAAAACAAACTATTTGTAACATAACACCTCCTCTCGCCCCCTCACTTTTGCTCCAGAATTTATAAAAATTTGCTACTTGACAACTTTAACTTATAATTTGTTATATTTAATATTTCAAATTTCTTGTCAATATGTGTTTTTATTAACTTTTACATATCTTAAAATGCATATTTGCATTCATAGTCGTCAAGTAGTTGTTATTTTTTTTTTATTCTTTCTAGCTAGTGGGCAAATAATATAACTCATATTCATATATAAATATTTATGGACATTGGACTATTCTCTATAAAAAGTTTTCATGCAATGTTCTTGAATCATTTTTTTCCACTCCAGCAAATAAAATGAAAATAGATAAACAACTTGCTTCTAAGTACATATTTATGATTTGCAACAAGTTTTAGTATTTTTTTTTTCTACGACTACTACTACTGCTTTATCCCATAAATATTTTCTATTTCTTATAATAAGAATTACGTTTTTTTCTCGATTTTTTGTTTTCTATTGCTATTTTCTATACTTTTGACATTTGAAAACAAAAAATGCTGGAATAAAAATAGAAAAAATTCTGTTCAGACTTGGTATAGATTTTATATTGGCACGCATAACATGACCAAGAGTTTCTAAGAAAATTTATTGAAATGTAGAGAAAATAAAAAATAGAAGGGGAATCGAACAATAATAATAATACTAGAATAGAATAATAGTACATACTAACTATTATATAGTATAAATATATGTCTGTACATATGTTAAAGTATAAGGTTGTATAAACGTGTCTATAAGTATTACAATCAGAATCAGAATAAATATAAAGTAGTTTTTAGATTAAATACAATGGACAAAAAAGTAAATACAAATACAGGGTGTAGCCTTCAACAGTTTGTTAGATGTAAATGACTGTTAATAAAAATTTAGTTTATATCCTAGACCTTCGTCTTAACAGAGACTTACTATAGCGTTTACAATAGTCGTACTAAGTATAAGCCACTATAGTATAGACTATGTTACCACCATGTTGTAATTGTTATTAAAATCTCTTTATATACTTACTTACTATACACTAGACTATAGACTAGACTATAGACTGGCCTATAGACTAGACTATAGACTATAGACTGGACTATAGACTAGACTATAGACTAGACTATAGACTGGACTATAAACTAGACTATAGACTAGACTATAGACTAGAATATAGACTAGACTATAGACTAGACTATAGACTAGACTATAGACTAGACTATAGACTAGACTATAGACTAGACTATAGACTAGACTAAAGACTAGACTATAGACTAGACTATAGACTAGACTATAGACTAGACTATAGACTAGACTATAGACTAGACTATAGACTAGACTATAGACTAGACTATAGACTAGACTATAGACTAGACTATAGACTAGACTATAGACTAGACTATAGACTAGACTATAGACTAGACTATAGACTAGACTATAGACTAGACTATAGACTAGACTATAGACTAGACTATAGACTAGACTATAGACTAGACTATAGACTAGACTATAGACTAGACTATAGACTAGACTATAGACTAGACTATAGACTAGACTATAGACTAGACTATAGACTAGACTATAGACTAGACTATAGACTAGACTATAGACTAGACTATAGACTAGACTATAGACTAGACTATAGACTAGACTATAGACTAGACTAGACTATAGACTAGACTAGACTATAGACTAGACTAGACTAGACTATAGACTAGACTAGACTATAGACTAGACTATAGACTAGACTAGACTATAGACTAGACTATAGACTAGACTATAGACTAGACTATAGACTAGACTATAGACTAGACTATAGACTAGACTATAGACTAGACTATAGACTAGACTATAGACTAGACTATAGACTAGACTATAGACTAGACTATAGACTAGACTATAGACTAGACTATAGACTAGACTATAGACTAGACTATAGACTAGACTATAGACTAGACTATAGACTAGACTATAGACTAGACTATAGACTAGACTATAGACTAGACTATAGACTAGACTATAGACTAGACTATAGACTAGACTATAGACTAGACTATAGACTAGACTATAGACTAGACTATAGACTAGACTATAGACTAGACTATAGACTAGACTATAGACTAGATATAGACTAGACTATAGACTAGACTATAGACTAGACTATAGACTAGACTATAGACTAGACTATAGACTAGACTATAGACTAGACTATAGACTAGACTATAGACTAGACTATAGACTAGACTATAGACTAGACTATAGACTAGACTATAGACTAGACTATAGACTAGACTATAGACTAGACTATAGACTAGACTATAGACTAGACTATAGACTAGACTATAGACTAGACTATAGACTAGACTATAGACTAGACTATAGACTAGACTATAGACTAGACTATAGACTAGACTATAGACTAGACTATAGACTAGACTATAGACTAGACTATAGACTAGACTATAGACTAGACTATAGACTAGACTATAGACTAGACTATAGACTAGACTATAGACTAGACTATAGACTAGACTATAGACTAGACTATAGACTAGACTATAGACTAGACTATAGACTAGACTATAGACTAGACTATAGACTAGACTATAGACTAGACTATAGACTAGACTATAGACTAGACTATAGACTAGACTATAGACTAGACTATAGACTAGACTATAGACTAGACTATAGACTAGACTATAGACTAGACTATAGACTAGACTATAGACTAGACTATAGACTAGACTATAGACTAGACTATAGACTAGACTATAGACTAGACTATAGACTAGACTATAGACTAGACTATAGACTAGACTATAGACTAGACTATAGACTAGACTATAGACTAGACTATAGACTAGACTATAGACACTATAGACTATAGACTAGACTATAGACTAGACTATAGACTAGACTATAGACTAGACTATAGACTAGACTATAGACTAGACTATAGACTAGACTATAGACTAGACTATAGACTAGACTATAGACTAGACTATAGACTAGACTATAGACTAGACTATAGACTAGACTATAGACTAGACTATAGACTAGACTATAGACTAGACTATAGACTAGACTATAGACTAGACTATAGACTAGACTATAGACTAGACTATAGACTAGACTATAGACTAGACTATAGACTAGACTATAGACTAGACTATAGACTAGACTATAGACTAGACTATAGACTAGACTATAGACTAGACTATAGACTAGACTATAGACTAGACTATAGACTAGACTATAGACTAGACTATAGACTAGACTATAGACTAGACTATAGACTAGACTATAGACTAGACTATAGACTAGACTATAGACTAGACTATAGACTAGACTATAGACTAGACTATAGACTAGACTATAGACTAGACTATAGACTAGACTATAGACTAGACTATAGACTAGACTATAGACTAGACTATAGACTAGACTATAGACTAGACTATAGTCTAGACTATAGACTAGACTATAGACTTGACTATAGACTAGACTATAGACTAGGCTATAGAATAGACTATAGACTAGACTATAGAATAGACTATAGACTAGACTATAGACAAGACTATAGAATAGACTATAGACTAGACTATAGACAAGACTATAGACTAGACTATAGACTAGACTATAGACTAGGCTATAGACTAGGTTATAGAATAGACTATAGACTAGACTATAGAATAGACTATAGACTAGACTATAGACAAGACTATAGACTAGACTATAAACTAGACTATAGTCTTTAGTCTATATTCTAGTCTAGACTATACGCTAGACCATAACTAGACTATAGACTAGACTGTAGACCATACAATAGACAATATACTAAAACATAACCTAGACCACACTTTATTACATAATACTCTGCAGGGGACACTGTAAACTAACCTGTAAAATAGACTTTACTGTACATTAGAGTAGTCTTTTGACGACTATGTGAACTACATATATAACAAAAGTTTATAAAAAGAGAAAAAGTATCGAAAATGCCGAGGAATTTTTGTGGTATTTTTCGATGTCAAAAGGTCAAAAAAGTACTTAGGTAATGAGTTTTAATGCCTGGGTCAGTCTTACAATAGTCTTAACTATAGCCTAACTTTAGTCAAAATTAGTAAAAAAAAACTATTATTCTGAATCCAAGACGTTTGTTTATTTGCTTTTTCTGTTCTCCTTAAGATTTTCGCTGAATAAAAACAACAAAAATCACAAAAACAACAATTGCAAATATTTTAACAATCACATAAGGTAAACAAGAAATAGATCTTGTTTCCAAGCCCTATTTGGTATTAAATGACCGACCAAAAGCAACTTTATGTTAGAGGCCACTTAGTGGCCAGGCAGCCAGTTTAAACTACTTGCAAACCTATACTAGTTGTGGCTAAACACACTGAACGAATCCCTATAAAACGTGATACGCAAACGCATAATGTACGATTATTATTATAATGATAAAGAGGATGATGATGATGATCATGATCAACCAGATAATCAAACTAATGATGAGGTTTTGTAATTGTGTGCGTTTTTTGTTTTGCAAGTGAGTGTGATGTTGTGTAAATTGTTTATTGAACTCACTTTTTATGTCGTCTTCGTCAATAATTGTTTAGGAGAAACAAAAAACTGAATTTATTTATACTTTGCTGCAATCGATTTTTGTTGTAATGTTCTAGTTTTTAATAGATTTAAAGTCTTGATCCCTTTTTGTTTCATTTGTGGATATTTTATGGGCAAAAACAACAACTTGGAGATACTTTTTGTCTTGACTTCATCCTTACTAAAGTTATAAAGTGATAAATGAATTAGTAATAATTTTTAGTTGCTGGCTGCATTCATTTTTGTTGTGCTAAATGTTTTTGTTTTTAATGTCAACAACTTTTGTTGTTGTCAATGTAGACAGTTTATTTCTGTTTTTTAGGTTTTTGTTGAGTGGTTTTTATTTAGTTTTTGTTGTTGCTGTTGTTACTGTTGCATTGCAAATTTCTTGCAACAGCAAGTTGCGTTTTTAATGTAGTTTATAAGTTGCCTCATTGATGTTCTGATTTGTTATGTTGCACAATTGCAAGTAGACGTTTTTGTCAAGTTTTTGTTGTTGTTGTTATCTAAAGGAAACCTGTCTAAAATTTTCAATTGCACCTGTGTTGTTTGTTTTTGTTTTAAGGAAGTTATTTTTTTTTAACAGGAAATCTTTAAATTTATAGTTATCTTGTCATGAATTCATTACTCTAGTTTTGTATTTTTGTATGATTTCATTTATTAGTTAAAAATTATAGTAGGTTTTTCAAATAATTGAAATTTAAAGAAATATTTAGAATTAATTTAAAAAAACTTATAAGCTCCAAAATCTATATAAAAATCCTTTGGGACAATGGTCACCACCAGCTATCGGCCACGAATAACAAACAAAGTCTTTAAGTTTTACTTTGAAGAATCTTAAGGAAATTATATTACGTTTTTTAAATGTATCGAGAAAAACTATCGTAGAGAAAATATTTTTAAGAATAACTTTTTCACTTGAGGTCCTTGAAGAGAAAACGTTGTCAAAAGCAGTTTTCTGGTAGAAAGTTTCGTTTTGTAAGAAAAGTTTTATGGGAGACGCTTTATCAAGAGAGAAAACTTTATCATAAAGAGTTTGTAGAGAGAAGAGAGAATATTTCTCCAAAAAGTTTTTTTTTGGAAAAAACTGCTGTTCTTAACGAAAACAGTATTGATAATAGAATTCTTAAAAAAAAATTTTAAAGTGAAGTTTAAGTGGAAAAAACTTTGTTAAGAGAACTTTTTCTTTGTCGTCAGTGGTTTTCTTAAAGAAAAAAGTATTTTAAAAAGAAACAAATTTACAGGGAAACAAAATTTCTTAGACAATAATAAGTAAAGCTTTTTAGAACTAAAAACTTTAAAGAAAGAAGCTTTCGGAGAGAAAAAAAAGCTCCTCAAATAAGAGAAACCTTTATCTTTCTGAGAGAAAACTTTAACGAGGAAAATTCTCTTTTCAAGGAGATATTTTGTCAATAGAATTTTTACAAAATATTTTCTTATAGAAAAACTTTACGATAGAATATTGCTTATAGAAAACTTTATCAAGAGAACTTTTCAAGACTAAAACTTTGTTAAAAGAAGGGTTCTTAAAGAAACTTTACCAAGAGAAACTTTCAGAGAGAATAAGGAAGAAACTCCTTAAAAAGGAGAAACCTTTACCTTTCAGAGAAAAAATTTTAACGAGGAAAATTCTCTTTTCAAGGAGATATTTTGACAATAGAATTTTTATAAAATATTTTTATATAGAACAACCTTACAAAAGAATATTGCTTAAAGAAAACTTTGTCGAGAGAAGTTTTCAAGACTAAAACTTTTAAGAAAAGGGTTCTTAAAAAAAACTTCATAGGAAGAAGTTTTCTGTACAGAAGCTTTCTTAAAGAAAATTTTGTAGAACAACTTATTCTCATATAAATATTTATAGAGAAAACTTTGTAGAGAGAAATTTGTCATAGAAAAATCTTGGTAAACTGTTGTTTTCTTTGAGTGAACTTTGTAGAATGAAGTTTTCACTAATAAAACTTTGTCGAGTGGAGATTTCTTAAATAAAACATTACCGAAGAAAGTTTTTCTAGAAAATACTTTGAAAAAACTTTGAATATCAAAGAATCTTTCAGAGAAAACTTTATCACTAGAAGTTCCCTTGAAAAAAGTTTTGTCGATTAACTTTTTCTCAAATAAATATTTATTGCAAAAACTTTGTTAAGAGAATTTTTCTTAAAATAAATCTTTTCACGAAATCTTTTTCTAAAGGAGAAGTTGAAGACATATTATCTTAAAAAGCGTTTTCGTAAGCTTTTCACCTGCCTTAAAAGTCTGAAAGAACTTGGTTATCATAAGTTATCATAAACAAAGCTTTTGGATAGAAACTTTTGTCTTTAAGGATTTCCAAACAGAAGTCTTAGAAAAATCAGAATGGATATAGTTTTTTCAAAAAGCTTAAAGTTGAGAAAAGATTTCTTGTAAGAATTTTGTTCAGAAAAAATGAAAAAAAATGAAAAAAGTGAATTTTCTCTTAAAAAGCTTTAACAGACTTTAAAAGAACTTTGTTATTAGATTAGAGGTGTTCACAAAACAGTTTTGTAAAGAAAATCGGAAAAAATAAATCCAAAGAAGTTTTTTAAAGAGAGAAAGCTTTTTTTCGACTGTTGAGAGATTTTTTCACATAAGTTTTTACAACATAATAAAGTTTTCTGTTGATTAAAACTTTATTATAGAAAACTTTTTCAAGAGAGCTTTCCTTAGATAAATCTTTATAAACAGAAGTTTAAGACACAAGAAGATAAAGCTTTAATATAGAGCCTTTTTACAAAGCTTACAATGTAAAGAAAAGTTTATTGTAAGAAAACCCGTTCTCTGTCTGCCTACCACTGTTCCATACATATATGTATGTTTAATTGCTAACTATCACTAACATAAAGCCTCTGCTCATTACAGTATTACTGTAACTGCCCTTTAAAAGCTTAACAACTAATTAAACTTTATATATATGTAATTAAAGAACTAACTCCCATGACTCTTTTGATTTTTAAAGATAAAAATCCAACAAGTAGAAAATTCCTTAAACATTTACCTTAAAAGGTTTTTCTTTTCATACTTTTTAATTTACACATATTAGATTTTATGTAATTCTTTTCCCTTTTTCCTCCCGTATCACACATACTTATGTCATTGCTTCGTTTTTTTTTATGTTTTTAATTGCAAATATTTATTTAATTGATTTTAATTAAATGTCGCCATTAATCCAACAATATGTTTTGTGTGACATGTAAATTTTCTATTCCCGCCATAAATAACTTAAGATAATTATCGAATAATGTGAATGTAAATTGTAAACAAAATGTTACTTACTCATAAACCCTTTTAAAATAAACTTTAATTTAAAATACCAAATAGTTAAATAAAGTAAAAGTATTATTTTCCTAATTCCTAATGCTTAAGTTGATTACAATTTAAACTATAGCGACTGGCGACAGTGCGATTTTGTTTGTTCATAATATTTAAGATCAATAATGGCATAAATTGTAGATTATCGATATCAGATAGAATCTCTTACGACAGTTTTTTTTTCGAAGAAAACTTCTCTCGCATAGATGTTGTTTGTTTGATAATGAAAAACCAACAAAACCAGTCAGAGAACTAATATTTTACTCTGCGCGAAGAGAAATGAAAAACGCAATGAGCTCTCTTGTACTCATTCTTTTACGTGTACGTATGCTCACACAAGTATAAAAACAAACAAAACCAGTCAGGCAACTAATACGTTATTCTCTGCAAAGAGCTCACTGCGTTTCTCGGGTGACACTGATCGGCAAAGAGCTTTGTTAAGAGCTTTCTTGTACTCTTAATTTTACACACATAGATGCTTACACATGTATAAAAAACAATAAAAACCTGTATGAGTACTTATTTTTTACTCTTTGCGAGAGAGTGGACACTTGAAGCTTAAGCTTTTTGCTGTCGCCTCGTAATCTATGGGGTGACGATTGACTTTTTCGTAGGGCAAGCACATGGTAAAATAACTAGTCATCTGGACGCTCGATGGCTGGGGGGTAAACCTAAATGGTTTGTTAAATAGGTTTGTTAGGAACTGTCCGACCAAACTATTGGGATGCTTAAAAAAAACCTTGTTCAAAGAAATTTTTTGAAAAAAAACTTTACAGAGAGCTTTTATCTTAGAAAGCTTTATAGAGACTAAATTTCAAAAAACAAACATAATCGACAGAAGTTTTTGTTAGAGAAAATAGTCTTGTGTTTTCTTAAAGAATGTTTTAAAATGAGAATAAAGGTTTCATTATTACTTATATTTATCCTTTTCAAAAATTAACATTCATTACCCCTCCCCTTAGCTAAAAGGTTAAAACTTGAACTAATGGAAATTTACAAACCAGAAAAAAAGGCTCATAAGCAAAGTGCAACAGCAAAAAAAGTGCAATACTAGTCTTGTTGCAATTATGAACTTTTTGCATTACTTGATAATTGTTTAACAACACTTGATTAACTTTTGCAATTAAAACAAAAAAAACCTACACAATACAAACCGACAACAAAATACTAACAAATACACACAGAGATAAGCCGATACGCAGTTACATATTTACACACATTAACTTTAAAAAATAAATTCTTTAGTTCCAAGGAATAAATATAATTGAATGTAGATGTTGTTGTTGATGATGATGTTGCTGCTGCTGGTACAGAGTTCATCTATAAAACTAAATAAAATATACATATACATACACATATAAACAACTATACACACTCTACCTCTTTATAAAGAAAAAGAGGTTGCAAAGATTGTGGTGCAAAGAGGGATTTGGCATGTAGGGGAATATGCAAGTAGTAGAAGACCTCAGATTACCACAACTACTTTCAACGCATGCAACTTAAAAGCAGAATTTTGTAATTATTATGCTGCCATGGTGATGATGATGGTTTAGTATATACACGTACTTTTGATAAAGAGCAAAACTTGTATTAGTATTTGTCGCAGAAAGCGAAAATAACTTGTCCCTTAATTCCGGTATTAGGAATCGCCATTTATTTTTGGTCTTTTAAGTTTTTTTTATAGATCGTTTCACTTTTTTTTAAAATACTTGGTCGTATCAATTTCATATAAAGAACTTGGTCGTGTCAGTTTTCTATAGAGAACTTGGTAGTTCCAGTTTTATATGTGATCATTTCAGTTTTGTATCGTTTCCTTTTTTCTCTAGAAAACTTTATCGTTTTAGTTTTGCATAAAAAAATTTGATCATTTCACTTTTGTATTGATAACTTGATTGTTTCAGTTTTGTATCAAAGACATGATCGTTTCATCTTTCTATAGAAAATTTGATGGTGTAATTTTCTTATAGAATACTTGATCATTTCAAATTTGCATAGAAAACGTGATCGCTTCAGTTTAGTTTAAAAAACTTGATTGTATCTACGGAAAATGTAATCGTGTTAGTTTCATATAAAAATCTTGATCGTTTCTGTTTTCTATAGAAAACTTGATCGTGTCAGTTTTCTATAGAAAACTTGATGATTTTAGTTTTCTATAGAAAATTTGATTGTTTCAGTTTTTATGTTGTCACTTTCCTAGAAAATCTAAACTTTATCATGTCAGTTTTCAATAAAAAACTTGATCATTTCAGTTTTTTTTATAGAAAACTTGATCATTTCAGTTTTTTTTTATAGAAAACTTGATCGTTTCAATTATCTATAGAAAATTTGATCATTTCAGTTTTGATGGTATGGATGATATGAAAGTGACATCATATAGAAAATTTACTCCCGTCAAAATTCTACAGAAAAATCTATCAAGATTTATTATTCTATAGAAAACTTGATCTTTTCAGTATTCTATAGAAAAGAAGAGAAAGAAAAAAATTTGATTGTATCTATGGAAAACTTCATCGTCTCAGTTTCATATAGAAAGCTTAATCGTTTCAGTTTCCTATAGAAATTATGTCAGTTTTCAATAGAAAACTTGATCATTTCAGTTTTCTATAGAAAACTTGATCGTTTCAGTTTTCGGTAAAAACTTGATCGTTAAATTATCTCTAGAAAACTTGATCATTTCAGTTTTTATTGTGTCACTTTCTTATAGAAAATCTACTCAGGTCAGTATTTTATAGAAAACTTAATTTATAGAAAATTTGATAACTTCAATTTTTTATAAAAAACTAGATCGTTTTAGTTTTCTATCGAAAACTTAATCGTATCTATAGAAAACATTATCGCGTTAGTGTTCTATAGAAAAACATGATCATGCCAGTTTTCTATTTAAACCTGTTTGTATTAATTTTCTATAGAAACACGATGACTTTAGTTATATGTAAAAACTCGATCGTTTCAGTCATTCAAAATTTATTCTTTAAGTTTTCTAGAGAAAACTTGATCATGTCAGTATTTTATAGAATACTTTAAGCCTTAAGTTTTTTAAAGGAAACCTGAGCATGTCAGTTTTCAGATAAAAACCGTGATAGTGTTAGTGTCCTATATAAGATATGGTCTCGTTAGTTTTTTTAGAGAAAACTTAATCATGTCGAGTTTTCTAGAGAAAATTTGATCATGTCAGTTTTCTAGAGAAAACTTGATCATGTCAGTTTTCTTTAGAAATCCTGATCGTTTCTGTAACTTTAGATTACTGACTACAAAGTGTAATCGCTCTATGGTACATTTCTAATTTCCCCAACTTACACACTTGCATATGAATTTGCACATATCTTAACCACTCCAATACAACCTCAAGAGTATGTTTTAATGTAAGGTCGGTCTAGGTCACATCATCATGGAAACGCGCTTATTGTTAACAATTTTGAAATACAATTCATATTTGAAATTGTAGCGCATTGTGTATGTGTGAGGAAGACAACAAAAAAAAAAACTTACTGATATCATAAGATTGTTGAACTGCAACGTAGTTCAAAATTTCTGCATTTATAGCGGCAAAGGTGGAAAGAATGATGAAGACAAAGTTGTTAAAGTAGCAGAAGTAGTAGAAGTTTTACATGAACAAAAAAAAACTGTGTTTCAATCCACAGACGAGAATCTAGTCAGCCTGGCAGGCGGTTTAGTATTTCATGAGAGTTGTTGCTTTGTTTTTTAGTTGTATTAGTTAGTTGTCGGTTTAGTTGGAATGGTGGTTTTGGTTGCATTAATAGTATTGCGGCTGCTAAGAAACGCGTGCAACATAAGTTAATTGAGATTAGGGCAGAAATGATTAAGAAGAAAATGCGTTAGTTTTAAGCACGTGTTAGTATTTATACCAGCTAAAAAAAAGCTTATGCTAGATATAACGGATTCTTTTTAAATAAATATTTTCAATTTGTTTTTGCTTACAAACCGGAAATATTCCTTAGTTGTAGAGATTTAAAGAATATTTGAGAAATTTATTATGCGGAGAGAAATGATAAATGTGTGATGTAGATTTAAAGACAATGATGATTAGTTCGACAGAAGAATGATTAATAAATAACAATCAGAAAAAAATTTCTCAAATTAGCTTGTAAGTAATGCTGAGGGTAATTATTACCTATTACTTAGTAATATGCTAAATAAGGTGCTGTTATATTGAAAGTGTTACAAGGCAGGGTATTTCACATTTCAATATTACTGGTATTTTATGATTTAATTTCAATTTTATTTTAAAACTTATTGTTAACACAAACAAAAAATATCTAATGAAATAAAGGATTTTATTTCATCGCTACTAAAGCGATAATCAAATACATTTTGCATGAATTGAGTGACGACTGTCTGACAATTTGATTTTGTAATTTGTTGTACAATATTCACAAAGTGTTGTGGCGATGATGATGACGATTGCTCTAGTAATGGTGGTGTTGATGACTGACGCTGCTGTTGTTGGTTGTTACGAATGACAACAACGATGACTGCAATGAAATTGCAGTAGAAACTTTAGATTTTTATTTTTTACACAAACACATTCTGTATTTTCATATTATTGATGCTGTTGATGATGTGTGTATTTAAAAGTTTATTGGGTGAAATTGCATTTATTTCAAATAAATAACCAGTCAGCCACAAAAGTAACTACAACAACCAACATACTGAATGTTTGCTGTGACAGCTTTGTAATAAAACAAGTAAGAGAAGCATGATGATGATGATGATGGCGATGACGATGATGTTGTTGATGATGATGGGTATGGTTTGTCAATATGATGACATTTGTAGTACTTTTCAATCATTCATTCATCAACAACAACAGCCACTACAACTTCGTCATTACAGTTGTCAACAATATATATTATATATATATATATATATTATATATATCTATATTATATCTATATATATATAAATTATATATATATATATATTATATAATATACTATATATATATTATATATATATATTAATATATATTATATAGTATATTATAATATATATATATATATATATGTATTTTATAGACGTAGAATCAGCAAACACCAGCATAACAACTGTATAGAATAGACCAACATCTAGGCTGCTTTATTGCCACCAACATTGACAACAATCACAAAACAACATTAAATGATGATGATGTTGTAGTAGTTGTAGTTTTTTTCCTCTATTTTTTGTGTTAAGAAGAAAAAAATGATTGGAAGTAACTTAGCTTTATATCGGTGGTAATCGATCGTTTAAGCTCTCTATTACATTATTTTAAAAACTTTTTAATAAGAAATTGATAGTGTTAGTTTGTAAGACCTTATAATGAAAGCATGATCGTGTTAGTATTCCATGGAAAACTTGATCGTTTCAGATTTCTATAGAAAACTTGATCGTAACAGTTTTATATAGAAAACTTGATCGTGTCAACTATATTATGCTCGTATTTATTGCAAAACTAGAACACTTATTGAAATCAGTTTTTTAAAGATCATAAAAGTAAAACAATCCACTTTTCTATCACAAACTGAAACGATCAGTTCTTTATTATCAAACTGGATGTGATTGAAACATTTTTCTAAATAAAATTGATCTTATTGAAATCAGTTTTTTAAAGATCATAAAACTAAAACAATCCACTTTTCTATCACAAACTGAAACGATCAGTTCTTTATTATCAAACTGGATGTGATTGAAACATTTTTCTAAATAAAATTGATCGTGTAAATTTTTCGAGATAAAACTTCATCGCAAAAATTTGTGATAAGAACTAGATCGTTTCAGTTTTATGATAGAAAACTAGTTCATATCAGGTTTTTTTTTATTGAAAACTGAATTGTGCCAATTTGATAAAACAAAATTTAATCGTGGCAGTTTTTATTTTTTCGATTTCAAAAGAAAACTTGATCGTGTCAGTTTTCTAAATAAAGATTCAATCATTCTCGTTTTCTATAGAGAAATTGATCGTGAGAAACTTCGATATAATTCTTGATCGTTACAGTATATATAACTTGATCATTACAGTTTTTCGATAGAAAAGTTGATTATATTATTATACAAAAATTGATCATGTCAGTTTTATGTTAAATAATCGGGATCATATAATTTTTTCTTAAAAGAGTTGAAGTTTTCTTTAAAAAGACTGATCATATTATCTTTGTCTAGAAAATTGATCCTGTCTGTTTTCTATTGAAAAATTTATAATGTCAGCTAGTAATCGTTTAAGTTTTTCGATAGAGAACATCAAAAACATAACCGTGCCTTTTTTTGGAAAAAAATTATCTTGTCAAGTATTTGCATTAAATTCGATCTTATCAGTTTTTTTTTATAAAACATGATCGCGTATGATTTCATCAATATCTATATCGATCTTGTCAGTTCTTTATTAAAAAAAAAAACTCGATCGTGTCGTTTTTCTATGAATTTTCTATATAAAAACATTGATCATGTCAGTTTACTATATAAATCTTGTCAGTTTGAAGTGTTATATTCTATATACTATTCTATATAAATATGATCGTTACAGTATTTGATCATGTTAGTTTTCTGTGGGGAAAATATGATCCCGTCAGTTTTCTATTGTCAAACTGAGTTATTTCAGTTTTCTATAAAAAAGTGATCGTGTCAGTTTTTATATTCGATATATAACATGATTTTTAAAGTTTTTTTTTTTATTTGATAAATAGAAAACATGATCGTGTCACAACGCAATTAAGTTTGGCCTGTTACAGTTTTATATAAAAAAGTGATCGTATCAATTTGTATATTCGATATATAACATGATCTTTACAGTTTTTTGATAAATTGAAAACGTGATCCTATCACCAGACGTTCAAGTTTGGCCTGTTTTCTTTTGAATAACTTGATTTTGTGAGTTTTCTATATAATACTCGATCTTAACAGTTATCCTTATGAACAAAATCTATATAATACTCGATCTTAACAGTTATCCTTATAAACAAGATCGTGTTTGTTTTCTGT
Source organism: Lucilia cuprina (assembly GCF_022045245.1). NCBI lineage: Eukaryota > Metazoa > Arthropoda > Insecta > Diptera > Calliphoridae > Lucilia > Lucilia cuprina. Next base: position 40,626,026 of record NC_060953.1, on the reverse strand, counting down.
GGAAAACTTGATCATGTTAGTTTTCTGTTAGATACATGATCATGTCAAATTTCTCTATAAAACTTGATCAATCTGCCAAAAGAAGTTACAAACAATTGTGCTTAAACGAAGCAGTGATGCAAGTCATAGTAGTAGGGCATTAAAACAACAGTAAAGTTCCTTTAACTCAATACTCGTCGTCTGTCTAAATGTCTATTAGATATTGACGTCTGTATTTTTTATGCAGTTTATTGTTGTTGTTTCATTTCTTTTACTTTTGAGTGCTTTTTTGTTGTTGTTGTTGTTGTTGCTGCTGTTTGCAATATTTAAATTGATTTGCTGTGATTAATTTATTTCTGTCTAAATGCTTTTTTTATGTATTTCTTTATTTATAATCATTTTTTATGCAATTTGCTACTGTGTTGATTTTCTAAGTAGTGCAGCCAACAGTAGTTTGGTTTAAGCCGATTTAGTTTTTTTTTTACTTTGTATAAATAGTTTGAGTAATTACTATAGAGTTGTCATAGTTGTTGCAATTGTTGTTGTTTGTATTCTTAATGTTGTTGCTGTTGTTGTTGATATTGTTGCAGTCGTTGCATTAGTTAGTTGATAAAAGTTCTATGTTTATTGTAGACATTGCACTAATTGAGTCGTAATTATTTACTTGACATTTGTCAATTACCAACAAAATGCATCAGTAACACGGCAACACGACGAGAACTGAAATAACAAAACAACAATTGCGATAATGGCAACTAAAAAGGCTGCAGAAACAAATACAGACATTTACGAGTAAAAGGAACAAAATAACTAAAAAAAATATATTTAAATTAATCAAGAGTTGGTGGTAAATGGAAGTAAAACTTAATGGTAGAGGGTTATATATGGAAAATAAAACTTGTGGGGAATGTGAAGAATTTCTTAAATCTGCTTAATTAATGAATTAAAACTTAGATTGACTTAAATAATAAGACATATTTAGACAGTTAATTAGCAGTGTAGTTATTTAGACATTTGAAACCGAAAAAAAAAAAAACTTTTTAAACTTTGGTTTTAACAGATCTCATATAATATTCCCTCTAGAGTTCATATATCTCTTTTATTTAAACAACAATTTCATTAAACCATAAGGAAGCTTTATTTATTTATATTTTGCTAAACAATAAAAACACCAAAAAAAAAAAACGCTAATAAATAAAACTATGACCCAGCATTTTAATGAAACTCATTTTATTTAACTACACATTAATAATAAAATATTTAATAACTTGTTTTCTTTTTTTAAATAAAAACTTTTTTGATTAACAAAATAAAACAAAAACTCTACGTAACCAATTAGCAAAAACATAAAATTAATTAAAAACAGCATTTGCGGTATCTATGCAATTTTTGTGAAAAATAGTTTTAACAATTTCATGCAGTTAATTGCCACTTTATAAACGTTTTTTTAATTTTTTCATTAATTTAAGAAAAAAAATTAATTTACGAAAAAAAAGTCGAAATTGTTAAAAAAATATATTTATATTTTTAATAAACAGCATTTTAAAATGTATGAAACTAATAAGTCAGTTGTTTATAATTAAGTGCAACAACATCAGAGCAATTTATCATTAAATATTGGTAATATATTGTGGTATTAATAAATTATTATTATTACTGTATAGTGTGTATGTGTAAACATGGTTTGTGTGTGTTGAATGTTTAAACTTAAAAGCAATTATGTTTAGAGTGACCATAGTTTTCATTTTATGCAAATTATTCCAAATTTTGTCACGGCACTTTTCTATAGAAATCTTTATTGTTTAAAGATTTCTATAGTCTATGACTATAGACTAGATTTTAGACTAGACAATAGAGTAGACTGTAGGCTAGACTATAGACTAGACTACAGACTAGATCATAGACTGGACTACAGACTAGACTATAGACTAGACTATAGACTAGATATAGCCTAGACTATAGGTTACACTACAGACTAGACTTTAGACTAGAAAATAGACTAGACTATAGACTAAACCATGGACTCTATACTAGACTGTAGACTAGACAATGGACTATAGACTAGACTGTAGACTAGAAAATATACTAGACTATAGACTAGACTATAGACTAGACTATAGACTAGACTATAGACTAGATTATAGACTAGACTACAGACTAGACTATAGACTAGACTATAGACTAGACTATAG
>NC_060953.1:40618906-40623755 GCF_022045245.1 Lucilia cuprina | reverse complement strand
CTAGAACTGAACTAGAACTGAACTAGAACTGAACTAGAACTGAACTAGAACTGAACTAGAACTGAACTAGAACTGAACTAGAACTGAACTAGAACTAAACTAGAATTGGACTAGAACTGAACTAGAACTGAACTAGAACTGAACTAGAACTGAACTAGAACTGAACTAGAACTGAACTAGAACTGTACTAATACTAAACTGGACCTATACTCTCTTTGTCATTGATCGTCCGAGTCTCCTTAACCTTTTTACAATTTCAATAATCTTGACATTTTAATATACAAATTAAAATATATGGCGCTCATAAAGAAAAATAACTTTGAAAATCGCAAAAAAAAGCCACAATGTTGTGGCACTACAAATTGTTGCATGTTATTTGCAACATAAAAATACACAAAGACAAATTGATTAATTGCATAATGTGCATACATGACAGAGACAACAACGTCAAACTCTAAACTCAAAATGACAATATTTCACATGCGGTACTAGTGCTACTACTAGACGACTACAGCTTGGCAACCTTCAAATGTGCAACACAATCTAGTAAAGAAAACAGAAGAAAAAAGTGTTCTTGTAAGACAACTACAGCAGCAGACAGACAGACAGACAGACAGACAGACAAAAGTTTGCCTTACAAAGGACGGTCTAAAGACTTTTGTTTTGTTTTTGTTGTTGGGCTTAAAAAAAGAGTCTAGTGTCTGCATCAACACCAGTGAGTGTCATTTTTGGGCCTAAGCTGTCTATTTAAATTACTGATCATACATCTTGTTTTCAAGTCATTCACACTCCATCCACTCATACTTCAGTCAGTCAGTCAACCAGCCAACCAATCATTCGGTTTCAACGTCTGCGTTTATTTACAGCAAAATGTTTTGACATACGAAATCGAAACAAATAGTTTTAAAAAGACACGATCAAAAAGCGTAAATTTTTGTGACGGATATTGGACTGAATGTGAACTGTTGAAAACAAAATATTTATAGTAAAACAAAAGGTTTTCCTTAGCTTAAGACTGCTTAAGAGTAAAACTGTCGGCTAAGGCGGTGAAAAAATGACACATTAAAGGAAATTTATGCTTAAAACGTTTTAACAACTTGATTTCTAAATGTCTTAAAAATAATAAGAAATATTAATGGCCAACAGTTTTTGGCCAGTGAAAAGTTTATTCATGTGAATTTTGAAAGTTGGCTTTTTTCATGAAGAGATTTAAAATACTGAAATTTTGCAAAATTCTTTTTATGTGGAATATGAAAAGATCATGTTGTACTTAGTTTCAAGTTAAAATTTGTTGCCCTTTTGCAAAATAACATTTGACAACTTAATTATAAAATTAAAACTTAAGGTGAACGAGTCACATTAAAATTTATAACTTCTAATAAACTAGTTTTTCTGTCTTTAAATAACTATTTCTTTGCGGCTTAATGAAAAAAAACACTCTTAATAATGAACTCTTAAAATGACTAAATCAAAGCAAAAAGCATGATCTTTTTCCAACTAAATATATAGAGAAAAAAGAAGCTAAAAGTATGAAAAAATAAAATAACTCATCACTAAGCAAAAAAGAACAAAGAAAAAATTGTAACAAAAACCCCAACAAAAAAATAGAAAAAAAAACACCCAAACAGTAGAAAACAGTCAATTAGTCCGCCAACCAACCCAGCCACAGTCAAGAGTATTATGAATGATGACCACTCAGTTAGAAAACTTGTGGCTTGAACTACATTACAAAACAGCGGAGGCAACGAAACAGAAAAAAAAACACAGATTGTAAGTTAGGTTTTTGTCGTTGTCGTTCAACCTGGACTACAAAAAAAAAATCCCAACAAACGCACAAAAAATTTTGCAACAATACAGGAACGACAACAACCATTACCGACAAGTTGGTCAGTCATACAGTCTCTCCCTCCCTGATGGCAACAGCAAGCAGCGGCAGCATGTTTGGCGCGATTGTCACTCGTTGCTGACAAGTTACATGCGAGAATTTGACGAGTGTTAAAATGTGGCAGTCGAACATTTTGTAGCAGCAGCCACAAAAACCAAGCAACCAACCATCCACTCTGTTACCAGATGGAGCTAAAGAATAAGGAATTAAAAAAATAAAATCAGAAATCCTACTCCACCAAAATAAGATTTTCAAATGATAGACAGCTTGTGGCACAAACACTCAGGCATACACACATGCAGCACGCATATACAAGCGCACAGTATTATACTTCCATTCCAAGATCAGTTGGGATTAATTTTTTGCACTTTTTGGGTTTTTATCTACAGAACCAGCGGCACTGAAGCTGTATAATGCAAAGAAATTTTCCAAGCACACATACACACACACATACGAAAAATGCAACAAATGTTACTTAAGATGTTTAAAATATGGATGTTGCATAAATTTGTTGCACACAAAAAGTTGACGTTTTAAATATGAACACTTTTCCTTTAAAAAGTTTTTCTTATTGCCTGACTGACTAACTAACTACTTGACTAACTAACTGACGAACTAACTAACTAAATAACTAAGTAAGTAACTAACTTACAAGCTAAATAACTAAATAACTAAGTAACAAACAAACACACAAACAAACTAACTAACTAACCAACCAACTAACTAACTAATTTACTAACTAACTAACTAACTAACTAACCAACTAACTAAGTAACTAACTAACTCATTAACTAACTAACTAACCAACTAACTATGTAACTAACTAACTAACATACTCTATAATTAACTTAAACCAAACCTGATTACATACCATACTGCTTATTCCAGAAAGAATGACGAGGTGAAAGTGAACATTGGGGGAAATATCCGTCCGGATTACGTTGCTCAAAATGAGCAAGTCCGATGTTAGCATGATAGTACGTATTCTGAGGGAATACCCAGGCTTACGGACATAGCTTGCAGTTTCAAATGAATGTAAAGTTTGTAGAGAGGACAGTGAGACTCTGGAGCACCTTTTTTACCACTGTCAGGCATTCAGCGAAGTTAGATGCAAAAATCTTGGGAGTTATATTATTCCGAAAATAACATTTCTCATGCTCATTGACTAAGAATTACGTCTAGGTAACTGAGTTTCTGAACACTCTATGAACAGATGTGCACAGCAGGCCCTGCAATGACCTAGGTGTAGTTCTTCAGATTTGATGTAATATACAACCATATATCAACCTAGTCCAACCTAAAAGCAAACTCCATTGAGTACCTTTTCTTATGGAGAGCTGTGTCGAATAAGTTTTCGTACAGAAGATTTGGACGAGTAAGTTTTCTTATAGAAAACTTTTTCAAATAATTTTTCTTATAGAAAAGAAAAATTTTCTTTTGAAAACACTTTTTTCGAGTAAGTTGTCTAATAGAAAACTGTTTCGATTAAGTTGTTTCATTGAAAACTTTTTCAAACAAAATCCAGCAAGTTTCCTATATAAAACTTTTCGGTTGATATAAGTTTTCTATAGAACACTTTTTTGACCAAAAAAATTACTTTTTACATTAAACATATTTATTTGTAAACAATTACTTTAGAATAAAGAGAATTACTCCGCCCTGCTGAAAAAATTTCTTTGAAAAACAATATCCAAGTTTGTTTTTTTTCATAAACTTAATAAAGTTTTTCTTTTATACTACAACTACTCGTATTATATGTATAAATATTTAAACAGTTTATCTCGACTTTAACCCCTTTTAACCTTCTATAAATGCTAATAATAATAAAAAAAAAACAAAATTTGTGGTTAAAGTTTCATCAACTTGTTGTTACTGTTTGCTATTGTAGCCGTTGAGGTTTTTGCATATTTAAACTAATTGCTGTAATAGTTTGACTTTATTTTCAAAAAATAAAAATAAACTGTTGAACTTCTAGTTTAAATAATTTTCACAACAAAAAAAAAAATAAGAAAACTAACCGCAACAACAACTAAAATATGAGGTTAAAAGTATTGCAATTGGTAAAAGTAAACTATGAAAACGAAAAATATTGACTTATTGACATGAAATATAATGCAAGACAAAAAAATTGTTGGGGATGAGTTGTAAAGAGAGATTGTCTACTAAAGTTGTTGTTGGTTTTATTGTTTTTCGGTTTAATCATGAAAAAGACCACCTTGTAATACAAGGCCATCACTAGTAGCAACAACAGCAGCAACTTAAAATCATAACAAATAATTGCGGCAACATCATTATCATTATCATCATCATCATCGTCATCATTTTAACGAAGTGAACAATAAATACAATTATGATTTAAATTGTTTTTCTTCTACTTTAACGTTGCTGTCATTTTTATAGTTGTTGATTATTTGGCCACTTTCAAAAAGTGGATGACAATGTCAATGTGTATGTCAATCCTGGGAAATCAGTGTTTGAAAGTTTGTAAATAAAAAGTGAATATTTTTTGTCATATTGACCAGTTACTGCATAAGAGTGTAATTGTGTATGTGAAGAACCTAGGTTGAGATTTTAACGTTCGCATTATTGTGTTAAATGGATCTGGAGAAAATTAAGAGTTACCAGTTTCAAAATATACTACACAAAGTTTTCTAAAGAAATCAAACTGAACAAAGTTTTTAATAGAAAACTAACTCTACAATGTGTTCCACAGAAAACTGACTTCATCCACTATGTTGTCTATAAATAATTGACTCGAAAAAGTCATCTATGGAACACCGAATTGTCGAAACTCTGCCCTCAGGTCTACAGGTTTTCGTGTTATTTTTTGTTAGACTTGAGTCTAGTCTATAGTCAAGTCTATAGTCTAGTCTATAGTCTAGTATATAGTCTAGTCTAGTCTATAGTCTAGTCTATAGTCTAGTCTATAGTCTAGTCTATAGTCTAGTCTATAGTCTAGTCTAT